>NC_037540.1:31495836-31497374 GCF_001531365.2 Cynara cardunculus var. scolymus | reverse complement strand
GAGCTTGATCTTCTTTTTCTGCTCCACTCTCACCCTCTCCATATTCTTTTTCTTCCCTTTCTCTCAACCTTTCTTCATTTTCAACAAAAACACCCTCATCTCCTTCTTCATCAAGTAGATCTTAAAGTATACGATCGTAATCATCACATTCTTCAACGTTGAATGACAAAGAATGCAAACTTGGACAAGGTTGTTGAGCTGAATATTCAGGAAATATGTCATCAATGTCATCAACAAGAGTTCCAATCGGAATATTCTAAGCAGTAATAGATTGATCACGATCATCTGCTCCATCATCATCATCATCATCATCTTGATCATCACCAAAATCTGCCTCATTATCAGATTCAGTAGCTTCCGAACTTGAGGAAGTTGAGGAAGTACTGACAGTTGGAGTACTTTGCCGATCAGACGCTCCCCCCGCCTGTTCACCCCTCTCAAATTCTTTTTCTCTCAACTCACTTCCCTGTTCAGGTAATCCATGTTCCTGAACACGCTCTTCTATTTCTAACACCTCTCTTACATCTGAGACATGGGGTGATCCGTGGGTAAGTTCAACCGGTTCTGGTTGAGCTATTGGATCTATCACTCGCCTATAATCTATTACGCACTAAGCGGTCTGATCAGCTAAGGTGATAAGTTCTGGTGGAATAGCCATTATGGAATCCAAGTTTTCAACTTCTGTGTGCTGCCTTATTCTGGTCATGACAAATGTAGGTCCTTTTTCAGCATTTGACCTGGCTGGAATATCTTCATTTGCATTCATCATGGCCTTGATAAGCAATTGCAAAAATCTCTGAAAATGCACAAATTTTCTTGCTTTGGACGGAAATCGTTTTGCATTAACCAGCTCTACCAGTTCATTCCATATGACTAACGCATAGTCATAGTTTCTTGAAAAGACAATTCCATGAAAGAACTTTAGAAACGAACTACTGCAAGTGTCTACGCCTGCGGTTTTCGATGTCAGTCATCTATTTAGAATTGAGAACAGCAGATGCCATATGAAAGGTAGAAATTATCATATCTGACGGAAGGAACATGAGATTCCTCGTCAGATTGATGGCGCTGTTCTGCCATTAACCTGTAAAAATTCTAAAATATTAGAAACCATTTTATTAAAAAAAAATACAACACAAAAAAAATATTAAACTCTAAAAAAATAAAAAAATAAAACTAGACAGAGAAATAAAAACACAAAACTAAACAAAAAAAATTCAAAATAAACTATTGACTACATAGACAAACACTTAGAAAAAAATTAATGAATCTAATTGACCGGATTAGAAGTCCGGACAACATAAAAATCAAACCAACACTTAGAAGAAAACGGTTTGTGACCGGATTAGAAATCCGGACAATAAAGAAAACATTCACAAAAATACTAAGTCTAACATGAAAAGGAATTAAATCGGACAATCATCAACCGGATTAAGGTTGATCGGAGTGAACTCCGATCACCTTGTCCGGTGAAATATCCGTTCAACACGAAAATATTCAAACACAATAAAAATTCAAAATACACACTAAAAAAATCA
>NC_037540.1:31491334-31492636 GCF_001531365.2 Cynara cardunculus var. scolymus | reverse complement strand
GTGAAGGTTCAATATTAGGAACTAGGATAAGTTGAATATCTGATTGAGATGGATTATTATCAACTGGTTCAACCAACACCTCTTGCATTTCAGAAGTTTCACCCTCTTTACACTGAACGGGATTGTTCGGATTCTCCATTTCTATTTCTTCATCGACTTCTTCTGCTTCCTCTTCTGTTTCAGTTAAAGGCACATCAGGGGATGAACCCGATAACTGTTGTTCAGTTGAATTTTCCCTGATCAAAATAATAGACTGATTAGGCTTATTATCAAAATATTCTTCATAAAAGTGTTCAAATAAGAAATCTAAATCAACTTTATCAGAGTTAGAAGTCTGAGGTTGATCAGCTTTCCGCGTAGTGTTAATTATAAAACCGGGTCCTGAACTGACTTGTTCAGAAGCCACATCAATGACTTAATCAAAAGATACATTCACACTTTCATTGATGATTTGGTCCTTTTATTGTAGACCCTGTATGCAGCGGATGTCTTCGAGTATCCAACAAAAACTGCTTCATCAGCTTTAGCAGCGAACTTCCCTCTGTCCTCTTTGTCATTTAAAATGAAACATCTACATCCAAAAACTCGGAAGAAATTGATGTTAGGTATTCTTTTATTTATTATTTCATAAGGAGTTTTACCAAACCTTTTGTTTACAAGTGAGCGGTTTTGGGTAAAACAAGCAGTCGCTACTGCTTCAGCCCATAAGAATAAAGGAAGACTTGACAAGTAAGTAATGTCCGTGCTGCTTCCACCAACGTTCTGTTCTTTCGTTCAACAACACCATTCTATTGTGGTGTCTGGGCTACCGAAAATGTATGAGAAATACAAATAGATTCGAGATATGAACCGAGTGTGTTGTTCTTGAATTCAAGTCCCGTTGTCTGTTCTGATTTTCTAAACTTGAAGATGCAGATTATTTTGAACTGTCTTCAAGAAGGAAATAATTGTCTCGGCTGCTTCATCCTTTGATCGCAGAAAATGAACCTAGGTATATCTGGAATAGTCATCGACTATGACCAGCACATACTTTTTACCATTGATGCTTTGAATTCTCATAGGACCGCAGAGATCCATATGAAGAAGATGTAGAGGACGTTCGGTATTAAACTCTGTCTTTAGCTTATGAGAAGCTTTCTTCAGTTTACTCATTTCACATGCACCACATACATGATCTTTATGAAACTTCAGTTCTGGGATTCCTTTGACCAAGTTGTCACAAACAAACTTGTTTAGATTCTTGAAATTCAGATGTGAAAGACGTCGATGCCATAACAGATTTTCTTTCAAGGAGGCCTTGGA
>NC_037540.1:31488919-31490952 GCF_001531365.2 Cynara cardunculus var. scolymus | reverse complement strand
TTCTTCTTCAGTTGAGTAGATGATTTGTCTTCTTCTTTTACTCTCCAATATGTCTTAAACTTCAACGCATTATCTGAAAAAGGAAAAAGAAAAWTATYARRTTTACTTGAATGTCGAACTTTCTTTTTCTTAGTAAGCTTCTTCTGTTTCCTTGAATTCTTTTTGTTTTACTCTTTTTATAATAATCATCCTTGGAAACAGGTTTTTGATTAAAATTCTTTTGAAAATCTGAAGGTAAATCAGAATTCTCAGTCATATTGTTTTTAACAATAAAATTTTCATGACTGGGTAAATTATTTGTAAAATCAAACTTATCAACTTCATCATCAAAGCAAACATCTGAGTTTAAGATATTTGAAAAATTAATTTCTTCATTAAAAACATTTATTTCTTCTGAGTCATCAGCTTCACTCAAAGATTTTTCGCACGAAAAATACTCAGACWCAACATGTTCCGTTTTTCTTATAGAATTTTGTAAATGTTCAATTTTATCTAAAAACTCTTGTTTTTGCTTGTTAAATGAAAGTCTTTCTTCAGTTAAAATCTTTTTCAATTGAACCACTTGTTTTTCTAAAATAAGAGTAGGAGTGTAAGGTTTTGGTTCAACTGATTTTGCTTCAAGCTTTGCTTTTGCATAACTATGGAAAAAATCTGTTGAAACTGCAGAGTCTTGGTTCTTGTAACTTTCATTTAAATTTGAATAATTAAACGGAACTTGCATCTTGTCTTTTCTTTGACGATTATGATCTTCTAGTTGTTCGACCTCGTCAGAAGATTTTGTAAATTTTACTGAATACTCGGGACCACAAAAAATATATTCAGAATTATATAAGGTTGGGGCATAACGTAAAGCTTTTTCTAAAAATTTAGGATTTTCATACCCCAGCCCTTCCCGAGAGTTAAAATATCTAGTTTCAGATGGTTTGTTTAGAAAAATAGTTTGATCGGTTTGTCCTCTTTTATATAAAATTTATTCTTTAACATTCAGAGTTTTATTTAACTGAATTATTTGTAGATCAAACTTACTTATTTTAACAACCTGTTCTTCATTAACTAATGTTAATGATTTATATTTTTCCTTTAATTCAGATTATTCGGCTTTTAAAACATTGGATTTTTCATCAAATAATTTGGACTCAGATTGCAAAGACTTAGCCCAATTCAAGTTTCTAGCATTTTCAATATATAATTTGGTATATTTTTCTTTTTGCGTTTTTAATTGATCTTCAAAATTATTTGAATGCAATTTTTCTGATTTTAATTCTTGCTGGAAAGTTTGAATTTTRAGCWTCATCTTTTKCATCTGTTTAATGCATGATTGATGTAATACCTCATCATTCATCTGTTCTTCTTCTTCACCTGACAAATCTTTATYTGTTTTAGCCATCAAGCACACATGTGCAACAGCTTCAATTTCTTCATCTTTATTAGTCAGATTCAACCAGTGTTCATCCTCAGCCATAAGTGCTTTGCCGGCATCTCTTTGTTTGGACAGAAGAAATTTATTCTTGTAGTAGTTGGTATCTCGATTTACCGGCTTCCTACAATTTACAGCAAAGTGGTCTAGCTTACCATAGTTATAACACTTTGTGTTCTCATCAGCTGCACCTTTGATAAAATTCTTCTTTTCTTCCGGCTTTTTCTCATATTTCTTCTCGAACCTCTTTTCTTCATATTTTTTCTTCTCGCCAAACTTGTCTTTGTATTCATATTTTGAGCCTGACGAGAATCTCTGGTTGTTCGAVTGTGGCCTTTTTGAGAACTTCTTCTGGAATGCTTTAGTCAGCATTGCCATTGCCTGTTTGATCTCAGACATTTCAAAATCTGAATCTGAGCTGTTACTGTCTTCTTTTTCAGACTCACTTGACTGGCTAACTTCTTTTACTTGCTTTCCAGATCTGCTTTTTGATTTCTTTTCCTTTCTTTCAGATACAAAAGCCAAAGGATCAGCAACTTGTTTTCTTTCTTCTTTGCATTTCGGATTTCCAAAACATCTTGCTCATTTTGTTTCAGAGTTTCATAAATTTCATGAA
>NC_037540.1:31479778-31488219 GCF_001531365.2 Cynara cardunculus var. scolymus | reverse complement strand
AGATAACTGTTTATTGAATCTGATATGATTAGCAAATGGTTTCCACTCTGACTGGAGATTGTTAAGAAACTTAACATTAATCTCTATTGTAGTTTTAGAAATTCCATTCTTTGTCAGTTCATTAAGCAGTCTGGCAAGCCTATTGTAGACATCATCAAGACTTTCTCCTTCTTTAGCCTTGAACTCTTCATAAGCTGAAATACARTTAGTAATTTTCAGCTGAGTTCACACTTTCGAACCCATCATCATCTTTTCAATTTGAATCCACATGCTGTGACCTGATGATTTATGACTGTCAATACTGGTGTAAATATCATTAGTCAGTGYTTGCATCATATAAGACTTGCAAAGCACATCAGCATGGGCTCTCTCTTTTTCTTCAGATGAATATTGATGCTTTTGTTTGAGAACTCTCTGTGCAGGTATGCTTTCTACTACATCAACATCTATCTCTTGGAAGAATCCAGCAGGACCTTCCATTAAAGATTTCATAATCAGATATCCTTCTTTCATTCTCTCAATGAAGTTCAGAAATCTGTCTCTCCACTGATTATAATCACCATGAAATAGAACAGGTGGCTTGGTGTCAGTACCAATAGCCATTGCTTCTCGTGAACTCATCATATCAATTTGTATGAAATAGGATCAACTGCAGTTCAAAGTTTGAATTAAAGGATCAGTTTACAAAAATATATCTGATAATCTCTAAACAAAACTTTGCACACATTCAACACTTAGAAAAAAAATTAGGCACAAAAACTTATCCGGATTAGTAATCCGGTCAAGCTTATCCGGATTGAAAGTTCGGACAACAAAGACTATTTAACAAGTTATCCGGATTAGAAGTCCAGACAACAAGCAATCTTAAATCGCACAAAACACTTAACCAGACTTAACCAATTATGCAAAATTCAGACGGATTAAACAAAATGTAATACGGATAAGGCACAAAAATCAATTTGAATTAAAATTCTCAAATTGGATGTTTTCAACACTTAGTCAAAATTCCAAAATGAAAATCGGACGTAAAAAGTCAACAAGTCAAGGTCAACTAAGTCAACAAGTCAAAGTACGTATAAGTCCTTCTAAAACAAATTGATCAAAAGTCAAAGAATTAAATCGATAAATAGTCAAAATCCGTTCAATCACCAAAGAATGTACAATCAAAATTATAAATCGCTCAAGTAGACAAATGCACTAAGTACAAGTCTTACCAAGCGGATTCTTTAAATCGCTTACCAAATCGCACAACTCTTAAACGACTTACCAGTCGGATTATGTAAATCGCCTACTAATCCGTTCAAGTTATCAACGGTTTACCAGACGGATTGGCTAAATCGCTTGATTATCCGCACAAGTGTTATTCGGATAAACCTATATCAAACACTTCAAAATTCACACGGATGTTAAATCGCCCAAGAATCAAGCGGATAACACCCTAAATCGCACAAGTCTTAAGCGGACTAATATTCAACCAAAAACACAAACTTTCACACTTTTTACCAAAGTTTTGGTTCAAAACATGAAAAAATATGACTTTTGAAGAATATTTTCTAGAATACGAAAACTCAAATTTCGACTAAAACTGGTTTAAAACTTGCTTAAAATAAAAAATAGTGTGAATCAAGATTGTTCGAAATACAGAAACGAATCTAGCGATGCAAATCTTTTCAAATAACACTAAAAAATAACCAATTTAGGCTCAAAAACCCAATCTGGACGAAGAACACTCAAGAACAGTGATGAACATCATAGACCCAGATCGATGAATCTTCAAAAATTCGTGAAAAATGTGCAAAAATTGTTTAATCCTCTAATCGAAACTGCTGCAGTCTGCTCTGATACCAATTGTGAAGTCCAAAAATCATACAAACATGATAAGATCTTCAAGAATTAAGATGAATAGAATAGTAGAGAGAAGATTATCAAAGATTGATTTGATTGAGAGAGATAATATTACAGCTGAAATCTTGATTACAATATGCTAATCACTTGGTAATGACAATTACAAGGAAAATACTATTTATACTAGGAAATAGTTAAGCTACACTATTACTATGTAAAACTACACTAAGGAGAAACTTGAATACAACTTTAAAGCTCTTACTTAAACCCAACATGTATTTTAGACGTAAATGTTGGTACAAAACTTATCTTTTGATGGTATATACATGTATCTCGTATTTTGTTGAGATTTGTCTTGTAATTGAACTTAAGAATTATGCGGTAATTATGCTTCGGTAACATGTGTGTTACAAATATGGTATAAGAGCAGTGGTTTAAGTGAACTAGGTACCAAAAATGGTATCTGGACTTAAACCTAGGCATTGAGAATGTATTGTAACTACGTTTGATTTATACGGGATACGGACCATAGGAAAGACCTAAGTAGGAAAAGGGACATTTATTAGGATGTTGTGTAATATTATTGGTACTTGTCATTTTCCAGAACGATGACTGATCATGACGATCATGGAAGTCATACACCGACGAACCCGGATATTGGTGGGCATAACTCGAATTTAAATGAAGGTGACGACGCCTTCACTTGGGTACTGATGCACTTTTCGAGAAGGATGCTCCTTTAACTCCTTATGGTGAACAATTGATGAAACGTGTTACCGATTTCGTGCAACAAGCTCTTAAAGAGCAAAGAAAGGAGGATATTGTGAGAGGGAAGCGAGTTGATACGGGTGCCACTTCTTAATCCAAGTCCATCCAAATTTCGTTTAAATCATTCAAAACTTGTGGAGCAACTGAATTTAATGGGGTTTCAGATCCAATTGTAGCCATTGAGTGGCTACTAAACACGAAAAAAGTGTTTCAGATCTCCAAAGTCTTGGAGGAGGATAAAGTTAATTATGCGACTGCTATGTTTGTAAGCAGTGGGCTGGTATGGTGGGACGCAACCTACCACTCTCTGAATGAGACCGAAAAAATACTTTGACTTGGGAAGGCTTCAAAACCATTTTTCATGAACAATATTGTCCTGCTGACTTGCAGAAGTGGTTGGAGAAAGAGTTCATTGACATTAAACAAGGAGATTTGATTGTGGTGCAATATGAGACCCAGTTCAATCTAAAGGCACGTTTTGCCTCACGTTTTGTTACTTCTGAACAACACAATATTGAACATTTTGTTGATGATCTGAGAAGAGAGATTAAAGAATTCTTATCGAATCGTGATCTTACGAGTTTTCGGAGGACGGTTGAGTATGCTCGACGATGAGAGCATGAACTCTCTCTCTCTCTGTCTATGGTGAATCCACACCCGAACCAAAGAGACAGAGAACTAAAAGAACAACTTCTATGCCTGCAAATCGACCTAATCAATCTTTCACTCCGAGAAGAAGTCAGCCCAGAGTTCTCCTCGAGGCCCGTCTCGAGCTTATTCCATGCAGGTATAACATTGTGAACACAAGTAAAATGAATATGTGAATTGTGGAACTAATACAAATTCTTTGTAGTCGAATACACCTCGCCTTTGCCAACGATGTGGAAAAACGCACCCCGAACGATATTTCTCTGAATCTTCCAAAATTACATGTTATTGTTGTGGTGAAATTGGGCATGTTCGTACAAATTACCCAAGGCGGGATCGGGCGTGTTATACATGTGGAGTTTATGGACATTGTCAATCTAATTTCCCAAATGCCAAACGTGAGGAGAATAAGGCCTCAGTACAACAATTGATGGTTGGAGGTTCCTCGACTCGAAAGGAGGAGGTACCAAGAGTAAAGGCTAGAGCGTTCTAGATCACAACAGAGGAGGCTCGGGAGGAGCTGGATGTCGTCACTGGGGTTTTTTTGTGAATTCTCATCCTGCACGTATATTATTTAATTGTGGTGCTTAAATTCCTTTATGTTGCATGCCTATGTTCGCTTTCTCGAATTTGTGCTTGTATTTTTTGATAGACCGTTTTCTCTAGATACGCGCTAATGGAATCACTTCAGTAGCTGATAGAGTATTCAAAGACTGTACATTAGTATTGGATTATCAAAACTTCTCTGTAGACTTGATCCTTATGTATATACATGGCTTCGATGTGGTTATTGGTATGGATTGGTTAATAGAAAACCGGGCGGATATTATTTGCTTGCAGTGCATGATCCGAATACCGGTTGATGAAGGAGATTATATTTATGTGTACGGACAAAAAAAGCGCCGGTGACATCAAGGTAACTTTTGTACTCAAAGCTCATCGATATTTATCTAAAGGGTGCTCTTCTTTCATAACATATGTTTTAGATGCCACCAAAGAAGGAAAGAAGTCGGCAAAGGATGTACCCATAGTTTGTGAATTCCAGGATGTCTTTCCTGATGACTTTCCTGGTCTACCACCGGAAAAGCAAGTAGAATTTCGAATTGACCTTGTGCCAGGTGCTGCACCTATTGCAAGGACACCCTATCGTCTTGCCCCAACAGAAATGAAGAAAACGGTGAGCCAATTACAGGGGTTGCTGGATAAAGGTTTCATCCGACCGAGTATTTCACCTTGGGGTGCTCCGGTGTTATTCGTGAAGAAGAAGGATGGTTCATTTCGCATGTGTATTGATTAACACGAGTTGAACAAGGTAACAATCAAGAATAATTATCTATTACCTTGTATTGATGATTTGTTCAATCAATTGCAAGGAGCGAGTTACTTCTCCAAGATTGATTTGAGATCCGGATACTATCAGTTCAAGGTACGGGATGAGGATGTACCAAAAACAATTTTTCGTACCCAATACGTACACTACGAGTTTTTGGTAATGCCGTTTGGTTTGACGAATGCTCCGGCTGCATTCATGGATATGATGAATCGAAGTATGTCGATCTATGCTCGATAAGTCTGTCATTGTTTTCATTGATGACATACTTGTATATTCTAAGTCCGAAATCGATCATGCTACACATCTTCGCTAGATGTTGTAGCTACTAAGAAAGGAGAAATTATATGCCAAGTTCTCGAAATGCGAATTCTGGCTCCGAAAGGTGCAATTCTTGGGGCATATGATCTCTGGTGAGGGTGTTTCTGTCGACCCATCTAAAATTTAGGCAGTTCAGAATTGGGAACAACCAAAGAAAGCCTAAAAAATCCGTAGTTTTCTTGGCTTAGCAGGTTATTACCGACAATTCATAAAAGACTTTTCAAAGATTTTGGTCCCCCTTACTTCACACACCCGCAAAGATGTGAAGTTTGTATGGACTAAAGCACAAGAGAAAGCTTTTCAAACCTTGAAAGCTTGTCTGACGAATGCTCCTATTCTTGCCTTACCCGAAGGTAACGATCATTTCTTGGTCCATAGTGATGCGTCGAAGTTGGGATTGGGTTGCGTATTGATGCAACGAGGCAAGATGATTGCGTATGCCTCCCGACAGTTGAGAGACTATGAGAAGAACTACCCCACTCATGATGTTGAGTTGGCAACTGTAGTGTTTGCTTTGAAATTATGGCGTCATTATCTCTATGGAACGAAATGTCAATTATTCACGGATCACAAGAGCCTGGGTATATTTTCGATCAACAGACTCTGAATATGAGACAACAAAGGGCCATGAAGTTAATAAAAGACTATGACTGTGAGATACTCTATCATCCTGGTAAAGCCAACATAGTGGCAGATGCTTTGAGTCGAAAAACGTATGTCTCTTATATGTGTTACGTCATCACTCATACTTCTATACAGTCTACGCTTATTGACGATATATGAAGATCGCAAGCTGAAGCCTTAAAACCTGAACACGTGAAGTCTGAGCGGTTGGTTGGATGCGCAGATTCTCTTTCAGAGGATAGTTGTGGCTTGAAAGTGTTTAAGGCCCGAATCTGGGTGCCGAAACTTGGTGGTTTATGAGATACTGTTCTAGCAGAAGCTCACAAATCTAGAATGTCTATTCATCTAGGCGGTACAAAAGATTTATCATGATCTACGTACTGAGTTTTGGTGGATGGGTATGAAAGTGGATATAGGGCGTTATGTTGGGAGATGCATTACGTGTTTGCAAGTGAAGGCTGAACACCAAAAGCCTTATGATAGTTTACAACCTTTGGAGGTTCCGGTTTGGAAATGGGAAGGGTTGACCTAGGACCTTGTAATGAAACTACCAAAGACTTCTCGTCAGCACGATAGTGTTTGGGTGATTGTTGATCGGTTGACAAAAAGTGCTCATTTTCTAGCAGTTCGGGAAGATTAATTTTGATCGAAAATTGATATTTTGTATTCTGGAAAATTTTCTTCAAAACTCATAATTTTTCATGTTTTGATCCAAATATTTGGTAAAAAGTGTGAAAGTTTGTGTTTTTGGTTGAAGATTAMTCCGATTAAAGCTTGTGCGATTTAAGGGTGTTATCCGCTTATCACTTGTGCGATTTAACATCCGAGTGATTTTAGTTGTTTGATATAGGTTATCTGGACAACACTTGTGGGAATATTTGAATGATTTACACAATCCACCTGGTAAACCGTTCATAACTTGTGCGGATAAGTGTGCGATTTAAACAATCCGGCTGGTAAGTCTYAAGTAACTTGAACGGATTTGTGACCGATTTACATAATCCGACTGGTAAGTCGTTGAAGGTTTGTGCGATTTATTGAACGATTTAATCAATCCACTTGGTAAGACTTGATAAATTTTGTCTACTTGAGCGATTTATATCATTGATCGTATATTCCTTGGTGATTGAACGGATATTGATCTTTTTGATCGATTTATTTTGTTGACTTTTCATCGATTTGTTTTTAAAAGGACTTATATGTATTTTGACTTGTTGACTTAGTTGACTATTGACTTGTTGACTTTTTATGTCCGAGTTTCATTTTGGAATTTTGACTAAGTGTTGAAAACCTCCGATTTGAGATTTTTTAAATAAAATTGATTTTTGTGCCTTATCCGTATTTTATTTTGCATAATCCGTGTGATTTGTGAATACTTTGTTAAAATCTGGTTAAGTCTTTTGAGCGATTTAAAGTTGCTTGTTGTCCGGACTTCTAATCCGGATAACTTGTTGAATATTCTATCTTTTTGACCGAACTTCCAATCCGGATAAGCTTGACCAGATTACTAATCCGGATAAGTGTGTGTGCATAATTTGTACTAAGTGTTGAATGAGTGCAAAATTTTGTTTACATATTATCAGATATATTTTTGTAAACTGATTCTTTAATTCAAAATTTGAACTGCAGTTGATCCTAATTCATACAATTTGATACGATGAGTTCACGAGAAGCAATGGCTATTGGTACTGATACCAAGCCACCTGTTCTGTTTCATGGTGACTATAATCAGTGGAGAGACAGATTCCTGAATTTTATTGAGAGAATGAAAGAAGGAGATCTAATCATGAAATCTTTAATGGAAGGTCCTGCTGAATACTTCATAGAAGTAGAAGCTGATATAATAGCAGGCTTACCTGCCCAGAAAATTCCTAAACTGAAGCATCAATATACATCTGAAGAAAAGGAGAGAGCTCATGCTGATGTGTTGTGCAAATCTTATATGATGCAAGCACTGACTAATGATATCTACACCAGTATTGACAGTTACAAATCATCAGGTCACATCATGTGGGTTCAAATCGAAAAGATAATGATGGGTTCGAAAGTGGGAACTCAACTGAAAATAACTAACTGTATTTCAGCATACGAAGAATTCAAGGCTAAAGAAGGTGAAAGTCTTGATGATGTTTACCACAGGCTTGCCAGACTGCTAAATGAACTGACAAAGAATGGAATTTCTAAAACTACAATAGAGATTAATGCTAAGTTTCTTAACAATCTCCAGTCAGAGTGGAAACCATTTGCCAATCATATCAGATTCAATAAACAGTTATCTGATATTGATTTTCATGAAATTTATGAAACTCTGAAACAAAACGAACTAGATGTTTTGGAAATCCGAAATGCTAAGAAGAAAGAAAAGGAAGTTGCTGATCCTTTGGCTCTTGTATCTGAAAGAAAGGAGAAGAAATCTAAAATCAGATCTGGAAAGCAAGTGAAGGAAGTTAGTCAGTTAAGTGAGTCTGAAACAGAAGATAGTAACAACTAAGATTCAGATTCTGAAATTTCAGAGATCAAATAGGCAATGACAATGCTGACTAAGGCATTCCAGAAGAAGTTCTCGAAAAGGCCACACTCGAACAATCAGAGATTCTTGTCAGGTTCAAAATATGAATACAAAGACAAGTTTGGCGAGAAGAAGAAGTATGAAGAGAAAAGATTCGAGAAGAAATATGAGAAAAAGCCGGAAGAAAAGAAGAATTTTATCAAAGGGATAGCTGATGAAAATACAAAGTGTTATAACTGTGGTAAGTTAGGCCACTTTGCTATAAACTGTAGGAAGCCGGTAAATCGCGATACCGACTACTACAAGAATTAATTTCTTCTGTCCAAACAAAGAGATGCCGACAAAGCTCTTATGGCTGAGGACGAACACTGGTTGAATCTTACTGATGAAGAAGAA
>NC_037540.1:31451223-31479678 GCF_001531365.2 Cynara cardunculus var. scolymus | reverse complement strand
GTATAACCTTCAGAATCTTCAGAGAATTTGCAAAATAGAAAGTATGTGTATGTGTTTTTGTGTGACTTTTACTTCCCAAAGAAATATATATACATGCACCAATAAAGAGGAAAGTGAGGCGGTTCATGAACCGACTCCCCCTCTTTTTCTCTTTTTTTTTATTAAAATAAACTCATTCATATATGTCTATATCATACACACTCATTACATACACATACATATCATACATACATAAATCATATATATATACATATATAATTAAATAATATATATATATATATATAACCAAAATAATAATCAGACTATTACACCATTGCATGTTGGTATTGAAGAAGACATAGCTAGCCCAACTATGCATTTGCACACCCATCACAGCCACTCAACTGGTTCTCAACAACCAGTTGTTTCAATTCATCACGGGGATATAGCACATACTCTATCTACTTCTCTCTCGAAGAATGTAGATATTGAAACAAGTAGGCCGCTGCCCCAGCCTACGACTTCGATTCTGTGCACCTCGAGTTTAGAGCCTATACACTTAGGTACACAAGAGTCTAGAGCATTTATTGCTCCAATTGTGGTTCTTAGTGAACTCGTCGGAACGACCAGAGTGGTGTCTATTGACCAACCACAACTGTTGTCTCAACTGGTAATCTAAGTGATCCAGGAGTGATCTTACCCGACTTTGTGTCAAGGGAATATTTAGACGGCGCCCTAAAGGCTGTTCAAGATAACATGGAAGCACAAATCCTTAGTGTCAAAAGGATGTTGAAGGGGAAGGAGCCAGTAGTAGAAGATCAATCGTCTGTTCCGTCACCACCGCCTGTACCTGAGCCTCCGACAGTACAAGAGAAATTGGTGGATGAGCTTAAATTTCTGTTGTACGCCAATTTGATGTCAACAAAAACCCTGATGCGGAAGATGCAGATCTAGTTGGGCTCCTCCGACAGCTTATTGACAATGATCCCACAGTTAGAGCCTCAAATTTTTTGGCCTTTCAGGATGTGGTTGCTTCTAGCTTCTCTAAGGTTAGTAAGTTAATCACATCAAACACTCAAGCCCTAAAAAGTTCAATTGATGCCCTCTCCAAACGGGTATCTATCTTAGAAGAGACTTGCCAAGCTCAAGCCACCTCACTGAAGCGAAGACATGATGATCTGGACGATTCAGATCATCATGAGGGGGAGAGAAAAAGACAAAGGGCGGCTGAGTCATTTGCTCATGTTCAAAGTGTTGAAAGAGAGTCAACTTCTCAAGCTGTAAATGTTGAAAGTACTGTCCCGAAATCAACAAGGGAAAGGACTACTGAGCCGATAATTATGGAAGATGAGACTGTTTTGGAGACATATCCAGCGATCGAGCCAATGGTTGAAAAGTCGGCGGACTCCACGGTAGGAACAAGGTTGTTACTGGATTTGTCGGCCAATGTTGGTTTTAATGAAGCGTTTGCTAGGGAACTGGGTGGAGAGCAGGATTTTGGTGAAGACATTGACAACATTGATGAATCAACTGGAGTGTATTTTGACTTTGAAGCAGATATTAATGGAGAAGATCCTGTCTTCCCATTCCAGGGTGATCGTCAGACTTTGCCTGAACCCTCCACTACAGTTAATCCTGGTTCGTCCGAGACTCTGAGGGCGGCATTTGATCCGATTGAAATATTTTTTAAAAACTATGTGCCATTTGCAATTCGCGCCAATGTTCCAGGTTATGATCGTGCAAGGATCAGAGAACCTTATCTGGAGAACATTTACTTTGGTATCCTCCTCTGGCACCGCAAAGCTCTCAGTGCAGACAAGATTCTTGGGATTCATAAAGAATCTCGAGACTATCGTATGGAGTACAAGCACTTTCTCAAGGCAAAGCGTCTCCCAATCAGCCAAGTTCGGACCAAGCATCAAGTCGTCTCAATCAAACAAATTGATGCCCAAAGACTTTTTAAAGTCTGGTATCTGGTGTTCACAGTTACACCACAAGATGGGAAGGTCTGGGTATTTAGCGAAGCTAATTTCTCTAACCTTTATTTAGAAGACTTGGAGCATATGTACCATGAACTACGAAACATGACGGTTAGAAGAGAAGGATCACTTGTTGGACTTAGTGCTATCAAAAGATTTATGTGGAGTCATGTCAAAGTGTCTATGGTTTTTGATGTCCAAATGGGTCTTGAAGACAGTCAGATAATCATTAACTTGAAGAGACCTGATCAAGAGCTAGAAGATATTGAAGGCTATCCGTTATATATAATTCTTGAAGAACCAGAGTTCGGAGTTGTGTATAGTGCCCAGGGACGGATAAAGAAGTTCATGAGGTTCAGTGAGCTGAATAAATATAGTGATGACACTATTAGAATGGTGAAACGGACGCCTGAGACGAGAAGGGCTAATAACGATAGAGCTGCGGAGTCAGAGAGGTTTAGTCCAAATGATAGGTCTTTGCTGATCAATGCCTTAGATCTGCTTGATGATAAATTGCAGTTTCGAAATGCACTGAGAAGGCTAGAGACACTGCTCGGACTTAGAAAATCCAGATTTACAATGTCTCGACCTTGAATCCAAAGGGGGAGATTGTTGGGTTCAAGTTTATGCTTAAATGTTGTATTCAAGTTCTCCCATTGTAATGTTTTTGTAATAGTTAGCATTTACTATTTCCTTAGTATAAATAGGATTTAGTCTCTTAATTGTCATTAATTCAGTTCATAATCTGATTAGTGATTGTTAATCTCATTGTAATTCTCTCTCAAGAAATCAATATCATATTTGGTGAAATTCTCTCTCTACTCAATCTTGTTCTTGTTCTTGAAGATTAATTCTGATTTGTATGATTTTGGAACTTCAACAATGTCCGAGATCAAGACAAGATCGGACACGGGGTTGTCCGAGAAGAAAAAAAAATAGAAACGCGACCAAGGGTTGTCCGAGGAACCTCTAATCCGGACAAGAGGTTATGCAGATTAGGCTACGAGAAAGAGAGTCGCGACTATGTAAAGTAACCGAGGAAAGTATCCGGACAAGGGAAGTCCGGTCAAAGCAATGAGCGACTTAGTCTTAATACGGACACAGTGTTAGGCGATATACTTGAATACGGTCACCTCGTTGTCCGAGGAAACATGAAAATGGCTAATATTGAGCGATGAAACCTAAACCCGGCTGAACCCTATGCGATATAGTTTGAACTCGTGCAACCTTATTAGCGATTTACCCCAAAACCGGTCAGGCCATTGAGCGAATTTGAACCACAAAAAAATAGACTAAGTCTAAATAGGCTAATACCTTGAACGAGGTAGACCTTGAATACGGGTAAGTCTTTATGCGAGGAAGAATGTAATCCGGTTGGTATTGAATTCGGATAACACAAAAAAAAGTCTAAGTCTATGAGCGATTTAATGATAAACCGTGTAAGATCTTGAGAGATAAAACCAAGAAATCTGCTAAGTGATAAAACAGATAAAGCAATGATCGGTTTACACAAATCCTTGAGCGATGAATACACTAAAAAAGATCAAAAACACATCACAAACACAAACACAAAAATCTTAAACTTTTTACTCAAAAATGGATCAAGATTGACCTTTTTAAGAAAAAATTCAAGAACATGAAAAATTTTAAAAACCATAAATTCGATCAAAAACTCGAAAATTAATGATCAAAACATAAAAACTTGTGAATAACAAAGATTCACAATACACAAATGCACATAATGATTACGGTTTTAACACAAAAACACAATAATTTTCAAAATTTTCAGATCAAACAAAAAAAATGAAGAACACTATGAACATATGATGGACATCATGAATCTGCAGAAAATTTTTCTTCAAAATTCTGATTTCTTTTCTTGATTTCTTGCACAACTTGCTCTGATACCAATTGATAATCCTTGTTATGATCAATCTTCAATCTATCTCAAGAATCCATGACAGATCTATGAAATCTTGTAAGAACACTTGGAAGGATATTGAGAGAAATAGTCAAACATTCAAAGTTTGGTCAAACTCTATTATTACGTAACTGATTTTTACAACGAAGCTCATACAAAATCACTAAAGACAAAAGCTTATATAGGGTCAAAGATGAACCCTTCTAAGTCAAAGTCAAACTATCAAAAAAGTCAAACACGATGACTTTATAACAATTATAGACAATATATATCTTTCAAGACGAATACAATTACTACTGAAATTTAGTCCTAACACTATCCGAATTATCTTCAACCACAAACACAAATTTTAACAAATTTTTAAACCAAAATGGATCAAAAACTCGAAAAAGAATATGATTTTTCATACGAACAAAAATTTTTCGTTTTATACAAAATCCTTCAAAAACTCTTAAAATCTTGATCAAATCGCAAAAATTTATGAATAACAACAGTTCAGATCATCAAAACGCATATATTAATCCAAATTTTAACACCTAAAACACAAAATTGAATGAGATTAGAGTAGAAAATTGGAGTTTTTGTTCGATGAACTCAAGAACACGATGAACAAGTTATGAACAGTTCGCAAAAAATCTAGAATTTTGTGTGTAAAATCTCGAAAAAAGTGTATAATCTTCAAACAAATCGCTGCATCATGCTTTGATACCAATTGTGTGTCCCAAACAATCACCAAATCAGATAATCTTGAAGAACAATATGAACAATTAAAGAGAGAATTTTAACCCAAATGCTTTGTATTGAAATCTTGCAATGATTACACTAATGACAAGCTTAACACTAATTACAAGACTAATTACTCTATTTATACTAAAAAGCAATAAAGCTACACTAGTACAAAATTAAGAGAAACAAACTTGAATACAACAATTAAAGCACAACTTTGAACCCAATAGTTAGGGTTTTCGTAAGCTACCTCATCGAAGACCAGATTGAAACAAACCTTGTTTTGGAGAGACAAGAAATGAAAAATCTTTGGAGGGACGGAGGAATTAATTCAACTCAGGAGTGGGAATTCATATTGTCGATGGTCAAAATTTAAGATATCTGTATCTAACCCAAAATGGTTTTGATTTTATATGAGATGGATACAGAAGAAGAAGAAAACCAAAATGGTTGTGGTCACACATATACAGAGGAAGAATAAGAAAGAAAGCCCAAATTGGTTATTTTAGATGTCTGAGTAGAGAAAACACAAGTCACCCAATTAGGATTTGGTGTTGTGGAGAACACTTGCATAAAGAATTTGTACATTGTGTATAATAACTTGTAATTAAGAGATTTTTGAATTTCTTGAATAAAATGGTAGTAATCTATGCTTTAGGAGTTGTAATTAAGATTTTGGCCTAAATGGTTATTAATGTAGTATATATATATATATATATATATATAGAGAGAGAGAGAGAGAGAGAGAGAGAGAGAAAATCAGGTCAAACGAGAATAGTGACCAAGTAAAATAACTCGCATATAAAATCACATGTGATCACACACAACCTAAGTCGCAAGCAAGTCACTCGTGCACTCATGCATTGACCATGTTCCATAAACGCATGAGATTTCAATGCAAAATCACATTTTGGTCATTCTCATATTCTTTATCTTGATCCCTCCATCTATCCATATATATGTGTGCGTGTGAGCGCGTACATATGTATTAATATAATAATATATTACTCCTTTCATAATAAAATAAGTGTCTACATTACCGTTTTAGTGTACCCAAAGTAAGTGTCCACTTTCAATAGTACTATATATACTTTTCATTCGGCCCTTAATTATGAGATGTAAAAAAAATAATTAAGAATAAGATTGTTCTTTTGTTAATTAAAACATGTAATAATCTAAAATTATGTTTATTTTTCATCATGAACATTTATTTTAAGATGAAAGAAGTATATATCAAGATCAAGAATCGAAATCGTGTTCTGAATCAAGTGAATTGGATACCCGTCTAGCCGGTTCAATTTACCCTCCCAACTAAACAAACATTGTGCGGTTTATGGGACTATTTAATTGTCAAATGGTAATGGAGTTTAGGTTAGGGACTGAATTTGATTTGAAATTGAAACTCCAAAAAACTAAATACAAAAAAGAAAATCGATTGACTAAATTTGTTAATTAACTATAAATACAAGGACCATATTTGTAACTTTCTCCTTTTGCTCTAAAACCCAAAAAAAATTTATTGCCAAAGAAAGGATGAGGATTCCATGGCTGTTCAGAACAAAATGAGTGATCCTCGGCGCATAGTCTTGCCAAAATCCATACCAACACCATCAATAGCATTCCTCTATGTTTTCCCTCACCAACCCAGGTGTGGTGATTTCTACTTCATCTCACATCTTTCTGAGACCACCAAATCGCTCACTCCATTGCTACCACATTAAGCCAACCCAATTCACCATCTCTAGATCGTCCACAACAACGATCAAAGCCAACATTGATGAAAAAAATTCGATCTCCACTGCCCCTGTTATCGTTCAAGAAGAAGATGACGTACAGTCGACATCCAATAAGGTATGCACTTCTTCTTTTCTGAAATTCACCAAGATTAAGGGTTCGTAAGTGGTGAAAAAATTGGAGTCCCTGTTCCGATTGCTATTTGACTGTCAAAATCAGAGGTAACGAGGAATATTTTTTGGGGAATTTGTTATGCACTAGTTTATTCACTTCATGTTTTTTCATTCGTTGAACACCCATATGATATTTGTTCGTAATTCTCGTTATAAACTTCAGGATTCTATTAATCGAAGGTATTAATCCCCTTCGAATGGTTAGAGAAAAAGGAGATTACAGATTGGAAAGCTTATGGTCTATGAAATTTTGGAGCATATTTTGATAATCACGAAGAACTTTATTACAAAGAGTATAAGTATGGATATACTAGTGTTATTTATGTACCAAAATCTACATCAATTTTGAATTGGGTTGTAATAGATTTGTTCTCAAATTGAAAATGCATTTCTTAGTTATAATCGTACTGGTTGAATTCTTCTGTTATGTCAACATTAGTAATTTGTTTTTCTTTCAAATTGTGTTTGTGAATCATGAATGATAATGGTAGATTTTTTTAATGCTACTGTTTATTTAGGAAGTCAAGGAGAGCGTAGAACTACTCAAGGAAGCTGCAAAAACTAAAAAGGTTGCAGCTACTGAGATTATATCGGCCTTCAAATTGCTCGAGAAGGCTAAACTCGATCCTTCAAAGTTTTGTGAAACTCTTGGTGGATCAGAATCCCCTGGAAGAACTTGGATGCTTATATTTACTGCAGAGGTTAACCATTGATACTTTGCCGTTCATATGCTTATATATTCTACTGTTCTACCCTTGTATGATACTTTTAATGATGCTTAATATTCTACAGAAAGGATTGAAAAGTGGCAAATACTTTCCGATTACGGCTGTTCAGAGATTTGATGCAGCTGTAAGCATCCTCAGCCTATTTAATCCCAACTGATAATCGATATAAGAAAATGAAATCCCATTTGGAGAATCTGTTTAGTTGTTGAATTGTTGATTTGATCATGAATTTATAGGTCTCTAAGTTAACACAAATCAGATTATAGATGTTTCCAGCTTCCCCATTCAATATGTTGGTCATAACTGAAACCACCAAATCTACATGAATAACTCATACAGCCTTAATTTTCAGGCAAGGAGGATCGAGAATGGGGTCTACCTAGGACCACTTGGGTGCCTAACATTTGAAGGCAGGTTTTCATGGAAAAAGAGAATACTTGCTTTCGTATTTGAGCTACTTCGGATAAAAATTGGACCTTTTAACCCAATTGAGATAAACATCAAAGGAAATGATGAAAGTGAACCAACCTCCAAGAATCCTTTCTTTATATGGCTTTACATTGATGAAGAAATAGCTGTAGCTCGAGGCAGAAGTGGGGGCACGGCCTTCTGGTGTCGATGTCAGCGTGTCATAAGCTTGTAGATTCTTTTGGTTTCTGAGGACCCTACAAGCCATGGCCACTCCGACTCAGGTATATATATATGTGTGTGTAGTTACCAAGTATTTGTGTAGAATTTTACTTTATCTTTTACTGTAAGCATCTCAATCCATAAATCAACATTTTGATTGCATTTGTGATTCTATTCCTTATGGTTTTACGTGGTTTATAGTTGAACAACTATGCATACAGTGTTACAGACACACATGTTTTCAAGCAAACTTTATACTTTGTATTTTTCTGCACACTTTGTCCAAGTCGGGGTCTTCATGAAACAATTGCTTTACTCTTTGGGATATAGGTCATGTTCACTTACATTTCACCCTCCCTAGACCCTGCCTGCAGGTTGGATATACCGGGCTCGTTTGGTTTTACAACCATTTGATCTATTCTTGTTTTGTAAAGACAAATTAGATAATACAAAGATGCCTTTCATGACATAGGAGTAATCCTGGGAGGATATTTCAATTGTTGACCATAATTGAAAGGTTGGTTCTTTGACATAGTCTATGGCTTTTATAATAGACAGTGCTAAAGGCTTGAACCTAGTAATAAATGTTATGGATGAATTCTTGGTAAAGTATCCATGATTTATCAATGATAAGTCTTCTTGTATCCTATATTAGCAACTAAAATGGGATCACCATCTTGATATATGTCGTTGTTAGGCAAACTAAAACCATGAAAACTCCTTTCTACTACTCGAGCCTAACTTTTATGCTAAATTAGGAGTTCTATTGCATTTGAAGCCTTAAAAGTCCATCATTCATGTTGAAAGCCACGATGTGAAAATTGTTTATAGAACCACGATGTGAAAATTGTTTATAGAAGTTTTGGAAGGCACCTTGTTTGTTACAAAGGTGAAAATTTCCTTATTAGTTATATTTGTAACATCTACGGTCATGTATGTCCAAAGTCCTAAAGGATCCTTCCTGAGGCAACACATTCTCTAATGTCAATGGACTCCCCTACCTAGAGACATATATGGACGTTTAATTTCGCTTCTAGGATGCGAAGGGGTTCCTAATAATACTCTTAATGCCACCATTTTAGACAAATATCCATCTACCTACGTTGTTACACGGGTAGATGCCACCCTCTGAAGACCCTACCACACCGGTCCGACGCCCATCGTGGGGAAGGAAAATCACTTCGAGTCAGCAGTATTTGGTGGTGCCCAGGATTGAACCCGGAACCTCCTTTATGGATGTCCACCATTTTATAGATGAGGCAACAAGCGTCGACTAGTACCTTCATTGTTGTCCTCCACCATTTTGAATTTTTAAAGGAAGAAACACCATGGATCAAAAGTAATAACAATGATTACTTTCTTAGTCTAAGAGATGGCAAAAAATTTCCCTTTTTTATGGAATTGAGTAAGCACAAGTTTAATCTTTAGATTCTTCATTACCAAACGAGCTTAGTTTATTAAGTATTTCTAATTTAGTCCTTGGATTTTTCATTAAATTTATATTTAGTTCATTTGAGTATTCTTTTGCAATATGGTACAACATAGTCATTTGTGTCATAAGTTATTACCTAGTGCCATTAAATCCCATCATGTTGCCATTTTATTTTCCTTCCCTTCTATCTATTTCACCTATAAACCCTCTTATCTCTCATTTTCCTTTTATTTTATTTTTAGTTTATTCACCATCTTTTAATGGAGAAAAGCAATGATGATCTACATCTCAAGTTACAATATATTTTAATATAATCATAGGATATAAGTAGAGAAGTAGTATCAAGGAAGTACAACTGTTTCAATTACATAGCCATAACATCCATAACCATAATTCAATTTTCAAAAGCTTATGTGCTACATTTGAAGTCTGTTGGTTTCAGCCAGATCTACAAGAGTTTATAGGTAACAATTTCTAGAAGAGGGAGGATGAATACAAACATCACAACTTTCACTTTTAAAAACCTTATATTGATAAAGAAGATCAATACAAATTTTTACAGATTGTTTGCGTAATAGATAAGATATAGATTTTATCTAGACAATCAAAGATACACACAAGTTACAGATAGCAATAAAGAAAAGATTTGCTAAAAGAAATAGGTTAAGAAGATCTTGTGCTCTTCATATGTTATGGTGGAAGTCTTGAGATAAAGAAGAGACAAATTGCTAAGAAGAGAGAACTACTCAGCTATTTATACCCATTGCATTAAATGCAATTCAGAAGGTACAAAGCAGGTGACAAGCTTAAAGAGGTGAGCTTGTCCTTTGTTGCAGATATACAGGCTTTTGGCCGTTTATGAACATTCTTCTTTCATAAAGTAGGTAAGCACGCTTGGAGTGACTCCGTACTGTACTTTACTTTAGAGAGGTAGGGTTTGTCCTTTGTGTGAAGAAGGAAGACACAAAAACTAATCTTGTTCAACAAGATTCATTTGATCGCTGACACTAGAATGACGTTGAAGGTCTCATCAGTGTTTGTTGAATCTTGCATAGATTTCACACTTGTGTAGACGAGCTTGTTATCACTAAAAACTGCTTGAGATCACAAACTTGCTAATCTTTATCTTCAGCTTCTATCTTCGATATCGCTGAAGGATCTGTGGTGTGAGTTTTGTCTTCTTGAAGGATACTGATCTCTGAACGAATTACAATACATGTTTAGTGATCACTGAACATACTTAGTGATGATTGTTGAAACTGAATACAGAGATAGTAGACTTCGTAAGGTAAATGGGATCATCATCAAATCACTGAGAAAGAGGATCAACAATATCCCCCTATTTGATGATGACAAAACAACATAAGAAAAATGCTTAAGGTATTACAGTAAGGAAAAAGTACTAGTAAAATACTTGTCCATTTTAACTGTTTTGGGATCTTTTTTTAGTGATACAGTTTACTATGGAACTTTACTTCAATTGTAAAGTATTACAAGGAAAGAATAAACTTGCACAATATTAATAACTGAATACTGAAAGCATATTCACTGACTAGACATGTGTTAGTGAATGTAAGAATAAACTAGTACTCATAAGTACATGTCCCATTTTTTCTTTTCACAGATCTTTTTCAGTGAACTGATCATTTTATTGAAATATATTTCAAAGAAAAATATTACCAATCATTACAATCAGTTTTGGTAGACTTAAAACATAAAAGTTATACACTAAAAGAAAAGATAAGAAAAAAAAGATATTACAAGACTGAAAGGACTTCTAATCAAGATTGCTGAAGTTGACGTAGTTTGGAACATCTTCTCCTAACATCTTTCGTCAGAGCATTTCATTTCGAATCTTGCGATCTATCATTTCTCCAAATAGATCATTATTCATCCAAGTCCTTAGATATTCCAAATAGATCATTATTCGCTGAAACCTGTATTTACCATCATAGTCAATGAATATAAGTCCATATTCAGGTTTCACATGCACTGTGTTGGGTATATAAGGACCCTTGCAGGCAGTGACAAATTCAACATTGAGATATCTGGCTTCTTTCGATCCTTGAGAAGTTCATTCACTGAGAATTTTGTTTCATGTTCGTTCTTGTGGGATGTCCATCTTCAAGTTCAGAAAAGTTCTTTCTTTGAGAGGGCTTCTTTGGCAGAGGAGGAACCTCGATGATCTTCGACACCTTGTTAAATAATTCATTCAGAATATCTTCAATCAGAGGCTTGTGTTTGGATTTAGAGATCTGGATAGCCTGTCGGAGCCATTCCTAGAAGCCATGCTGACCGAGGTAGGAGGGGTGCTCAGTGACAACATCTATATTCTCTCGGTATATGACCATTGAAATGAGAAAAGCACCATCTTTCAGACGACCACTGATAGTGACATTTATGATTTTGATAGGGCTCATTCTCTTTTCGATCCTTTCTCTGCACCATGAGAGGTCACACTCATTTAGCTTCAACACCCATTGGCGTTCATGTTCAGCTTCTGCTATCAGTTGGGCTTGAGCGTTGAGAGGATCTTTCCCGTTTGATATTCCCTTCTGCAAGTGCCTTATCAACTAGAGCCTTGGCTAACTCCAAACTGTCTTTGAGTTGTAGTTGATGTTTCTTCAGCTCTTGTTCAGCAAGGAGGGATTCTTCACGTTCAGCTTCTGAAAGGCAATCAAAATCACCACATGCAAAGGTAGGAAGAGGAATTTTTAATCTGGATTGGTCGAGCTGACTTACCAGCTGAGCCATCCTCTGGTCTTCATCAACTATTGAACACTCAGGTTGTGAAGACGACTTCCTGGGTATTAACGTGTTGGATTCATCATCATCTTCATCGTCCTCTATGCTTTCAGAAGATGGGAGATGGATTGAGAGATCAGGAGAGTTTGTTGTTGCAGAGAGTAGTAGAGGGATAGGAGATTCAACTTTTGGTGAAAGTGATACAAACCTGGAGGAGTCTGCATCCTCAAATTGGCCGACAGCCCTTAGAACGATGGTAAGATTGTCTTCAGTCACTCCTTTGCCTTTGTCAGTGGAGTGATGGTTCCTTGATGGTTCCTTGATGATTTCTCCCCCTGGGAAGCAGGTTCCCGGATAGAGATTCCTTTTGTTGGTTGTCTTGGGATGTCTCGGATGCATAAATCATCATCATCATCGTCACCACCATGATCAGTGCCTGCATCTGGAAGTTGCGGTTCAGAATCATCATCATCATCATCATCATTTTCATCACCAGCATTTGGAAATGCAGAGGTGGAATGATGAAGGTCTTTATGGTCAGCAGCAGCAGCAGTAGCAGTAACCACGACATCATCATCATCATCGATGACATTAGGTTACCTGACATCCTCAGCAAGAGAGGGTTCAAAACATCTTCATTCAGAGCGTCTTCAACAGTCTCCTTATTATTCTCCCCCTCTTTGTCATCATCAAGATTAGAACTTGGAAGAGGAAGGCGAGAGGTAAGGTCTTCCAGTTTGTGCTCTATGGAGGAGATAGCTTTAGCTTGAAGAAGGTAGAATGCAGCGACCGATCCAGTTGTTGACGATCAGCATCTCTGAAGGCAAGTTCAGGGATGGGTGTTGGTTGTTAAAGGAGTTGGAAGATTTGTTGAAGGAGCTCACCAGGCACCTGAACTTCATTAGCTTTGCTGGAGAGTGTAGTGACAACTTCAGTGTTGGCTTAAACTTCAGTCTTCACAGTGTTCAATGTATATTTGACTTCACGTACCTAAGTTTGGACAATATAGAGGTCGTGAGTGGCAACAATAGGTAGCAATACCTTGACATCCTCAACCGTGTCATAGGCTTTAACATCAATGATTGGGGGTTAATTCTCCAAAGGACCTGTAGATATCAGAGAGCATTGAGCATAAGATATCTCAGAATTAGAAACAAAGAAAGGGAGGTTTGGATTGTACCTGAGGTGTCTTCAACGTTATCTGAAGGATTAACGCTGGGGATCTCACATGAGTTGCCTTGAGGATCAACAAGTATCTGAGGAATTTCATAAGGAGCAACATCAGGTCCTGTGGTGATGGCTTCACCAGTAGTGGGGAAAACCACTACGGGATCGTCAACATGTGTAATCAAGACCAATGAAGGAGGGGAGGAGAGAATGGCTGAGAAAACTTGTGGAGGATCAGCAGTGGCTATGCTGGTATTCACACATTCAGTGATTTGGTCACTGAAGTGGTTGGGGTAGGAGCCACGTGTACGACAACATCTGAAGAGATAGCTAAAGAGCTTGGGAGGGTTTCAGCTGGTGCCTCGGGAGTAAGGCTTTTTCAACAATTGAGACCTGTTGAGAGCTCTCAGCTAGCATTGTTGGCTTCCCCTTTTTGGCTTTCTTAGCCCTCTTTGAGGGACTAAGAGGGGCTTCAGATGGTGTCCTCTTATGAGAGGATAAGGTGGTAGTGGCCGAGATAGACTGAGGGGGGTTTGCCTTAGTCTTAGACACTTGAGAAGAGGAAGAAGTAGAAAGAGGAGGAGGGCGACCATTGGCTATTCTCAGCATGGGAACGAATAGGCCAATGTCTGAAGGCTTGGTCTTGTGATCAAGAATTCTTGATCCAAACCTGCAGATAGGGAGGTCACCTTCAGTGGGGTACTTGGTAGAGAGAATCCTCGCAAGAATTCCACTGAGGAACCTAGTGTAGGGGACCACCTTCTCACGTTGACGTGTGTTCAGCTTTAGCACCAGATCATCGAAAATCAGCTTGGCGAAGTTGATGTTGATTTCTCTGATCATTAAGCAACCAATGTTCAGCGCCACCCTTGATGCTTGGTCTTGTCCTCCAGCCTTTCCTCCCATGCACTGAATAAAGTACGAGAAGATATATTTCCATACAACAGACATTCGATTCTTCATGATCTTCGTCAGCGACTTGTTCAGTTCAGTGTGGAGTCCTTCAAAGGCTAGTTGTAGCCAATATCGTTCAGAATCTTGACGATGTGCTCATTGTTTGGGTCTCTGGCGTAGGGAACAGACTTGGGTAGGTGAAGAGTAGTCTGAACGTTTGAGAAGCCACAACTTACAGTGAGCTGGTTGATCTTACAGACAATCTGGTCAATAGAGTTGCCATTCTTGTCTTGCACCATCTTTGCTTCAGCCGTGTACCAGAACTGCTTCAGAAGGTTCTTCACCATTAATGGTTCTAAGGTAAGAGTATATCCAAGTATAAAGTTATTTAATAACTTAGCAGCTTCTGCAAATTGTGGTTTGTTCGCAGGAATGTCCAGAAGAGCGATGTGATTGTTTGGGATGAATGTTATGTCATCCAAAGCAAAGTTCACACTTTGTGCAACAACCATGTTTGTTTAAGAAAGAACATAAAAGTATAATCGTGTATAGATTTAAGGTTAAAAAGCACTTTAGGACAAAGTTTGAAAGAAAAACTTTCTTTTGAAAAACCAGAAGAAGATTAGGGTTTTCAAGAAGATTAGGGTTTTAGAAACTAGGTTAAAATCTAGAAGAAGAATGATTTAAAACCTGTTGTTTGTATTTAAAAGAAAGAAAAACATTTTTAAATAAGAAAAAAATGTTTCTTGAATATTAACAACCAAAAAATAACATATACAAACCTGTTTCTCGAAAGAAAGGAAATAAACTAGTTCGAGAGGGTTTTTGAAAGTTCTTCTTTGCACAAAGTTCTTGAGAGAGAGAATTTGTGTAAGTGTAAAGAGAAATATAAGAGGATAAGTCTTATATTTATAGGTTAGATGAGAGAGAAAGAGGAGAGAGCAAAATGACGCTTCGAAAAGATGTGCAATGATGAATTTCTTTGCGCGTCATTTTACTGTGATTGGTTATAAGAGAAAATGGACTGCGTGTGTCAGAAGGACGTGCGTGATACCATAAATTTTTTAATGATGTCATAAACATATGACGGTTCATTATCCTTTTTCTTTTAAAACAAATGATCATTGAATAAGAAATTTCAGTTATAGTTTTAAGTTTCTTTTTAAACAAAAGATCAATGAATAAGAAATTTCAGTGATAGTTTTAAGTTTAGAAAAGAAAAATATATCTTATGAGTAAGATATATTTACTGAAGAGGTCAGTGATTAGAAAAGAAACACTGAAACATTTCACCTCTAAAACATTTTAATCATTGAATAAGGAAAGATTCAACGATAGTTATGATCTAAGAAAAGAAAGTAGATATACCTTAAAAATATACGTACACAAGAGTTTAGTGATAAAAGGAAACACTAAAACATCTCTTTTAAAACATTATGATCACTGAAAAAGAAAAGTACAGTGATGGTTTTAAGATTTTAGAAAAGATGATAAGTAATCATCTCTTTTAACGTTCATCATTGCAAGTTCGTTGATTAACATATTAAATCTTGTTTCATCAAAAGGTTTCATAAGAAGATCATCGAGTTGGTACTCAGTGGGTACGTAGGGTGAAGTTCAATATTACCATTCATAACATGATCTCTGATAAAATGTGTTGGTCCTAGCCGGATCTACAAGAGTTTAGAGGTGATCAGTTTGTAGAAGTGGGGATGAATACAAACACAATAATTTTCACTTTTAAGATTATTTATTGATATAGAATGATCAATACAAATTTTTACAAATTATTTGCGTAATAGACAAGGTAAAGAAAAACCTATCTAAAATAATCTAGAAATACACACAGATACAAATAACAAATATATGAGATCTGCCGAAAGAGATAAGACGGAAGTGTGTTCTTCTTGGGTATGTGTCTTAGAATTAGAGAGAAATTATAACTTGTTTGTATCGCAGCGTTGCATGAGTGAGGAGAACACTCAACTATTTATACCCATTGCATTAAATGCAATTCAGAAGAGGCATAACACGTGTCAAGCTTTTAGAGAAAAGCTTGTCATTTGCTACACTAAATAATACTTTTGTTTATTCATGAGCAAACATCCTTTCATGGAGTTGGTGGGCACTAGAGTCGACTAATCGACTCTGTGCAGTACTATACTCTTGAGAGGGTATGAGTTTGTCCTTTGTGTGTGGAAGGACAAGACAAAACAGTCATGCATGACAAACTTCATTTGATCGCTGAATGCTAGAATAATGTTGGAGGTCTTTTTAGCATTCACTGAGGCTTGTGCAGTCTTTACACATATGTTGACCATGTTGTAATCACTGAATGCTGCTTCAGATCACGAACACACTAGTCACTAATCTTCAGTTTTAGTCTTCGACATTTGCTGAAGGTTTTTGGATGTGAGTTTTGTCTTCTTGAAGTATAACTGTCACTGTAGGATTATAGTACATGTTTCAGTGATCACTGAACAGACTCAGTGATGATCGCTGGAACCGAATAGACATAAACATAATACTTTGGTGGGTAAAAGAGATTATCATCAAATTAATGAGAGAGAATATCAACAATCTCCCTCTATTTGATGATGACAAAACAACATAAAGAAATTTTCTCTAAGGTATAATAGTAAGGAAAAGTTATACGTAAAGAACATGTCCCTTTTAACGATTTTGAGATAGTTTTCAGTGATAGAGTTTTTACTATATAAGTTTTCTTAAGTTACAAGTTTAAGAAAAAGTACAAGAAGGGAAACTGAAATTGAAAGCATGTTCACTGACTAAAGATTGCTAGTGAATGTAAGAGCATACTGGAACTCATAGACATGTGTCCCTATTACTCTTTTCAGAGATCTTTTTCAATGATACTAATGAAATACTTATATTATTCAAAAGGAGGAATACAAGTGTTACAACAGTACATTCTATACTTATTACATATAAGTTGTACACTGATAGAAAAGACATAAAAAGATAATATTTACAAGGAAAGATAAGATTTACAAGACAAAAAAAATTCTAACTAATCTAAGTCATTGAAGTCGATGGAACCAGGTATTTCTTCTCAAAGCATCTTTCGACGTAGAAATTCTTTTCTAATCTTGCGGTCTATCATCTCACCATAAAGGTCATCGTCCAACCAATATCTTAGGTAATCTAAATGTTCTATAGGACAGAGATGGAGCTCAGACACTCTCTGAAAACTGTGTTCGCCATCATAGTCAAGAAATATGAATCCAAACTCAGGATTTAGGTGTACAGAGTTGGGTATGTAAGGACCCTTCGCTGGCAAAGATAGGTTCAATGTAGAGATGTCTGACTTCTTCGAATCCTTTAGGACTTCCTACAGGGAGAACTTTATTTCATGTTCGTTCCTCAGAGTTGGCCCATCATTAGTATCAAAAGGATTTATTTTTCCACTTTGCTTCAACGTTGGCTTTGTAGGTACAACAACAAATTTGGACATCTTCTTGATCAGCTCGCTGAGGATGTCTTCAATTATTGGCTTGTGCCTTGACTTTGAGCGCTGAATGGCCTGGCGGATTTCCAGCCATTCGTTGTAGCCGTATTGTCCAATGTAGGAAGGATACTCGATGACAGAGTCAAGGTTGTCTCTGATGATGTCCATGGAGATAATCATTCCACCATTTTTCTTACGATCACTGATTGTGACGTTAGTGATGCGACGAGGACTAATTCTTTTATTTAGGCGATCTTCACTCCATTTCTTGTCTCGGTCATTCAACTTTATTGCTTTTTGATGTTCAGATTCTGCATTTGAGAGCAATTTAGCTTGGGCCTTGACAACATTCACCATCTTTTTAGACATTTTCTTCGAAAGAACTTGAGAAGCAAGAGACTTGGCCAGCTTGAGGCTGTCCTCAGTCTGTTGTCGTTGAATTTGGAGTTCTTTCTCATCCTTGAGTGCTTCGAGTCTTTTAGCTTCTGTAAGGAAGTCGAACTCACCACAACTAAAGGTACGAAGAGGAATTTTTACTCTAGTTTGGTCGAGTGACTCCTTAAGCTGAGTCATCTGTTGGTCGCTAGGGACACTAGAAGTTGTGTTTTCAGATACCCATTCAACTAGACAACCACAAGTGGTAGAAGAAATTGTAGAAGAGAATTGATAGAGAGAAGTGACAACAGCAAACCTCGAGGGTTCAACATATCCTTTTGGATTGTTAGGCTTGTAGAGAACTTTCATGTTTCGTTCTTCAGCAACACCTTTATCTTTGGAGGAGGTGTTCTGGTTCTTTGCAGATGTCTCTTTCTCCTCCTCCTTCCCCCCTGCGATGAAAATTCCCTGAGAGAGATTCCTTTCAGAGAGGTAGCTGGTTTGGTGTGGTATTGAATAGTGAAGTCGTCGTCATCGTCGTCTTCATCGTCGTCATCACCAATATCTTTTCTAGCACCAGGAAAGGAAAGAGGATCATCACCTTCATTGTCATCATCATCATCTTCATCTTCCTTATCACCAACATTAGCTACAGAGGTGATAGGAAGGTCTTCGTCTTGAGCATCAGCTCTGACGGCATCATCAATTTCCTCAGCTTCAGTAACAGCTTCAGCTTCATGGGAAGTGATGGCATCTACAACTTTAGCAGCAGCTTCAATTGCTTCAGCTCTTTCACCTTGAGCAATCAGCTGGTGTTGTAGGGACAACAACAGTTAAGTCTTTCTCCCCCTATTTATCATCAGCAAGACAAGAGGTGAGATCATCAAGACTTTTAGTAGCTATATCCATTCGTTGTTCAAGCTCGGCCAGAGACTGAGCTTGTAGAAGACCAAGTTAAGCGCTTGATCCAACGATAGGCGATCCTCAACTGTGAAGGAGGGTGCTGGAGCTGGCTTTGGACGTTGAAGAAGATCCAGTATCTGCTGCATCATCTCACCATGCCTGGTAAGCTGAGCTTGCACTTCATCGACTTTGTTGTTGAGAGCAGAGATAGCCTCAACGTTGGTGCAGACATCAGCTTCCACCGCAGATAGCAGTTCCTTCACGTCATTGACTTCAACTTTGACAGTTGAGAGGTCAGAAGAATGGTCATCCCTAAGAGGCATGTCTTTATGGACTTGGTCCATTTTGATCAAGACAGTCTCTACTGCTGGCGATTCTTTATCACAAGACCCTGAAAAAAGAAGAAGTTTGAGCATAAGATAGCTCGGGTTAGAAGAAAAAAAGGGGTAGGTTGGTATAGTACCTGAGGGGTCATTAGCACCATCTGAAGGATTGATGTTGGTTCTCTCTTGGTCGCCTTCGAGAGGATAGCCTTCCGTTGACTGAGGTATCTCGAGATGAGTAACCTCAGGTCCTGTGGTGATTGCTTCATCATCAGCGAGGACAATCACTGATGAATCACCAACATGTGTCGAGACCAAAGAAGGAGGAGAAGAGAAGATGGCTGAGAGTGGTGGAAGTAGGTGTTTAGCAGTGGCTATGCTGATATTCACACCTTTAGTGATTTGGGTCACTAAGGCGGTTGGGAGAGGAGCCATATGTACGACATCGACTGAAGAAATCACTGAAGAGCTAGAAGGGGTTATAACAGAAGTGGCCTCGGGGGTAAGGCTTGTTTCAATGACTAAAACCTTTTGAGAGGTAACAACCAGGGATGTGGGTATCCCCTTTTTGGCTTTCTTGGCTCTCGAAGGAGAACCAAGAGTGGTTTGAGAAGAGGATCCTTTAGACAAGAGGGTGGTGGTGGTTGGGATAGACTGGGGGGTTTGCCTTAGTCTTGACCACCGGAGTAAGGGAAGAAGGAAATACAAGCATACTTGCAGAAGATGAAAAAGTACTACAAGAATATGAGAAAGTAATATGCGCTGCACAAGGTATCTAGAAGAGAGGAAAAGGCAACATTTTCAGGTTTAGACTTATGATCCAAGATTCTGGATCCAAGCCTGCAGATAGCCAGGTTGCCTTCTGTAGAGTATTTGTTGCTAAAGATCATAGCAAACACCATACACATAAATCTGGTGTAAGACACCACCTTTTCCCTTTGGCACTTATTCAGCTTCAGCACCAGGTCTTCAAAGATAACGCCAACAAAGTTGATTGGCCTCTAGCGAATGATAGAAACGCCAATGTTTAATGCAACTCTGGAAGCTTGGTCTTGTCCACCATTTTTGCCTCCCATGCACTGAATGAAATGGGAAAACAAATATTGCCATACCGCTGACATGCGGTTCTTCTCAATCTTTGAGAGCGATTTGAGGGGATCACTGGAGTCCTTCTTTGTTGGCCAGACATAGCCAATATCATCTAGACAAGAGATGATGTCCTTAGTGGAAGGATCACTGGCATAAGGACCCTTTGGTAACTAGAGAGTGGTCCTTAGTGTGGCTATACCAAAACTGACTGTCATCCTATTAAAGGTGAAAGAGATTTTCTCCATCGGTTTACCAGTCTTGTCAGTTTCTTGCTTGACTTCAGCACTAAGCGAGAACTGCTGAAGGACTTCTTTCACCATGACAGGTTCATGGGAGAGAGCAAAGAAAATCGGAGAGTTCTTTAGGAATCTAGAAGCGTCCTCATAATGTGGTTTATTGGCGGGAATGTCTAGAAGCACCACATGGTTGTTTGGATTGAAAGACACTTCGTCAATAGTGAAGTTTACGTTCTTAGAAGATACTTTTGTAATATATAAGAGAACAACAGAAGATAACAGGTTTGTTAGAAATCCAAGATAAAAATGTAAACTCTAAGTTTTGAATCAATTAAACTTCATTTGAAAAATCCACAATAAGATTTAGGTTTTTTCAAGAAGAATAAGAGTATAGAAACTTTAGATTATAACCAAGTATAAGAATGTGTTAATAATTTGTATGTTAGTTGTTTAAGAGAACAAGTTCTTAAATAACTTAACAAGAGTTTCTTAGAAAAAGAACATATCAAAATAAAAAGAAAAGGGTTATCAACATGTGATCTTTAGAAGAAGAAGGTTGATGGGGTTTTTTTTAGCGTTTTTTGAGTTCTTTCTTGCAAAAGTCTTAGAAGCAGAGGCTCGACAATAGTTTTTTTTTTTGTAAGCGTAAGGAAAAATGAGAGAAGAGGTCTCATATTTATAGATAGGAGGAGAGAGAAATGGAAAGAGAAGAGAGAAAAATACGACTTAAAAGTTGTGCAATGATGAAAAAGTTAGCACGTCCTCATCCACGATTGGACGGAATTACAAGGGGTCGCGTGTGTCAGAACGGTACACGTGTCTCAAAAAAATCGTATCATTTAAAACAAAATGACGTCAGAAGACGTTTCATTTTCCATTTCCTTTTAAACAAAAAGTTGAAGTTGTTCAAAAACATATACTGAAGAATATGAATTTTAGAGTATATCTTTTTAAAGATAAGTTTTTAAAAAAAATTCAATGATACGAATAATCACTGAAGGAATTTTAACTTTTAAAACATTACTCACTGAGTAAGAAAAGGTTCAGTGATGGTTTTTGTTTTAAGATAAGATAAGTATATCTTAGAGAGATACACTTGCTTAAAGAGTTCAGTGAGAGAAGGAACATTGAAACAATCTTTTAAAACATTTTGATCACTGAATATGGAAAGATACAGTGATAGTTTTAAGTTTTGAAAAAAGGGATAAGTATACATACCTTAGACAAATAAGATATATTTACTCAAGAGTTCGTTGTTAGAAGAAGAACACTGAATCATTTCACTTACTAAGTAATGCTTATAGATGAAGGAGTTAATCTTTAGCGTTCAACATTCCACGCTCGCTGATCAAGATGTTAAATCTTGTCTTCTCAAGAGGCTTTGTAAAAAGGTCAGCAAGTTGGTACTCAGTTGGAATAAAGTGAAGTTCAATATTACCATTAATAACATGATCTTTGATAAAATGATATCTGATCTCAATATGTTTGATCTTGGTATGTGAACCTGATTGTTTGCAATGGCAATAGCATTAGTGCTATCGCAATAGATAGGGATCTTGGAAAGCTATAGATCATAGTCGTTGAGTTGGTTTTACATCCAAAGAACTTGGGCACTACATCTTCCAGCGGCAACATATTCTGCTTCAGCAGTTGATGTGGACACATAATTTTTCTTTTTACTTGTCCAGCTTACTAACTTTCGACCTAGAAGCTGACAGCTTCTAGTGGTGCTTTTCCTATAAATTTTACATCCTGCAAAATCACTATCCGAGTAACCTATTAAGTCAAAACCTGTACCCTTGGGATACCAGAGACCCAAGTTAGGAGTTCAATTCAGATATCTGAATATGCATTTTATAGCAATCAGATGGGATTCCTTAGGTTTAGATTGATATCGTGTACATAGACAAATAGAGTACATGATATTTGGACGACTTGCTGTGAGATACTAAAAAGAGCCAATGATTCCTCTATAAACAATAATGTTTACAGGCTTTTCGTTTGGATTCTTGTTCAGTGAGAGAGGAAGAGCCATCAGAGTCTTCATAGATGAACTGTTGGATAGATCAAACTTTTTCAGCATATCTCTGATATACTTACTTTGGCTGATAAAGATACCTTTATCTGATCGCTTGATCTGGAGACCAAGAAAGTAGATTAGTTCCCCCATCATACTCATTTGATATTCTTTCATCATGCGATCGGTATACCGAAAACACAAAGAGGGATTAGTGGAACCAAAAATAATATCATCGACATAAATTTGGACTAGAATGATGTGACATTTGACTTTCCTAAGAAATAAGGTATGATCAATCTTTCCACAAAGAAATTTCTCAAAGATTAGAAATGTGGAGAAGGTATCTTACCAGGCACGAGGGGGCCTGTTTTAACCCTTAAAGAGCTTTATCCAATCTATAGACATGAGTTGGATACTTAGGCTCAAGAAACCCTGGAGGTTGTTCAACATAAACTTCCTCTTGGAGTTTTTCATTAAGGAAAACACTCTTTACATCCATTTGAAACACTTTAAAGTCTCTATGGGAAACAAATGCTAGAAAGAGTCGAATAGCTTCGAGTCTAGCTATTGGTGCGAAGGTTTCGTCATAATCGATTCCTTCTTCTTCTCTATAACCCCGAGAACAAGGCAATCCTTGTTATGGGTTACAACACCTTGTTCATATAACTTATTGCGATAAACCCATTTGGTGCCTATCACAGTTTTGTTAGATAGATGTGGGACAAGGTACCAGACTTTGTTTCTATTAAACTCAATGAGTTCCTCTTGCGTGGCAATGACCCAACAAGGGTCTGTGATAGCCTCATTGATTTTCTTGTGTTTAACTAGAGAAAGGAAGTTGACAAAGAGATAGATATTACCTAGACCATGACGTGTCTGAATACCTGCACTTGGATCACCAAGAATTTGATGAATTGGATGGTCTTTCGTCCATCGTTGAGTAGGCAGAGGATTATCATCTAAACATTGATGTTCAGGTAGAGAAGATGAGGCTTCAGCTACAGGTTCTTCAACAATAGGTTGAATTGCTAAAGGAGCCTTAGAGAGAGATTCAGCGACTGATAAAGGTTCAGATGCTGAAGGCATTTCATTCACTGATTGGTCAGTGTTTGAATTAAAGGGAGAAATACAACTAATAGGCACTACAACGATCTTTGAAGAGGATTCTCTTTGGTTATTAGTTGTAACTGGAATGATAAGCGGATCATCATCATCATTTTATAGAGTATCAACATTGGGTTGATTGCTGAAGGAAGCTTCAAGTTGTCCAAAATGAGAGAACATCCAGCTTTCTAACTTTTCATCATCATTAATGATGGGTTTAGAGTTAGCTTATTGAGATTCATCAAAGGTGACATGTATAGTTTCTTCTATGGTTTGTCGACGTTTGTTGAATACTCTGAAGACTTTGGATACTGAAGAAACAAGTTGGTCACGGCTGTTGAGAATGAAACAAGTGCAACCAAATATGTGAAGAAAGCTGATAGAAAGGCTTTTTCCTACGGAAGAGTTCGTAAGCCGTCTTCTTGAATCTCTTAATGAATAGCGATCGATTTTGAATAAAACAAGCAGTGTTGACAGCTTCAGCCCAGAATTAAGTAAGGAGATGAGATTCGTTGAGCAAGGATTGAGCAACCTCGATGATTTTTTGATTTCTTCTTTCAACGACTCCATTTTGTTGTGTTCTCACATAAGAGAAGTTGTGAGAGATTCCCTTCTCCTCAAAGAAGCTATCCATAGTAATGTTTTTGAATTCAGTTCCATGGTCACTTCTGATAGATCGTACCTTAATGTTGTTAAGTACTTCCATGAGTTTAATGAACAAAATTATTTCTTCAGGTGCTTCACTTTTGGACCTGAGAAAGACGACCCAAGTGTACCTGAAATACTCATCAACAATGACAAATGTATATTTCTTTCCAGCTATTGATTACACGTTGACTGGACTAAAGAGATCCATATGCAATAACTTGAGTGGAGATATCACTAAAGAGATTTGCTTAGACTTGAAGCTAGCTCTTGTCTGTTTTTCTTTCTCATACGCTGGGCAAAGAGATTCCTTTGCAAAGGTGTGTTGAGGAAGACCAGTGACGATATCATTTCGAGACAACTCATTGAGTGTCTTAAAGTTGAGATGAGAAAGTGGTGTGTGTCATAGCCAGTTGATGTCTGACGAGGCTTTAGAGAGAAAACAATTGTTCTCAGTTAGAGGAGAATCCATGTTGATGACATATACATTCTCTAGGCGAGAACCGGTTAGAGCAACCTTATCATCCTTGTCGAAGAAGTAGCATGAATCCTTAGAAAATTTGATTGTGAAATCTTTGTCACACCGCTGACTGATGCTAAGAAGATTGTGCTTCAGTCCTTCAACATATGCAATACGTTTGAAAGTAGTTGCACCGTTGGTTAATATACCAAAGCCCTTGGTATATCCTTTTCCGTTTCCTCCAAAGGTTACAGAAGGGTCTCTTTCATCCTCATAGTCAATGAGCGGGGATTTGTCTGTCTCGAGCATCCACTATAGAGATACCAAATGCCTTTGACTTCATGCATACGAAAACAAATTAAGATTGCTTTGGTACCCTTTTTTCTTTTGGTCCTGCAAAGTTAGAGGCAACATCCACTGAAGCTAAAGACTCAGAGTCAGCAGATGTCTTCACTTGGCCTGAACAAGAGGCTATAGTGGGATTCAGAGGAACAACCACTGACGCTGAAGGCATAGAGTCAGTAGGTGTTTTAGCTGAGCCTGAAAAAGAGGCTTCAGTGGTTTTCTTCACCTTAGTCGTTTTCACAACTTTAGTGGCAGATTTCACATTGGTTGATTTCTCAGCCTTGGTTACTTTCTTTACCTTAGCTGGATGACCAGCCTTGGTAGCAGAGGGACAATTACTGGCAATATGTGTAGTTTCATCAAAATGTCTACACTTCCTATAGCTAAAACCACCTTTAGGGCCAGGAAGTACCAAAGGAACAGAAGAGGGACAAGCTCCAAGGATTCCCTTCTCATTTGTTCTAGGAGGAACAATTGAGGATTTAGAGTCCTTGGGTGAAACATTCAACTTAATCTTTGACTTAGGTTTCTGAGTGGATTCGGATATCTTGATCCCATAAGAAAAAGAAGAAGGTTCACAAGCTGAAGGAATATATCTTGATCTATATGACTTGTTGGCCTTCTTGAGAAGAGTTGCTATGACAATGGATTTACCTTTGTCTTTACAACCTGAACTCAAAGGAGTTCTTTCAAGATGACTCTTAGTGAAAGAAGACTAAGAGGAAGAAGTGTTAGGAATAGAGGAGACAAAGGTATCAAATTTTAGCATGGACCTGTCAGTGACACATTCTTCCTGATCATAGGAGAAGCCTAGACCAATCTTAATCTTGGCAGGGATCTGAGCGTTGATGATCTCAAAGGCCTTGACGGAGGCTTTGCACCATCCTTCACGCTCGATACTGATAGTTTGGTTTACAATAACCTGATCTTTGAGATCTTCCTCGATCTTGGTCAGATCCTTGATCTTAAAATGACATATCCTCAACTATTCTTTAAGATCAAGATTAAGCATTTCTGCTTTGGATTTGTCATTCAGGGTATTGTAAAGATCAATTGTCAACGTATCTAACGTTGATAGGCTATCAGGGATAGACAAAGAAGAAGAAGGTTCATTCAGAGAACATACCTGAGCAGATGTAGAAGATGAGGGATCACAGGAGGATGATGTCTTAGAAGGTTCTTCCTTGACATTCTTGGCCATAAGATAGAGGTAGGCCATGTCTTCCTCATCAGAGGATGATTCATCAGAGGATGATTCATCAGAAGTATCAACTCAGTCGTGTTCTTCAATGACAAGACCTTTGCCTTTACGCTAAGAACTCTTCATCTTTCTGTACTTTTCTTTCAGCTTTTGATATTTGTCATCTTTTGGCTAGAAAGAGGATGGGGTTTTGGAAGATAGCATCGCAATTTTCTTCACCTTACATTTACTTGCAAAGTGACCTTTGCGCTGACAGTTGTAGCAGATCGTTGAAGCCTTGTCATTGGGATGTGACTTCGTCTTATCCGAGATGGTCAGCGAGGGGGATTTGCAAAAATTACTTTTTCTGGAGAACTTTCTAAAAGATTTGGTTAGAAGGTCTAGTGACTCATCAAACTCTGCAAGATCAGAATCTAACAAGTATTCAGAGTTTGTAGGGTCTAACTCCGTTAAAGAAAAAGAAGAAACAACAGGGTTAGAAGAAGAAGGGAGATCAGCTGAATAATCCTCAGAGATCAAAGCTAATAGAGAGTTTTTCATTTCTCTGGAATCTTTAATGAGATTCCTTTTCAGCTGACGAGACTCGTCATAATTACGCAGTATCCAATAAAGAGAATTAAGAGAGAGAGATGACATATCATTGGACATGTTGAGAAACATAGAATAAGTATCCCATGATTCTTTCAAGCATTCCAAAAACTTTGTCAATGTCGTAGAGTTGGAATATTCTCTTCCAACTGTCCTCAAGTCGGTAAGGAGACAGTTAAAACGCTGATGTACTTCAGACAACGATTCATTTTTTCCACAGAGAAAACTTTCATATTGTCTTACTAATGTTATTTTCCTTGACTCTTGTACTTGAGAAGTACCTTCATATTGAACACAAAGTATGTGCCACATCGTTTTCGAGGTTCTTAGTTTCATCATAGAATGATAAACCTCATCGGGAAGAGACATGGTTGTTATAGACCTCGCACGAGTGTCTATAGCCACTTTCTTCTTATCTTCATCGCTCCATTAATGAGGAGATTTTGGAATCTGCCATTCAGGAATCGCTACAGTCGTAGCAGTTTCAGGAACAATCAGAGATATAGCGTATGGAACATAGGGTCCATTTTCTATATAGTGTGGAACTTCAGGATCCACACCTTCCATGAAGAGAGACATACGATTCTTCCAGAGACTAAAGTTGTCTCTAATGAATTGGGGAGATTTGGCAAGAGAGACATTGTCGTGAAAGTTGGTGCTGGTGTTTTGTTAAGCCATTTGAAAAGCAGTAAATTAATTAAAAGACAAAGAAGAGATAATAGGATGCAAATAAATAACAAAACAAGACAAAAAGCAAGACCTGCTCTAATACCAGTTGTTGGTCCCAGCCGGATTTATAAGAGTTTAGAGGTGATCATTTTGTAGGAGGAGGGGGGGGGGGATGAATACAAACACAGTAACTTTCACTTCTAAAAATATTTATTGATCTAGAAAGATCAATACAAACTTTTACAGATTGTTTACGGAATAGACAAGGTAAAGAAAAACCTATTTAAACAATTTAGAAATACACACAGATACACTTAGCAAATATATGAGATTTACCGAAGGAGATAAGAAGTGAGTTCTTTTTGGGTATGTGTCTTAGAATTAGAGATAAATTCTAACTTGCTTGTATTGCAGTGTTGCATGAGTGAAGACAACACTCAACTATTTATACACATTGCAATAAATGCAATTCAGAAGAGGAAGAACACGTGTCAAGCTTTTAGAGGAAAGTTTGTCCTTTGCTACAGTTGTTGGGTTCAAGTTTATGCTTAAATGTTGTATTCAAGTTCTCTCATTGTAATGTTTTTGTAATAGTTAGCCTTTACTATTTCCTTAGTATAAATAGGATTTAGTCTCTTAATTTTCATTAGTTCAGTTCATAATTTCCAGATTAGTTGTTAATCATCTTGTATTTTCTCTGAAGAAATTCAATAGCAATGTTGGTCACGGTTCCAGCATCTTCCTAAATCGAAAGGTGGCGCTGGCTGCTACGCTATAAGGGAAATAAGGTTGCGCCTTCACCAAGGCAATTGCTTTTGGTGTAGTGGGTAACCGCTTGATCCTAACAATTGGTATCAGAGCAGGTCACGGGTTCGAATCCCATGGTGTGCATAATATGCAAGGAGTGCATAATTATGAGA
>NC_037540.1:31417424-31451183 GCF_001531365.2 Cynara cardunculus var. scolymus | reverse complement strand
ACTTCTAACGAAGCTCTTATTAGTACCGGCAGATGCTGGGGGGGATTGTTGGTCACGGTTCCAGCATCTTCCTAAATCAAAACGTGGCGCTGGCTGCTACGCTATAAGGGAAATAAGGTTGCGCCTTCACCAAGGCAATTGCTTTTGGTGTAGTGGGTAAGCGCTTGATCCTAACAAGCAATATTGGTGAAAATCTCTCTCTACTAATTCTTGATTCTTGTTCTTGGACAATTGATCTGATTTGTATGATTTGGGAACATCAATTGGTATTAGAGCACAGATTGCAGCAATTTGGTTAGAGGATTTACAAATTTTTCTAGGATTTTGCACGGATTTAGGGATTTAAGTTGATTGTTCTTGATCTGTTCTTGAGTTCTATCGACATAATTGCACATTTTTGGCTTTAATCACACCAATTCTGAGTGTTAATTGATAAAATTTGCATTACTAGATTCGCATTTTCAATCTGAACATCTTTGATTCACATCAATTTTGATTTTAATTAAGTTTTGAACTGATTTTGATCGATTTTAGAGTTTACGAAAACTCTTTCTGTTATTCAAAAACTCATAATTTTTCATGTTTTGATCCAAATTTTTGGTAAAAAGTTGATAAAATTGTGTTTGTGGATGAATTTTTATCCGTATAACTCTTGATCGGTTTAGTGTAAATCGCTTATTGCCTATTCGATTTAAGACTTGTGAATTTTGTGTGAATTGTGATTGTTCGATTTAGAATAAACCGGGTAAATCTTGATCGATTTAGATTTAAATCGTTTGTAACGTGTGCGATTTTGTAAGCGATTTAGGTTAATCCGCCTGATATATTGTGGATTTGTTGTGCGATTTAGTTGATTTGTTGTGCGATTTAATTGTGCGATATAATTGATTAATTGAGCGATTTAATCGTGTTTTGACTTTGACTTGTTGAACGGATGACTTTCATTGTTGAACGGTTTGATATCTTTGACTGGTTGAGTGAATTGAATTTGTTGACTTTATAATTGAGCGGATTTGATCGTATTTTGACTTGTTGACTAGGTTGACGTCACTTGTTGACTTTTTATGTCCATATTCAATTGTGTGAATTTTGACTAAATGTTTAAAATCACCGGATTTCTCATCCGGATTTGTTGTGAATTGAGCGAGTTAATTGTCTTTGTTGTCCAGATATCTAATCCGGATAACTTGAGTTGATTAGAAATTCTTGACTATCTTTTTGTCCGGATATCTAATCCGGATAAGCTTGTCCGGACTTCTAATCTCGATAAGTCTGTGTGCTTAATTTTTTTCTAAGTCTTGAATGAGTGCAATTTTCTGTGTGCGATTTATTGAGATAAATTTTGAATTCTAATTCTTTAAATCAAATTTTGAACTGCAGTAGGTCCGATATCATACTAATCAGATATAATGAGTTCAAGAGAAGCAATGGCTATCAGTACTGACACCAAGCCACCAATACTATTTACAGGAGATTACAACTAGTGAAGAGACAGATTCTTGAATTTTATCGAGAGAATGAAAGAAGGTGAACAGATTATGGAATCGTTGATGGAAGGACCTGCAGTTTTCTAGAGAGAAACACCTGCCATCCCTGATGAAGGCAGACCCGCGCAAAGAGTTTTAAAAGAAAAGTCCAGATACACTGCGGAAGAAAAGGAGAGAGCACATGCTGATGTGTTATGCAAGTCCTACATGATGCAAGCACTGACCAATGATATTTACACCAGCATTGACAGTCACAAATCGTCTGGTCACATCATGTGGGTACAAATAGAGAAAATGATGATGGGTTTCAAAGTGGGAACTCAGTTAAAAATTACTAACTGTATCTCTGCATATGAAGAGTTTAAGGCTAAAGAAGGAGAGAGCCTTGACGATGTTTATGACAGACTTATCAGATTGTTGAATGAGCTGACCAAGAACGGAATCTCTAAAACTGTCATAGAGATAAATGTTAAATTTCTCAGCAACTTACAACCAGAATGAAAACCTTATGAAAATCATATCAGATTCAACAAATCCTTATCTAATATAGACATACATGAGGTTTATGAAACTCTGAAACAAAACGAGGAAGAAGTTTTAGAGGTCCGAGATTCTAATAAGATAAAGAAAAAGGAAATTGCTGATTCTTTGGCCTTTGTATCCGAAAAGAAGAGTAAAAGCAGATCTGGGAAGCAAGTGAAGGAGATCAGCCAATCAAGTGAATCGGCAAGTGAAGGAAGTGAGAGTTCTGACTCTGACTCTGAAATGACAGAATTTAAACATGTCATGGCAATGCTAACAAAAGCATTCCAAAAGAAGTTTCAGAAAAGACCGCACTCGAATAACTAGAGATTCTCTTCAGGCTCAAAATACGAATTGAAAGATAAATTCGATGAGAAGAAGAAATATGAAGAGAAGAGATTTGAGAAGAAATATGAAAAGAAGTATGAAGAGAAAAATAAATTTGTGAAAGGCGTAGCTGATGAGAATACAAAATGCTACAACTGTGGCAAGCTAGGTCATTTTGCAGTCAATTGCAGAAAGCCGGTAACGAGAAATACCGACTATTACAAGAAAAAATTTATTTTATCAAATAACGAGATGCGGGCAAAGCATTAATGGATGACCATTGGTTAAACATAACCGATGAGGAGGAAGAGTCAGAAGCTGTGGCTCACATATGCTTAATGGCGAAAACTGAAAATGATTCTTCAGATGAAGGAGAAGAAGAGAATGCTGAGATGGAAGAAGAGGTATTAGAAAAATCATTCATTAATCAGATGCAAAAGATGATGCTTAAACTCCAATCTTTTCAGCAACAATTAAAAACTGAAAAATTGCGTTCAAATCAATTTCAAAAAGAATTAGAAATGCAAAAAGAAAAATACATCAAAATCTTTGATGAAAATGATGGAAATTTGGATTGGGCAAAATCTTTACTATCTGAATCCAAATCATTTCATGAAAAATCCAACATCTTAAAAACCGAGCTATCTTATTTTAAAGAACGATATAAGTCGTTAGAGTTAGTAAATGAAGAACTGATTGTTAAAATTAGTAAGCTTGAATTACATATTATTGATTTAAATGAAAAACTGAAAGCTAAGGAAAAAAAGTTATATAAAAGATGGCAAACTGATCAAACAATTTTTTTAAACAAACCCTCTAAAACAAGATTCTTTAACCCTCGGGAAGGGTTGGGGTATGAAAATCTGAAATTTTTAGGAAAAACTTTATATTATACCCCGAATTTATATAAATTTGAATATCTTGATTGCGGACCCGAGTTTCAAATTAAATTTACTAAATCTTCTGATGAAGTAGAACAACAAGAAGATTTTTAACAGAAAAAGAAAGGACAAGATATAAGTTCCGTTTGATTATAAAAACTTAAATGATAGCTACAAAACACAAGTATTTGCACTTTCAACTAATTATTTTCACAGTTATTCAAAAGCAGAGCTTGAATCTAAACCCGATGAACCAAAGCTTTATACTCCTACATTAATTTTACAAAAACAAGTGGTTCAGTTGGAAAATATTTTAAATGAAGAAAGGCTCTTATTTAATCAACAAAAGCAAGAATTTTAAATAAAATTGAAAATATACAAAATTCTAAAGTTAAAACGGAACAAGTTGAGTCTGAGTATTTTTCGTGCACTAAATCTTCAAGTGACGCTTCGGATTCAGAAGAAATAAATATTTTAAATGAAGAAATTAATTTTTCAGACATCTTGAATTCAGAGACTTGTTTGGATAATGAGATTGATCAGTTCGAGTTTTCTAATAAACTTTCCAGTCATAAAGATTTCCTTGTTAAAAATGAAATGACTGAGGATTCTGACTTAGCTTCAGATTTGGAAAAGATTTTTAATACAAAACCTGTTTCCGAGAATTGGTATTATAAAAAGAATAAAACTAAAAAGAATTCGAAGAAACAGAAGAAGCTTGCTAATAAAGAAAAATAAACATATAGTTCATCATTCAATTAAAGCTGATGATTTTGTTTTTTCCTGTTTCAGATAACTCGTTGAAGTTTAAGAAGGTTTGGAGAGTAAAAGAAGAAGAAAAATCTTCAACTCGACAGAAGAAGAATAATTTAACTGATTATGTATTAAATAATTCGACATTTAATAATTATGTAACATGATATTCAGTAGATGAATTGTTTGATATTAAAAATAGTAAAAATAATTGTTCTCCGTGTGGATTGAATGAGTTGCTTAAGTCTTTTACTTCTTTTAAGCCTTATCATATCATGCATTCTACTTTATCTGCTTTATCTAAGAAAATTCATTGTAAAGAACGTTGGTTTGGTACATATAGTATACCACCAACAAGATCTAATCTCAAAGGACCCAATCTAAAATGGGTATCAAAACCCAATTGATTCACTTTTGAAGGTTAACCGGCATGTGTGGTTCTTAAACTCAGGATGTTCTAAGCACATGACTAGTAGAAAAGAATTATTATCTAACTATGTTGAATCATTTGGAGGTACGGTAAGATTCGTAAACGATCAATACGCGCCTATCCTTGGATACAGTGATGTAATTTCTGGGAATTTAATAATAAAGAAAGTGTCGTATGTCGAATGATTTGGACATAATCTTTTCAGTATAGGTCAGTTTTGTGATAAGAATTTAGAAGTTTGTTTTAAAGCTAACCAGTGCAGCATCCCTACTACTGATGGTAAGGAGCTTCTAGCTGGAATCAGAAGATCAAACCTCCACACAATTGACCTATCCAATACACAAGTAGATATTGATGTCTGCTTGATATCCAAGGCATCCTTGAAGCAGAATCTGCTATGGCATCGACGTCTTTCTCACCTTAACTTCAAATATCTGAACAAGTTGGTTTGTGACAACTTGGTTAAAGGCATCCCAGACTTAAAGTTTCATAAAGACCATGTGTGCAGCACATGTGAGATGAGTAAGCTGAAAAAAGCTTCACATAAGCTGAAGAAAGAGTTCAATACCGAACGTCCTCTGCATCTACTCCATATGGATCTATGTGGTCCTATGCGAGTCCAAAGCATAAACGAAAAGAAGTATGTGTTGGGTTATAGTTGACGACTACTCGAGATATACCTAGGTTCATTTTCTGAGGTCAAAGGATGAAGCCGCTGAGACAATCATCTCTTTCTTGAAGACAGTCAAAATAATCTACAACTGCAGTTCAGAAAATCAGAACTGATAACGGAACTGAATTCAAGAACAATACTCTCGGCTCATTTCTAGAATCCATAGGTATCACACATACATTCTCGATAGACCGGACACTGCAACAGAATGGTGTCGTTGAATGTAAAAATAGAACGTTGGTGGAAGTGGCGCGTACACTCCTTACATGTTCAAAACTTCCATTATTCCTATGGGCTAAAGCAGTGGCGACTGCATGTTTTACCCGGAACCGATATCTCATTCACAAAAAGTTTGGTAAAACTCCCTATGAAATAATAAACAAAAGAATATCTAATATCAAATTCTTTCGAGTATTTGATTGTAGTGTTTTATTTTAAATGAAAAAGAAGACAGAGGGAAGTTCGCTACAAAGGCTGATGAAGCTGTCTTCGTAGGCTATTCAAAAACATCTGCTACATATAGGGTGTATAACAAAAGACCGAAAATCATCAATGTGAGCGTGAACGTGTCATTTGATGAAGTTATTGAAGTGGCTTCTAAACAACATGGTTCAGGACCCGGGCTGATAATTAATACTACGCAGAAAGCAGATAAACCTGAATCTTCGAATACTAATAATTCTGATTTAGATTCTTTGTGAGAAAAAATTTATGACGAACATTTCGAAAATAAATCTAATCAGTCCAATGATGTAATGTTCGGGTTGTGTTAATCAGTTAATTAGATAATTAATTTTGGGTTATTCTGATTATCCACTTTTGAATTCCATTAGTTATGGATGAAAAGTGAATATTTGGTTTATTAATAATTATTTGAAAGAATGGAGAAGGGGGGGGGGGAGAAGTCGGCTGATGTTGTGCATAGCCATTTCTCTTTACAACTTACTATATATAGTAAGTTTGGTGGAGGTAAAAAGGGTTGGCTCATTATTGACATTCTCCATATATCATCTTTTCTTCATCGGCAGAAAAAGAGATCAAACTTCGTCCAGGATTCTGGTTTAAGGTAAGTGTATTCTGCTTTGAGTATAAATTGTTTGCATACAATTCATTGCTATTGGAATTGTCTTATTTTGAATCACACTATAGATCGTACGGGTTCAACCTTAAACCGGACAAGAAGTCGACCGGATTCATCTAAATCGGTCAAAGTGTTGTCCAGATTCAACCTTAAACCGGACAAGGGGTGTCCGGGTTTATCTTAAACCGTTCAAGGCATTACCGGATTCTCCTTGAACCGCCAAGAGGCAACCAGATTCTCTTTAAACCGCTTGAGTATCAACCGGATTTCCCTTAAACCGGCCAAGGGATGTTCGGATATGTCTAAATCGGTTGAGTTAGTTGATTGCCTAAATCGCTCAAGCTGTGTCCAGATTACCACTTTTGTTCTAAGTCATTGTCCAGATTTCATATCTGGACAGTGATGACCGGATTCCACATCCTGCTAAATTTGATTAAGTTCCATTATCAGTTTTGTGATGGATTCAAAGAGAAAAATATGTAATGGTGGTGTAACCGCGAGAGAGATGTAATGGCGGTGTAATCGCGTGAGAGATGTAATGGCGGTGTAACTGCGAGAGAGAGGGATTGGCGTTGTAACCGCGAGAGAGATGTAATACATGGCGGTATAACTACAAGAAGAAAAGATTCTGTAACAATTATAGATAAAATGCTTGTATCTATACAGACCTTTTGGGTCTAATGCTCAAGTTGTTGGACTAACCTCTTTTGTAGGTCATCATACATCGCAAGATAAAGGAATGGGGAAAATTTGAACAACGATATTTAGATACACATAAATGTATTAAACAAAGTTTTTGTTAGCCCCTGTTTTGTAAACAATATTACCTTTTGTTTTATTAAATGTGATTATGTGAATTATCTGTCAGTGGAAATTGTGGGTTGTTAAAGTTGGTATCAGAGCCTTAGTTTAAGGGATCTGGGTATTTGCAAAATACTTAGACTTAAACTAGAGGTGTGGAAATTATGATAATAGGTTTCACTGGGACTATGAACATGTGAATATGTTATAGCTGAACCTATTATGAGAAAGTTAGATTATATATGATTGATATAATCTTGAGTTACGGATAGACTTGAGGATAAATGTGTTATTATGTTTTGATTATGCGAATAATCATATGTGTTTAAATATGACAGAAAGAGTTATACACTGAGAAATAAGATAATCCTAACCAATCAGAAAGAACTTGTACCGGTTATGGAAGAGGTCGGGGAAGAAGAAATGTAACCCAAGGAGAGGACCCGGAAAATGTGATGACAATAGAAATGCAGAGTCGTAGCAGGGGTCGAGGAAGACATAGAAGTACTGGACAAGGAACTCATATGGAATAGGAGTTGTCGGCCCAAGAAAGTTCAATGTCTGGTCGTGGTAGAGGAAGAGCAAGGGGTGGACACAATGTTTCTGACCCCGGATTCATTACTCAGGAAATGCTAGCAGCTGGGTTGGGAAAATTCCAAGAGAGTTTGGAAAATTTGTTGGGACGTTCGGTCCCAAATAACCCAAAAATAATAAGGGATCCTAAACTGCAGGAAGAAGCCGGAGCTAGTACACCGATAACTGGTACATCTGTACCCCTTACTTCGTCTTTTGTTCATAAAGGAGGGGATATCAAAATGTTTCTTGCCATGTGTTGACTTAAAGAAATTGAGTTAAGTCTGCAAATCAGTAAAAGTGCAGAAGAAGACAAAGTTATGTTTGCTGTATCCCTATTGAGGTCAAGTGCATTGTACTGGTGGGAAGTTCTGTCAAGTTCAGATCCAAACATTTTGAAAACCATGCTATGGGAGGAATTTGTGATCAAGTTTAAAATGCAGTATTGTCCTGAAGCGGTAGTACGAAAGTTAGAAGATGATTTTCTTTGTCTAGAACAAGGAAATATGTCAGTTCGTCAATACACAGAAGTCTTTATGGAACAATCCAGGTTTGCTGAAGCTTATATTATATCGGAAAACAGTAAAGTGAGAAAGTATATCTGGGGTTTGGAGTCTAATCTTCGAAAGTACGTGATATCCAGGAATCCGACAACATTTCAAGCAGTAGTTGATGCTGCTGAAATACTAGAACAAGACATCAATCGACAACCACAAGAAAGGGTTGGAGAGAAAAGAAAGGGGGAAGCTACAATGACCGATTTTCGTAGACCAAGGTTTATGGAAAATTTGAATCGACCAGTCCCAAAGTTTACTGATAGGGCATGCACACGATGTCACAAAATATATCAAGGAAATTGCAATACAGAGTCACGAGTATGTTTTAAATGTCAGGAACCAGGACATATAGCTCGAGACTGTCGAATGACGCGAAGATGTTTTACTTGTAATTCCTCTCAACATGTAAATGTTGATTATCCGCAAGCGAAGGGACGAGGGTCTGGTTTTGTTGGAGGTCGAGGATCTGGATATTCTGGAGGCCGAGGATCTGGTTATGTGCCAACAGGTCATGGGTCAATGGAAACTCGTATTAACCCAAGTGGTCAAGGAGAGATAAGACGTGGAGAGTCAAATGCTAAAGGGAGAGCCTTTCAGATGACGAGAGGCAAGGCGGAAGAGCATCCTGAAGTGGTGACAGATGCATTTCTTGTTAATTCAGTATGTGCTAAAGTTCTATTTGATTCGGGTGCAAATCATTCATTTTTATCACCGTCATTTTTTTAATTGCGCACGTTTAGAATCTAAAGCGTTAAGTGATGATTTAATTGTGGAAACAACAAATGATAGTGAAGTTTTGGTTAAGGAAAGGATAGATGAATGTTTCATAAGTATAGAAGGATGTGAGGTGCCTATACAACTATTTCCTTTTTTTTTTTTTGGAAAAGGGGACGGAATCCCAGGACAACTTTTATTGATATAAAAATGTATACAAAAAATAGGCATGGGCATACCCACACAAACAAATATAAAGTATAAAAACAAGGCCCTAAAACCAAACAACCAAGACCAAAACAAAAGGCCTGTAGCCCAAGAAAGAGGACCAGGCCCAAAAAAATATAAGAGCCCCAAAACATAATGTAATCTTCAATCCATGAGGCCCAAGCCATCCTTCAGCCCAAAATGAAAAAGCAATTCAGAAGCCCAAGAGATACCAAGCCCAAATCAGAATAACCCATCATACCATAAGGCCGATGATGCCCCAGCCTCTACTGCATCAAAATGAATACCCCATATCATCAAACCCAGCCGGCGATCCACCACAACCGATCGACGAAACCGCAACCATAATCGGCCGTAGGCGAAATCTCAACCCCCATCAACCGACTTCGAGGACATAATCACAGTCGGCATCCACAACAACCACAGACGGCGACCCCCACCCCCATTCGGTCGGTAAACCACCACAACCAGTCTGCAAACCCTCTACCAGACTCGCCCGTCGGCAAACCCTAAAACCAACGTCCAAACAGCGAAACCAAAACCAAAAACAGTCGTCTGCTAAACCCAAAACACCATCCTCCATCAGCAAGAACGCAACCACCATCGGCGACCACAACAACAATCGGCAATCCCCACCACCAGTCGGCCGTCGCTTGGATATATCGAAAACCCACAACAAACCAATCCTTCGATAAACAGCCATTTCAAACCAATCCTCTATCACAACTTCTTTTTGATACCATATCAGATTACAAAATCCCAAATAGCAGCAAAGGGATGAAAAAGGCTGAACAAATGATCAACGATTTGATTTTTCACCAAAAAACTTTCATCTTGAAATAGGATAGGGCATGAAAATTGGTCCACTTATGCACCATAGGATAGATGGTGGCTACACAAATGTTTGTAGGACCAAATTTCAGCAAGAAGTATCATTTACAACTATAAAAAGGCATACACCAAATAGCTGCAATTCTGTGCAATTTCCAAATATGTCAAAACCAGGTCATTTCCCACCATAAGTAACCAACCCTTCAAAGCTTTTAGAACAGAGTTTCTTGTGTATATATGTCAATCGGGAATATGCACCCCAAGTATAAACTTGATTCCTAAATCCTCAAGCATCTATCCTTATTAATTGGAATCCTAATACTAGGAAACCAAACCACATCTTTTCTCAATAATACAGATCATCCAAAACACTTTTTGTATCAGTCATTAGTACAAATATCCACCATTTGTAAGCCATATATCACCTCCAAATGACCTCAAAACTGTATAATGTTCACAACCCAACAGAACTAGAGACAATCACTCATATAATGATTACCATAAGCCATAAAATCTTATTGTCCACAGTGTCTGTGTAAAAACCGAAATGTAACAGAACCATATAGAGTACAAACCAGCAAGATAGAAACCAAAAAGAAGTAAAAGGAGAGAAAGCCAAAGGACCAGGAGGAAGTCTCATTATTATACAAAATTAGGCCAGATCAAAGATCAACAGCCCAGGTATCACAAACGAGACTAAGCACACTATATGGTAGGATCTAAAATCAACCACCAACTAAGTGCTATAAAGCAAATGAGAAAGATAGATAAAAGAAAGGTCCAAAGCAGAATCATTAAAACAGAGGACATATCACAAAAGGAGTAGAATAGAGTCAACAAACCAAAAAAGTCAACAGTTTGACACTGCACAAATCTGTCAAAGAACCAAAGAAGCAAAGCCCATATGGTAAATCGGCATTGCCATAGATTAAGACATCAACACAAAACCTCCATAACCACCTTATTACTTCATTGATAAAGCTATTTCAAGTGAACAGACAGTGACCAAACCCAAGAATGAGGACAGGCAAACCAATAAAACCAGAAAATAAGTCCCATCCATTGACCATCAGTACTCCCCCTATTGCCACCTGAAAGCATCATAAACACCTTGACCAAAAAAACAAAGACATCCCTCCTAAAACTCCATACAAATGAAATCCCAGTTAACCATCCTAGCCTCCCAAACCTCCATCATTCCTCATACGAACAAAAATGTACCTGCATATGAAAATTGTTAGTAAAATAATATATTTCCCGGTCCCCCCCGTCAAAAACCCAGTGTATCCCAACATTTTCCGGTCCACCCCGTAAATAACCCACCCCATGGATTCTCAAGAGCACACACAAACAAATCTCTCTATCTCTCAAGAGAAGAACAAGAAAACCTCTCAACCATATGCACCAGACCAACATAAACACCGTGACTAACATCAATAACCAACTTTCTGGCCATCTTTACTATCCCACTCTGAACAGCCCCACTTCCTCAAAGCTTGATTATACATACTTCCCTTCTTGAGATCAGCACCCAACAACTTTAGTCTGATACAGTCTTTTGATTATAGAGCATATTCCATCCACCTTCCTATCTTTGTCTTGGAATACTCTAAAATTCCTCTTTTGCCATATAAAATATACCACAGCCCCAATCAGCCATCTCTTAATTAAGCTCCAACATGATTTCTTACACGGAATAACATTGATCTTATTTATAAACTTGGCCCATCCATCATCCTTATCAACAATATCCATGAAGAAGCCATCCATATTAACCAAACCAAGACAAAATTTCCAGACTTCCTTAGTGTAAACACAATCCAGAAATAAGTGCTTATGAGACTCCTCCTGCTTTTTACAAAAAACACAATCCTACAACTATTTCCTTTGCCTTTAAGGGAATTTGATATAATTATAGGCATAGATTGGTTAGCTTAAAACCAAGTCAACATAGTCTGTGATGAAAAAATGATTCATATAGACTTACCAGAAAAAGGAAAGGTTGTAATTTTTGAGGACCGACAAAATTGCTACTCAAGTCTTATCTCAGTTTTAAAGGCTCGGAAAATATGTACAGAAAGGATGTACTAGTTTTCTTGCCTATGCCATTGACATCAAGAAAGAGAAAGAAAAAATGGAGGATATCCTAGTCGTGAGAGAATTTCCTGAAGTATTTCCAGAAGATTTGATAAGTTTACCACCGGATCGAATGATAGAACTTCAAATTGAATTACTTCCTGGAGCAGCACCCGTTGCACGTGCACCATATAGATTAGCTCCTTCTGAATTAAAGGAGTTAATGTCGTAATTGAAAGAATTGTTGGATAAAGGTTTCATCCGACCAAGTACTTCTCCATGGGGTGCACTGGTGCTATTTGTAAAGAAAAAGGATGGATCAATGAGAATGTGCATTGATTACCAGGAGCTGAATAAACTGACAATCAAAAATAAGTATCCTCTCCCAAGAATTGWTGATTTGTTTGATCAATTGGWTGGGGCTACTTATTTTTCAAAAATTGATTTACGATCTGGTTATCATCAATTGAAGATTCGGAATAAAGATGTGTCGAAAACTGCATTCCGTAAACGTTATGGTCATTATGAATTTCTTGTTATGCCATTTGGACCCACAAATGCGCCTACAGTCTTTATGGACATGATGAATACGGTGTGTCGTCCCTATCTTGATAAATTTGTGATTGTCGTCATTGATAATATTCTAATATATTCTAGGTCGGAAGAAGAGCATGCTTGTCATTTAAGATTACTTTTAGAATTGCTGAAACAAGAGATTTTGTATGCCAAGATGTCAAAGTGTGAATTTTGGCTGCGAGAAGTTCAGTTTTTGGGACATGTTATCTCAAAAGAAGGCATTAAAGTGGATCCACTCAAGATTGAAGCCATTGAAAGGTGGGAAGCCCCAAAGACTCCAACTGAAATCAGAAGTTTTCTGGGATTGGCTGGGTATTATCGTAAGTTTATACAAGATTTCTCTCGTATAGCTACTCCATTAACAAAGCTGACAAAAAAAATGTGAAATATGAGTGGAATGAAGCACAAGCTCAGGCCTTTCAGATGTTAAAGGATAAGTTATGCAGTGCACCAATTCTATCTTTGCCAGATGGAAAGGAAGATTTTATGATATATAGTGACGCGTCAAAGATGGATTTGGGTTATGTACTGATGCAACGTGGAAAGGTAATAGCTTATGCTTCCAGACAATTAAAAGATCATGAAAGACAGTATCCTATTCATGAAATGGAATTGGCGGCGATAGTGTTCGCTTTGAAAATATGGAGGCACTATCTATACGGAACGAAATGTCAAATTTTCACAGATCATAAGAGCTTGCAACATCTGTTCCATCAGAAAGAACTGAATATGCATCAGAGACGATGGTTGGAATTGGTTAGTGATTATGATTGTGAACTTTTGTATCATCCAGGAAAAGCTAACGTAGTGGCTGATGCGTTAAGCCGACAAGAGAAAAGTGGAACTATCAAAGCTATAGCTCTACGGGTTGAGTTACTGTCGAATATTCAGGAAGAATTACGAGATTTTCAATATGAGGCCGTGGAAGAAGATAAGATTAAACAGAAAAGATTGGGTGGATTAATGTCTGAACTTGTAAGAGATGGCAGAGAATTTTGGATATTTCATAATAGGATTTGGGTACCATGCTATGGTGGTCTCAGGAAATGTATTTTAAGTGGGCACACAAGTCACATTTTGCAATTCATCCAGGTACAATAAAATGTATCGGGATCTGAAGCAACATTATTGGTGGCCAGGTATGAATAAGGATATAGCTAAACACGTTGAGCAATGCCTGACATGTCTTCTAGTAAAGATTGAACATCAATGCCCTTATGGTAAGTTTCAATCCTTAGAAATTCCAGTTGGGAAATGGGATCACATCACTATGGATTTCATAACCAAACTGCCGAGGACATCAAAAGGTTATGATGCAATATGGGTGATAGTAGATCGGTTATCCAAATCTGCACATTATTTACCGATGAAAGAATCATATTCAATGGAGAGATTGGCAAAACTGTACATTGATGAGATAGTAACACGTCATGGTGTTCCTCTGTCAATTGTTTCTGATAGAGATAGTCGGTTCACTTCTATGTTTTGGAAGAGCTTCCAAAGAGAGATGGGTTCACAGATTAAGCTAAGCACAACTTATCACCCTCAAACGGATAGGCAAAGTGAACGAACTATCCAAACGTTAGAAGATATGCTTAAAGCATGTGTAATTCATTTTGGAGGATCACGGGATAGTCATTTGGCTCTGGTGGAATTTGCGTACAACAATAGTTATTATTCATGTATTCAAGTTGCACCTTTTGAGGTTCTATATGGACGAAATGTCGAACTCCTTTGTGTTGGAATGAAATAGGTGAAAAACAGTTAGTTGGGCCTGAGTTAGTTCAACAAACTACAGATAAAATTAACTTGATACAGGAACGAATGAAAGTGGCACAAAATAGACAAAGAAGCTATGCAGATAAACTTCGAAAGCCGATTGAATTCCAAGAAGGTGATAAAGTGATGTAAAAAGTATCACCTTGGAAAGGAATAGTACGTTTTGGTAAAAAGGGGAAGTTAAGTCCGAGGTATATTGGGTCATTCCCTATTATTAGAAAGGTTGGAGAAGTGGCATACCAGCTAGAACTTCCTTTGGAGTTAAGCGGAATCCATGATACTTTCCATGTGTCTAATTTAAGAAAGTGTCTATAAAGTCCAGAGGTAGCGGTGCCTCTACCTGAAATTAAGGTGGATGAAATATTGTGTTTTGAAGAAACCCCTAAACTCATTACTGACTTCAAGGTAAAGAAGTTGCACAATAAAGAGGTTGGTTTAGTAAAAGTTCACTGGCGGTATCATAAAGGACCAGACGCCACCTGGGAATCAAAATCAGAGATGCGGATGAAATATCCCTACTTGTTGTACTTAATGGAATTCCAGGACGGAATTCTTTTAAGGAGAGAGTATTGTATTGTTCGGGTTGTGTTAATCAGTTAATTAGATAATTAATTTTGGGTTATTTTGATTATCAACTTTTGAATTCCATTAGTTATGGATGAAAAGTGAATATTTGGTTTATTAATAATTATTTGAAAGAATGGAAAAGGGGGGGGGGAAGTCGGCTGATGTTGTACATAGCCATTTCTCTTTACAACTTACAATATATAGTAAGTTTGGTGGAGGTAAAAAGGGTTGGCTCATTATTGGCATTCTCCATATATCATCTTTTCTTCATCGGCAGAAAAAAGATCAAACTTCAACCAAGATTTTGGTTTAAGGTGAGTGTATTCTACTTTGAGTATAAACTGTTTGCATACAATTCATTGCTATTGGAATTGTCTTATTTTGAATCACACTATAAATCGTACGGGTTCAACCTTAAACCGGACAAGAAGTCGACCGGATTTCACCTAAATCGGTCAAAGTGTTGTCCGGATTCAACCTTAAACCGGACAAGGGGTATCCGGGTTTATCTTAAACCGTTCAAGGCATTACCGGATTCTCCTTAAACCGCCTAAGAGGCAACCAGATTCTCTTTAAACCGCATGAGTATCAACAGGATTTCACTTAAACCGGCCAAGGGATGTTCAGATATGTCTAAATAGGTTGAGTTAGTTGATTGCCAAAATTGCTCAAGCTGTGTCCGGATTACCACTTTTGTTCTAAGTCATTGTCCGGATTTCATATCCGGACAGTGATGACCGGATTCCATGTCCGGCTAAATTTGATTAAGTTCCATTATCAGTTTTGTCATGGATTGAAAGCGAAAGAGATGTAATGGCGGTGTAACCGCGAGAGAGATGTAATGGCGGTGTAACCGCGAGAGAGATGTAATGGCGGTGTAACCACGTGAGAGATGTAATGGTGGTGTAACCGCGAGAGAGATGTAATGGCGTTGTAACTGCAAGATAGAGGGATTGGCGGTGTAACCGCAAGAGAGATGAAATGACGGTGCAACCGCGAGAGAGATGTAATGACGGTGTAACCGCGAGAGAGATGTAATACATGGTGGTATAACCGCGAGAGGAAAAGATTCTATAACAATTATAGATAAAATGCTTGTATCTATACAGGTTTGATTCTAAACTATTAGTTGAGAATGTAAGTTATTTGTATGAGATTTGTACACTCACTAGACATTTTGGGTCTAATGCTCAGTTGTTGGACTAACCTGTTTTGTAGGTCATCATACATTGCAAGATAAAGGAAAGAGAAAAGTTTGAACAACGATATTTAGATACACATAAATGTATTAAACAAAGTTTTTGTTAGCCCCTGTTTTGTAAACAATATTACCTTTTGTTTTATTAAATNTGAACAACGATATTTAGATACACATAAATGTATTAAACAAAGTTTTTGTTAGCCCCTGTTTTGTAAACAATATTACCTTTTGTTTTATTAAATGTAATTATGTGAATTATCTGTCATTAGAAATTGTGGGTTGTTACAAATGAATTGTCCAAGAATATACATACTGAACAACAGTTATCTGGTCCATCTTCTGATGTTCCAGTAACTGAAACTGAAGAAGTCGATGAAGAAATTAAGATGGAAACTCCTGAAGATGCAGTTCAGCATGAAGAGGGGGTAAATATTGACGTGCCAGAGGTGTCGGTCGTTGAAGATGAAAATACCTTACCTCAGTCAGATATTCAGCCTACCTCCGTTCCAAATATTGAGCCTTCACCTGAACCTGTTCCAATTAACTCCCCAAATGCTTACACTAATCAAAACACAGATCAAAGTTCCTATATTCCACTACCTCATAGAAAAAAGTGGACTAGGAATCATTCAATACATCAAATTATTGGTGATCCATCAGTATCTATTCGTACTCGGTCTGTTACAGCTAATAGATGTCTATACTCCATGTTTCTGAGTAACATTGAACCAACTAAGGTGTTTGAATCCTTAGCTGATCCGGACTGGATACTTGCGGTGCAAGAGGAGTTGACCAGTTTGAAGCATTGAAAGTCTAGAGATTAGTACCCCGTCCTAACAATAAGACGATTATTGGTTCAAAATGGGTTTTCAAGAATAAAAAGGATGAAGATGGCGTTGTTGTCAGAAATAAGGCCCAGCTCGTCGCTAAAGGATATAATCAACACGAAGGTGTTGACTACGACGAAACCTTTGCCCCGGTAGCAAGGATCGAAGCTATAAGGATGTTTCTGGCGTACACTGCACACAAGAACTTCAGGGTGTATCAGATGGACGTCAAGACGGCATTTCTTTACGGTCTTCTCAAAGAAGAAGTCTATGTTGCTCAACCGGAGGGTTTTGTGGATCAGTCAAAACCGGATCATGTTTACATCCTCGACAGAGCCCTATATGTTCTTAAACAAGCACCGAGAGCCTGGTATGACATATTATCAGAATTTATGGTAAAGTCAGGTTTCTCGAAAGGTAATATAAACACGACCCTCTTTATTAAAAAGGAGAAGTCGGATATTATTTTGATAAATTTATGTAGACAACATAATATATTTGGATCTACGAACCCAAAATACTACAAAAACTTTTCTGCCTTAATGGTTTCGCGTTTTTAAAATGAGTATGATGGGTGAGATGAACTTCTTTTTAGGTCTTCAAGTAAAACAATTATCTTCGGGAATTTTATATGTCAAACAAAATATACTTTTGATATCCTGAAGAAATTTGATTTGGAAAACTGTTCCTCTATCAAAACACTTGTGGCTCATGGAACAAAAATACATGCTGATCCATCTGGAAAAGCTGTAGATCAGAAAACGTATAGAGGCATGATTGGTTCTTTAATGTATTTGACGTCTTGTAGACCGGATATTATGTTTTCAACACATCTTTGTGCGAGATATCAGGCTAATCCAAATGAGTCTCATTTAAGTGTCGTTAAGCGCATTTTTTCGTTATCTGAAAGGGACTGCTAATCTTGGACTCTGGTATCCCAAGGGTACTTGTTTTGAACTAACAGCTTACTCAGATGCAAACTACGCAGGTTGTATGTTGGACAGGAAAAGTACTTCGGGACATCTACAATTTCTAGGAGACAAATTAGTCAGTTGAGCGTCAAAGAAACAAAACTGCGTGTCTATATCTACTGTTGAAGCAGAATACGTAGCTGATGCTAGCTGTTGTTCTCAAGTATTGTGGATGCAAACATAACTCAAAGACTACGGGTTTTATTTTAATAAAATTCCCATTTATTGTGATTCCAAAAGTGCAATTGCCATATCCTGTAATCCTGTTCAACACACTAAGACCAAACATATAGATATCCGCTATCATTTTTTTAAATATCATGTGAAAAAAGGAACCATTAAACTGTATTTTGTAAATACAGAGTTTCAGTTAACTGACTTATTTACGAAAGATTTAGATGAAAAACGATTTAGCTTTCTCGTATCTAAGTTAGGTATGCTAAATTTGAAAATTTGAATTTTTATTAAAAACATTTCAATTTATTGACTATATTTAATTCAAATTTATTTGGTCAAAAAATCTGTATTTTTTAATACGAATCAGTGTTTCATTTTTTTTATCTGATTTTAAATTCTTTGATCGTGGAAATCTATATTTGAGGGGGAGTGTGGATTTTTATCTGTGTTTTTTATCCGATTCATATTTTGAGGGGGAGTGAATTTATCTGTATGAACTAACTGGTTTAAATTTTTCTTACGAGTTATTAAACATTATCTAATTTTTGAAAGATTTAGAGTTTAAAAATATAAGTGTTTGGCCGATTTAGACTAATCCGGACCACACTTTGTCCGATTTATTACATATTCGGACAAAGCAGTGTCCGATTTAGGCTAATCCGGACAAAAGGCTATACGATAAACTATTATCCGGATAAGATTAGATATGTTTCTCAAGGTGTTGTGCGATGTTCTAAATCGCTTGATGTTGTTGAGCGGATTCCTAAATCGCTTGGTTTCTTTGTCTGTTTCAAGTGTTTAAATCGCTCGTTCCTTGAGTGATTTAAGTCTTATATCGCTTATTTCTTGAGCGGTATTCTTGGTAAATCGGATGACTCTTGAGCGGTTTAATTTTAAATCGATTGACCCTTGAGCGGTGTTCTTCTAAATCGCTTGTGCCTTGAGCGATTTATCGTCCAAATTAACTCTTAGTTGTTTCCATATTCTCTAAATCGGACACCTCTTGTCCGATTTATCCTAATCCGGAAGAGCCTTGAACGGTTTAGAATTTGAACGATTTTTGACTTTGACTATATATATATATATATATATATATATATGCGATCGATTTTTACATTTCTCTTTTTACTTTCACCGTTATCGTGCATCACTATTCATTGTCGTCTCCGGTGAACTATTCTACATAAATCGCTCAAGTTCTTAAAGATTTCATCCCATTCTCTATTTCATCTCTATTCTTATTCAAAGGTTTATACCTGTTTGGACTCATTTCATATCTTTAGACTTGATTTGGACTGTTTCATATAATGGACCTAATTCGTATTGAAACTTAAACTTGAATCTAATCTGTTAAAATTCGATTTTGGATCTAAAATGACTTAAATCTGTAAATGATAATAAATCGGATATAATAACTCTGTTTTTGATCGATTTAATTTTGGTTTAGGTTAAGTGTTGGTTTTGGTCGATTTAGTGTTGTTAGGGTTTTATTTTTATTTTTTTGTGTTTTTGACCGGATTATTCACCGGAGAAGATGACCGGAGTTTACTTCGATCAACCTTAATCTGGTTGATATTGTTCGGTTTAGGGATGTTTGAGTTAGATTTTTTTTTTTTCTGTTTTTGACCGGATATTGAATCCGGATGATTTTTTTTTTGGTTTACTTAGTATTTTTTTTAGGAATAGAATTTTTTTATTTTAGTTTTTTTTCTTTAGCATTAGAATTTTTTTTAGGATTTTATTTAGAAATTTTTTTAGGTAAATTCTGTTTTTTAGATTTTTTTAGTTTTATTTTTAATAAGTTTTTCTTTGATTTTTTAAAAAAAGAATTTTTTTTTAGTTAAATTTTTTTAGTATTAATTTTTTTAGATTTAAATTTTTTTAAGTTTTTTCAATTTCTTTTACAAATTTTTTTTACTTTGTTTTTGAGAAATTAGCTTTGTTTCATTATTTCGGGATCTAACTTTCTGGATATTTTACAGGTAGAAATGACATATCAACATATTCAGTCTGACGAGGAATCCCATATTTCTTCAGTCAGGTCTGATAACATCAATAACCCTCCCTAGTCATTAAACCAACCAATCCCATAAGAAATCCTCCTACCTCACAGCCAGTTTCTTGAAATTAAACCAAATAACCATTCATTCAATTTTGATATGCCCTTTGAATACCAGATAATTCCAGAAATCCTTCGCAGACATTCGATATCATATTCCCTTTCTGCCCATTCTCCTGTCCCCATGATTTATCTTCAGCAGTTTGGAATACATTAATACTTGCCAAAAACGGTGACACATACTATTTCAAAGGAAGCATAGACGAATATGTCACTTGTTTGACTCTAAAACGACTTCGAAGAATACTACGCCTTCCGGGACCGGGCTCGACATGATTTGAACCGTTAGTCACCAACGACGAACTCTGCCGTGATATCAAACAATTAGGATACTCGCAAGAGTCGACTAATCCGTCGCAGTTCAAACGGCGATTCCTACCGTCAATTTGGCATCTCCTATTTTCAATCCTCAACAGATGCCTAACATCAAAGACTGCCGGAATCGATACTTGCAGCAGTTCGTTTATGAAGTTCTTCCATGGGATCGTATTTACGCGCAAGTACGATTATATGCTGATAATATTGAACGAACTAGTCGAGCTTGTCAACGCTAAACGGTTTCCGTCCAAAACAAGGAAGTTTGTGCCTTTTCAAAGATTTCTGCAACTATTCATTAAAGCCATGATGAACTCAAACGATGACATTCCGGCCAGGGCAAATAGTGAAGTTGGGCCATCGTTCATCATGACTCGTATTTGAAAACACACCGAAGTTGAAGATTTGGATTCCATTATGGATAACCCACCCGATATTTTTGCCTTCGCTGATCAGAGGGCTCAATGTGTAGTAGACTATAGGAGAGTGATAGATCCTATAGTTCAACCAGAATCGGTTGAACTTGCCTCGGGATCACCCCATGCCTTAGTTGAGAGAGAGGGTATAGCTATAGGTGAGAGTGTTTAGGAACAAGGGGTACCTGAATTGGGTTTTGAGCAGAGAGAAAATGAAAATGAGAGGGGTGATGAGGAGCGGGGAGCCTCTGATCATCATAGTACTTTAACAGATAGTACTTCCACAAATTCTTCAAGTTCGGAAGATACTATTTCCGATAACGAGGCAACTCAGGGTGATGATCATGATGATGATAATGATGATGTTGACAATCCTGCTCAACCAATGCTTTCTCAAAATATTCAACTCGGAGCAGTAACTGATAACATTGATGATATATTTCCTGAGATAGAAGATCCACAGACTTGCCCAAGTCTACAATCTTTATCATTCAATGTTGATGATTTTGGTGGCAGATTTGATGAATATGATCGTATGCTGGAAGATATTTCAGATATTCTAGTAGACGAAGGTTATGAGGGAGCTCAAGTCGAAAATGTTGAGAGGTTGAGTGTAAGGGACGAAGAAAAAGATGGTGAGTGTGAGAGTGGAGCACAAAATGAAGAACAAGCTCCTATTCCAGCTGATACAGTTAGTCGGGCACCCACATCTACTATCGACATTCATCCGTTGAATGTTGGTATTGAAGAAGACATAGCTAGCCCAGCTATGCACTTGCACACCCATCCCGACCACTCAACTGGTTCTCAACAACCAGTTGTTTCAATTTATCACGGGGATTTATCACATACTCTATCTGCTTCTCACTCGGAGAGTGTAGATATTGAAATTAGTAGGCCACTGCCCCAGCCTACGACTTCGATTCTATGCACCTCGAGTTTAGAGGCTATACACTTAGGTACACAAGAGTCTAGAGCATATGTTGCTCCCATTGCGGTTCTTAGTGAACTCGTCGGAACGACTAGAGTCGTGTCTATTGACCTACCACAAAGACCGGTCGGAAGTCCTACCAATGCTACCATTTTGCCAACACAGAACGTAGACACAACAGGTTTTTCAACTGTTGTCTCAACTGGTAATCTAAGTGCTCCAGGAGTGATCTTACCTGACTTCATGTCAAGGGAATATTTGGACGGCGCCTTAAAGGTTGTTCAAGATAACATGGAAGCACAAATTTCAAGTCTCAAAAGGATGTTGGGGGAAGGAGCCTATAGTAAAAGATCAACCGTCTGTGTCATCACCACCGCCTGTACCGTCACCATCGCCTGTACCTGAGCCTCCGACGGTACAAGAGCAATCGGTGGATGAGCTTAAATCTTTATTGTACGCCAAGTTGATGTCAACACAAAACCCTGATGCGGCTGATGCAGATCTGGTTGGGCTCCTTCGACAGCTTGTTGATGAAAACCCCACAGTTATAGCCTCAGAGTTTTTGGTCTTTCAGGATGTGGTTGCTTCTAACTTCTCAAAAGTTAGTAAGTTAATTACATCTATCACTCAAGCCCTTAAAAGTTCAATTGATGCCCTCTCCGAACGGGTATCTATCTTAGAAGAGACGTGCCGAGCTCAAGTCACCTCACTGAAATGAAGACATGATGATCCAGACGATCCTGATCATCTTGAGGGGCAGAGAAAGAGACAGAGGCTGGCTGAGTCGTCTACTTGTGCTCAAAGTGTTGAAAGAGAGCCAACTTCTCAAGCAGTTAACGTCGAAAGTCCTGTTCCTGAATCTACAAAGGAAAGGACTACTAGGTCAATAATTGTGGAAGATGAGACTGTTCTGGAGACAAATCCAGCGATCGAGCCAATGGTTGAAAAGCCGGTGGACTCCACTGTAGGAACAAGGCTGCTACTGAATTTGTCGGCCAATGTTGGATTTAATGAAGCTTTTGCTAAAGAACTGGGTGGAGAGCAGGATTTTGGTGAAGACATTGAGAACATTGATGAATCAAATGGATGTATTTTTGACTTTGAAGAAGATATTAATGAAGAAGATCCTGTCTTACCATTCCAGGGTGATCGTCAGACTTTCCCTGAACCCTCCACTACAGTTGATCTTGGTGCGTCCGAAACTCTGAGAGCGGCATTTGATCCGACTGAGATATTTACAAAGAACTATATGCTGTTTGCAATTCATGTGAACTTTCCAGGCTATGACAGAGCAAGAATCAGAGAGCCTTATCTTGAATACGTTTATTTTGGCATCTTTCTTCGACACCGCAAAGCTCTCAATGCTGACAAGATTCTTGTGATTCATAAAGAAACCCGAGACTATCGTTTGGAGTACAAGCAATTTCTCAAAGCAAAGTGTCTCCCAATCAGCCAATTTCGGACCAAACATCGAGTCATCTTAATCAAACAAATTGATGCTCAAAGACTTCTTAGAGGCTGGTATCTTGTATTCACTGTTACACGACAAGATGGAAAGGTCTGGGTGTTTAGCGAAGCTGGCTTCTCTAACTTGTATTTAGAAGATCTGGAGCACATGTACCACGAAATCCGAAATATGACGGTCAGAAGAAAAGGAGTAATTGTGGCTCTTAATGCGATCAAAAGGTTAATGCGAAGTCATGTCAAAGTGTCTACAGTTCTTGATGTCCAAATGGGTCTTGAAGACAATCAATGAATCATTAACTTGAAGAGACCTGATCAAGAGCTAGAAGATATTGAAGGCTATCCGTTATATATAATTCTTAAAGAACCGGAGTTCGGGGTGGTATACAGTGCCGAGGGTCGGGTAAAGAAGTTCATGAGATTCAGTGAGTTGAATAAATATTCTGATGGCATTATACGGATGGTGAGACGGGCACTTGAAATGGGGAGAGCTGATAACGATAGAGTTGCGGAGTCGGAGAGGATGAGTCCAAAGGATAGGTATTTGCTGATTAATGCCTTGGATATGCTTGATGATAAATTGCAGTATCGGAATGCACTGAGGAGGCTAGAGACACTGCTCGGACTGAGAAAAACCAGATTTACAATGTCTCGACCTTGAATCCAAAGGGGGAGATTGTTGGGTTGAAGTTTATGCTTAAATGTTGTATTCAAGTTCTCCCATTGTAATGTTTTTGTAATAGTTAGCCTTTACTATTCCCTTAGTATAAATACGATTTTTGTCTCTTAATTGTCATTAGTTTAGTTCATAATTTCCAGATTAGTTGTTAATCATCTTGTACTTTCTCTCAAGAAATTCAATAGCAATATTGGTGAAAATCTCTCTCTACTAATTCTTGATTCTTATTCTTGGACAATTGATCTGATTTGTATGATTTGGGAACATCAATAGTGAATAGTACTTTTGTCTATTCATGAGCAGACATCCTTTCATTGAGTTGGTGGGCACTAGAGTCGACTAATCGACTCTGTGCAGTACTATACTCTTGAGAGGGTATGGGTTTGTCCTTTGTGTGTAGAAGTACAAGACAAAAACATTCGTGCATGGCAAGCTTCATTTGATCGCTGAATGCTGGAATAACGCTGGAGGTCTCTTCAACATTCACTGAGGCTTGTGCAGTCTTCACACATATGTTGACCAGGTTATAATCACTGAATACCGCTACAGATCACTAACGCACTAGTCACTAATCTTCAGTTTCAGTCTTCGACATTTGCTGAAGGTTCTTGGGTGTGAGTTTAGTCTTCGTGAAGTATAACTGTCACTGTAGGATTACAATACATGTTTCAATGATCCCTAAACAGACTCAGGTATGATCAGTGGAACTGAATAGACAGAAATATAATACTTTGATGGGTAAAAGGATTATCATCAAATCAATGAGAGAGAGAGGATCAGCAAAATGATATATGATCACAATATGTTTGGTCTTGGAGTGAAGTATAGGGTTGTTTGCAATTACAATGGCACTAGTGCTATCGCAGTAGATAGAGATCTTTGAGAGCTGAAGATCATAACCATTGAGCCGGTTTTTCATCCAAAGGATTTGGGCACAACAGCTTCCAGCGACAGCATATTCAGCCTCAACAGTTGATATGGACACTGAGTTTTGCATTTTGCTTGTCCAGCTCACCAACTTTCCACCTAGAAGCTGATAGCCTCCAATGTTTCTTTTCCTATCAATTTTGCAACAAATAAAATCACAATCTGAATAATCAATAGGGTCAAAACCTGAACCCTTGGGATAACAAAGACCCAAGTTAGGAGTTCCCTTCGGATATCTGAAGATGCGTTTTGCAGTAGTCATATGGTATTCCTTAGGTTCAGATTGATATTGTGCACACAAACAAGTAGAGTACATAATATCTATACGACTTGTTGTGAGATACAATAGGGAGCCGATCATTCCTCTATAAATAGTACGTTTATGGGCTTTTCATTTGGATCCTTATTCAGTAAGGGAGGAGGAGCCATTGGAGTATTCATAGATAAACTATTGGATAGATCAAACTTCTTCAACATATCTATGACATACTTACTTTGATTGATAAAGATACCTTTATCTAATTGCTTGATTTGAAGACCTAGAAAGTAAGTCAGTTCTCCCATCATGCTCATCTGATATTCTTTTTTCATGCGTTCAGCGAACCGAAAACACAAATAGGGATTAGTGGAACCAAATATTATATCATCAACAAAAATTTGGACTAGAATGATATGACCTTTAACTTTCCTAAGAAATAGGGTCTGGTCAATCTTTCCATGGAAAAATTTCTAAGAGGGGAGAAATGAGGAGAGAGTATCATACCAGGCACGAGGGGCCCGTTTTAACCCGTAAAGTGCTTTATCTAATTTATAGACATGATTTGGATACTTAGGGTCAAAAAACCATGGAGGTTGTTTAACATAAACTTCCTCTTGAGCTTTCAATTAAAGAAATCACTATTTACATCCATTTGAAACACTTTCAAGTCTTTATGGGCAACAAAGGCTAGAAAGAGTCGAATAGCTTCGAGTCTAGCCACTGGTGCGAAGGGTTCGTCATAGCCGATCCTTTCTTCTTGTGTGTAATCCTGAGCAACAAGACGATCCCTATTCCTTGTTGTGGGTCACAACTCCTTGTTCATCTAACTTATTATGATAAACCCACTTGGTGCCTATCACAGTTTTGTCATGTGGATGTGGGACAAGGTATCAAACATGGTTCCTATCAAATTCAATGAGTTCTTCTTGCATGACAATGACCCAACTAGGGTCTGAGATAGCCTCATTGATCTTCTTGGGCTCAACTAAAAAGAGAAAGTTGACAAAGAGACAAATATTACCTAGACCACAACGTGTCTAAATACCTGCACTTGGATCACCAAGAATTTGATGTATTAGATGGTCTTTTGTCCATCGTTGAGCTGGTAGAGGATTATCATCTGAGATTGGAAACTTATGTATAAAAGATGAGGCTTCAGCATTAGATTCTTCACGAATAGGTTGGATTGCTAAAGGAGCCTTAGTGAGCGATTCAACAACTGATAGAGGTTCAGAAACTGAAGGATTTTCAGCGACTGAAGGGATAGTGTTTGAAGTAGAAGGGGGTTAAATGACTAATGGGCACTATAGCTATCCCTAAAGAGGATTCTCCTCGTTATTAGTCACTTCTGGAATGGTAAATGGATCGTCATCAGCTTTTAGAGGGTTAACACTAGATTGATTGCTGAAGGAAGCTTTAGGTTGTCCATAGTGAGATATCATCCAGTTTTCTAACTCTTCATCATCATCAGAGATGGGTTTAGAGTTAGCTGATCGAGATTTATCAAAGGTGACATGGATAGTTTCTTCTATATATTTTTGTCGTTTGTTGAATACTCTGAAAGCTTTGGATACTGAAGAATATACAAGAAACATTCCTTCATCAGCTTTGGGATTGAACTTTCCAAGTTGGTCTCTATTGTTGAGAATGTAACAAGTGCAACCAAATATGTGAAGAAAGCTGAGAGAGGACTTTCTGCTATGAAAGAGTAAATAATCTTTCTTCTTGAATCTCTTGACGATCAACGATCGATTTTGAGTAAAAGAAGCAGTGTTGACAGCTTCAGCCTAGAATTGAGTAGGGAGACGAGATTCGCTGAGCATAGATCAAGCAGCCTCAACGATTGTTCGATTTCTTCTTTCAGCGACTTCGTTTTATTGTGGAGTTCTCACAGATGAAAAGTTGTGTGAGATTCTATTGTTCTCAAAGAAGTTATCAGTAGTACTGTTTTTGAACTTAGTACCATGATCACTTCGTATAAACTGTACTTTGATGTTGTTCAATACTTCTATGTGTTTGATGAACGAGATGATTTTCTTCAGGTTCATCATTCTTAGATCTGAGAAAGAAGACCCAAGTGTACCTGAAATACTCATCAAGAATTACAAGTGTACATTTATTTCCAATTATAGATTGCACGTTGACTGGACCAAAGAGATTCATGTGCAATAGCTGAAGTGGAGAGGTCACTGAAGAGACCTTCTCTGATTTGAAGCTAGCTTTGTCTGCTTTCCTTTTCACACTTTGAGCAGAAAAAGACATTCCTTTGCAAAGGAGTTTTCAGGAAGGCTAGTGACAAGATATTTTCGACACAGCTCATTCAGCGTCTTGAAGTTGAGATGAGAAAGTCATTTGTGCCATAGCCAGTTGATTTCTGAAGAGGCTTTTGAGAGAAAACAACTATTCTAAGTTAGAGAACAATCCACGTTGATGACATATACGTTCTCTAGACGAGAGCCTGAAAGAGAAACCTTGTCATCTTTGTTAAAGACATAACATGAGCTCTTAGAAAATTTCACTGTGAAATCTTTATCACACAATTGACTGATGCTAAGAAGATTGTGCTTTAGTCCTTCAACATATGCAACATGTTTGAATGTAGTTACACCGTTGGTTAATATACCAAAACCTTTAGTATGTCCTTTTCCATTTCCTCCAAAGGTTACGGATGCCATCTTTCATCTTGATATTCAGTGAGCAGGGATTTGTCTACGGTCATATATCTTGAGCATCCACTATCAAGATACCAAATACCTTTGACATCATGCACAAGAAAACAGATTAAGATTGCTTTGGTACCCATTTCTCAATGGGTCCAACGGAGTTAAAGGCAACATCTACTGACATTGGAGACTCAGGGTCAGCAGGTGTTTTCGTTAAGCCTGAAGAAAAGGCTTCAACAAACATCTTCATCTTAGTTGTTTTCACAACTTTGGTGTAGATTTCACCTTGGTTGATTTTTTAGCCTTGACTACTTTCTTTACCTTAACTGGCGGACCAGCTTTGGTAGCAGAAGGACACTTACTGGAAATACGTGTAGTTTCACCATAGTGTCTACACTTCTTACAACTAAAACCAACTTTAGGGCCAGAAAGTTCCAAGGGAATGGAAGAGGGATAAGCTCCAAGGATTCCATTCTATTTGTTCAAGGAGGAACAACTGGGGGTTTGGATACCTTGGGTGAAAGATTCACTTTAATCTTTGACTTAGGTTTTTGAGTAGATTCAGATACCTTGGTCCTTGAAGAAGAAGAAGAAGGTGCACAAGCTGAAGGTTTAGATTTAGGTCTATTTGACTTGTTGGCCTTCTTGGGAAGAAGAGCGATGACAATGGATTTACCTTTGTCTTTGTATCCTAAACTCGAAAGAGTTCCTTCAAGATGACTCTCAGTAAAAAAAGACTAAGAGGAATAAATGTCGGGAATGGAAACAAAGGTGCCAAACATTAGCATGGACCTGTCAGTGACATAGTATTTCTGATCATAGGAGAAACCTAGACCAGTCTTTATCTTGGTAGGGATCTGAGCATTAATGATCTCAGAGTCCTTAACGGAGGCTTTACACCACTCCTCGATGGTAGCCTTCTTAACCTTGAGTTGAACAATCTATAGCTTGTTCATGTTCGATGCTAATGGTTTGGTTTACAATGACCAGATCCTTAAGATTTTCTTCAATCTTATTCATCTCTTTGATCTTAGAATGACATCTCTATAATTGTTCTTGAAGATCAAGATTAAGCATTTTAGCTTTGGATTTGCCATTCAGGGCATTGTAAAGGCCAACTGTCAGCGTATCTAGTGCAGATAGGCTATTAAAGGCAGAAGAAGAAGGTTCATTCAGGGAACATACATGAGTAGATGTAGATGATGATGGATCACTGGATGACGATGTCTCTAATGGTTCATCTTTGAAATCCTTGGCCATTAGACAAAGATAGGGTGTATCTTTCTCATCAGAGGATGATTCTTCAGAAGAATCAGCCTAGTCATGTTCTTTAGCGATAAGACCTTTGCCTTTACGCTGAGAACTCTTCATCTTCTTATACTTCTCCTTTAGTTTTAGATATTTTTCATCTCTGGACCTGAAGGAGGATGGGGTTTGGAAGATGGTGTCATAGTCTTCTTACACATGCATTCATTTGCAAAGTGACCTTTGTGTTGACTGTTATAGCAGATCATTGAAGCCTTGTCAATAGGATTTGACTTTGGCTTTTCAAAAATTGTTAGCAAAGGAGATCCGCGAAAATTACTCTTTCTAGCAAACCTTCTAAAAATTTAGTTAGAAGCGTCAGTGACTCATCAAACTCTGAAAGATCAGGATTTGACAAGTTCTTAGAGTTAGTAGGATCTAACTCAGTTAAAGAAACATGAGAAATAGAAGAAATGTGAGGGTTAGAAGAATTAGAAGGGTCAACTGAAGGACTTTCAAAGATCAAAGCTAATGGGGAGCTTTTCATTTCCCTAGAATCTTTAAAAAGATTCTTCTTCGGCTGACAAGACTGCTCATGATTGAGTAGGAGCCCATAAAGAGAGCTAAGAGAGAGGGAGGACATGTCCTTGGACATCTTGAGACACATGGTATATTGATCCCATGATTACGGAAAGCATTCAATAAACTTTGTCAGAGTCTTAGAGTTGGAATATTAGCTTCCAACTGTCCTTAAATCGATAATAAGACAATTAAAATGTTGATGTATTTCAGACAATGATTCATTCTTTCAACAGAGAAACCTTTTATATTATCTTACTAGATTAATCTTCCTCGATTCTTGTACTTCAGTAGTACCTTCACATTGAACACATAGAGTGTCCCACATGAATTTCAAGGTTTTGAGTGTCATCACAGAGTGATATACCTCGTCAGGAAGAGACATGACTATTATAGACCTCGCATGAGTGTCTAAATCCATCTTCTTCTTGTCTTCATCACTCCATTGATGAGGGAGTTTTGGAATTTGCCATTCAGGAATCGGCAGTCGTATCAGGAACTACTAAAGATATAGCATATGGAACATAAGGTACATTTTCTATATAGTATGGAATCTCAGGATCTACATCTTCTGAGAAGAAAGATATTCGATTCTTCCAAAGATTAAAGTTGTCTCTAATGAAACGAGGAGGTTTGACAAGAGAGTCATTATCGTGAAAGTGAGTGCTAGTGTTTTGTAAAGCCATTTGTAAAGTAATAAATTATCTAGAGAAGAAAAGATAATAAAATGCTAATAAAACAACACAAGAAGTAAACACTTCTCTGATACCACTTGTTGGTCCCAACTGAATCTATAAGAGTTTATAGGTAACAATTTGTAGAAGGGGGTGAATACAAAAACAGAAACTTTCACTTTTAAAAATTATATATTGATAAGGAAGGATCAAAACAAATTTTACAGATTGCTTGCAGAAAAGATAAGATAAAGAAACCTATCTAAACAATCTAGAGATACACACAATTACACTTAGCAAAGAGAAAAGATTTGTTGTAAGAAATAAAGACATGGAAATGTGTTCTTCACTTATTCAAAGTGGTTCTTTCACTTTAGAGAGAGAGAGTAGAGAGAGAAGTAATTTCTTGGGTAAGTTTCTTAGAGAGGAAGAATTGATGTATAATTGAGTAGAAAACACTCAGCTATTTTTACCTATTACATTAAATCCAATTCAAAAGGTACACAACACGTGTCAAGCTTTTAGAGGAAAACTTGTCCTTTGCTACAGTGAATAGTTTTTTTGGCTATTCATGAGCAGACATCTTTTCATAGAGTTCGTGAGCACTATAAAGTCAACTGAGTGGCTATGTATAGTACTATACTCTAGAAAACGTATCGGTTTGTCCTTAGTATGTGGAAGGACAAGACAAAAACAAACATGCATGATAAGCTTCATTTGATCACTGAATGTTGGGTGACGCGGAGGTCTCTTCAGCATTCGTTGAAACTTGTGCAGTCTTCACACATATGTTGACTAGCTTGTAATCACTGAATGCCATTTCAGATCACGAACGTGATAGTTTCTATTCTTTAGTTTATGTCTTCAACATTGCTGAAGGTTATTTGGTGTGAGTTTCGTCTTCTTGAAGTATAACAGTTACTAGAGAGTTACAATACATATTCAGCGACCACGGAACAGACTCAGTGATGATCGTTGAAACTTAATAAACAAAAATACTATACTTCGATAGATAAAAGGGATTATCATCAAATCAATGAGAGAGGATCAACAGATATTTCATATCAAGTTTCAAAATACACCCCTGAACTTTCAACCCAATTCTAAAAACATCCTCAAAAAATTTTAACCACAAATCCGGTTATCACACTTACGCATTGTTGCGGCAATCCATCTACAACTGATACAATTGTTTCTGGCTTGTTCAAACGATACGATTGCGATACGATTGTCTCTAGTTTTTCCAGCCAATTCGATTGTTTCTAGCTTCTACAGCCGATACAATTGATTTTGGCGTCTACAGATGATACGATTGATTCTAATGTCTATAGCCAATACGATTGATTCTGGTGCTGAAATGAAAGCACGAGTTCCAAATGTTGACGTCGAAGAGGCCCAGGCTGGGGTCGAGGAAGCTCAATCGGCCCCTTAGATTTATTTTGCTTTCATAGTTTATAGAGCAATCATTGGTCGCACCTTTTCTTTTACAAGGTTAGTTTGATCTTTCATCGTGTGTTTACTCTCGTCGGTCGGGGGTGTGACTATCGTCGGTATTGTCCTCGTTGGTCGAGGGTGTGATTTTTTTACCCAAACAATTACCAACAAGAGGCTCAAATTGTTTTTGCCAAACAAGACACACATTTGTGTGATTAAGAGGCTGCCTCTTAATGGAACCATTAAGATGTAAACTGTTAGACTTACGAGCTGTTTGGCAGTTGCTGAATGATTTGGTGTAGAATGATTAAGTGATCATAATAATTAAGAGACTCTCATGATATAGTGAAAAATAAAATATAACTGTTTGGTAATTGTTTATAATGAAATTAGGACGCTTAATGATTAAGGGAGACCCATGATAAAAAAACAATTCAGAGGAATTTAGAACCATTAAGAGGCATACTTTTTTTTTGCCGAACAAGATTCACCTATTAATGACTTAGAGTTTGCCTCTTAATGGAACTATTAAGAAATAAACAAACAACCCCTTAAAATTTTGTATATGATATCACATATATTGAAAAACGAATAATCAAAGCTAAAAGTTAAAAGTCAACAATGTGAACATTTGTAGAGCTTAATTGTAGTTTACTTGTTTTATTAAATGTAGATACAAATGCCTTTGTTTACTTGTTACTGAAAATAGAACTTTATTGTAAATCATATTGTTAGAGGTTTAGACAAAGAAACATTCATAATTCATTGTAAATCATATTGTTAAGAGATGCTTACCCAGGTAAAAGGTAAAAGTGTTTACCTGACAACAAAATCAGCAATAAGTCTTATTAGCTCTGATCGTCCTCTTACTAGGATTAGAGAAAAATTTGAATCTTACCATGGTAAGAGGCATGGTTTCCTTATCTACACTCTCCATCTAAAACCCTAATCTACCGATCTCTTCTTCAAATAAACAGGGCGCTTCTTCAAACAAACAGGGCACTGCTTGCTTCAGGTGTGGATTGTTTCTCATCTCTTTCTTTCCAATTTCTTCTTCTATTTCTTGATGTCTAATATCCTAAATTTGGTAATCGATTTCTTGATTCTTCTTTCGTTCCTTGATTTCTGTTGCTACAAGTTTACTCATCTATTTGCTCTAGTTTACATGGTTGTTTGGTATTATCCTCCTTAATGGATCGATTATATCAATGATATGGGTTTGTTTTTTCTTCTTCTCTTTTCCCTTTCTTCAATCTGTACTGTTTGCATTTCACAACATCAAGTGGGTGTTCTTTGGGTTCTCTGTTATTCTTTGGATTTTTTACAATCTCATTTGGTCATTTCTCTGTGTTTTTTTTTTTTGGGTTTAGAATCTTCAATCTTGATTGGAATGCTAAAACCCCTGTTCTTGTATGTTCAAATTTATTTCATCTTTTCAAGTTTTTGTTGATGGGTTTGCATCAAGACTAATCTTTAATCCCTTTTTACTATTAGACACATGCATCAAACTTTTTGAGCAAATCCATAAGATGGTGGGATTTTTATATATCACTTGTATAGTTTTGGATACTTGTTTGTACTGACATATGTTCAGTGGCCTTTAGCCATATTGCAAATCTTCCTATGGTAATGCTATGATTTGGAAGGTGTTGCCTACTAATTCTTGGACGAATCAAACATGTTGTTGGTTTCTAGTCTTGCATATGTTGCTTATTTAGCGTGGATAAAATTGGTATCAGATCATCTGTTGCTTCCATGATTGATTAAAATAGTTTGCAGCAGGGTTTTAATCAGTTTTAGAGGTGCAAATCTATGTGGTTTATTTTTTACAATGGCCATAGCCCATTTTACTGTAAAAAAATTGTGGTTGATATGGTGCCTTGTTATAGCCCAGATCTGACAGTAGAACGATTTACTTTAGAAGTTTGTAAGAGAAAGTAAACAAGAAGATTAAACAGAGAAATAGCGGCTGCTTTTCTATTATTGAAAATAAAGATTACAAACTCTCAAGAAACCCTAATC
>NC_037540.1:31408620-31415429 GCF_001531365.2 Cynara cardunculus var. scolymus | reverse complement strand
GGGACTCTTTAGCACAGAGGCTGGTCTTCTAGACTTTAGACGTTTTGGCGCAGATACTTCTTCAGTTCGTCTTCTAGCTCTGGATTGTTTCATGAAACTTTTTCAAGTTAATTATTAGCTTTAAAAATAAAGCTAACATGCCTTTTATGGTTTGGCTTGCTATAAAGGTGACATAAGATAGATTTTTACTAGAATTAAAGTTCAATGTTTTTAGTTTGAAATAGTTGGGATCTGTCTGATGATAAGATATTTAACTCAAGGATTATTAACTTGCATAACTTAATTTTTTGAGGTTTCTTATTAATTATGGATTTATGGGGTTTCAAAGTTGCTATTGGATTTATGGCCATGTATGCAGTTTTGGGTTTGAGGTGCATTGTGCCTGCATCACATCAGGTCATCTACTTGAACATAGAACACATTACACAAAAGGCATTATCCCAACTTTACCAAATGAAACTTTTTGAAGGACTAGAGCTTCGTGATTCATCTAATGGTTTATCTATTTGATATAGAAATTTGGATAGATTTTGCTTAAAAGACAAATGGGCAGAAGAGCATGAAAGAGGGATGCAACACATATCAAATAAGCAGAATGTTTATGTAAACACAAAAGAAAATCAATCAAAAAAATTACGATGCAGGACCGTCATACATACCTGAAGCATGTTTAAGCAGTATGTTAAGCATGCTTTATTATCCTTGGTTCCAAGTATATTCAATGCACTCCATGATCTCTGGTTTGGCATTGGATTTTTTTGATGATGTAGAAAAATGTCACTGTCATATCATGAGAATTAGAGTTTGTAATGAACAAATTAAAAAAGATGAGATTTGTAAATCGCCCATTGATCTCGGTGGTTTTTTTTATTGTATTTAGGTACAAATGACATGTAGGATAATCACAAATAAATGGAAGATATAACTAAGGGTATCTGTGTAGCATCTGTAGCTTGGGTGGAAGATCATTCTAAGGATAATCACAAATAAATGGAAGATATAATTAAGGATAATCACAAATAAATGGAAGATCATCTTTTCTTCATTTGTAGCTTCTTCTCCTAACATTCTAAGGGTATCTGGGGCATCTGTGCCTATTACGCATCCATGATACTTTTCTTGAGAACCATCTTCACAGAATATTAAACAACCTGTTGATACTCCATAACATTAATAAATATAGAGGAAAAGAGTAATTGATCAGGTATAAAAATAATTTATTTACCATTATCGATTTTGGAGACACACTGAACCGCATAACGTGTTCTTATTTGGCAGCCTCTAGACTCCAGTTCTTCTTTTACCTGTTACTCATTCCTTTTTAGCCACTTCTTTAATTGAATTCCCATTATAGCTAGACTTCACACAAATGTGACATTTGTGTAAACTTGATTTTTCAGATTTCAGAAATGGAAAAAAGATTCAAAATTTTACATAAAGATTCAGAATTTTACATAAAGATTCAGATTTTTGCATAAGGATACAGATTTTGGCTTAAGGATTCAAATTTTTGCATAAGAATCCTTACACATGCGTATGGATTTTTTTTTTTATCATAAGTCGGTCTTTACATGCAACACATATCAAATAAACAGAATGTTTAGATTAGTGGATATTGATAGATGATTATACACCTAAATTGCTTTAGGTAGTATTGCAACTGTTAACCAGTTCTCTTATGAGGTTCAAAAACCCTTTTAATAAAATATACCACTGTAGTTATCAGATGATGTTTACTGTGGTTTTCTTGACCATTATATGAATATTCCCTTTTCATCATCACATTCAACTTCTATGTTCTTCATAAACTCAATTTTTTATCCTATTTTGCTTACTTTCTCCATGATATACCATTGTAAACTTGGTTAATGATGTAGAGCATGAATTTCTTTAAAATTATCTGTTATTTAGGGGGATCATACTTGTATATTAGATATGAAAATGAATTGTGGCTCCTATCTTAACACTTAGTAATATAATTAGAAAAATCTTGTTTCTTTTATTTTTCATAAACCATGGATAATTGAACCATGTGTTGAGGCATGTTTAATTAATTTCTATAGGTATGGAAAAAGTCAATGAATCTTCACAACCCATGAGAGCTAGGGTTAGTTGGAAAGATTGCAATGTGGTAAAAACTTTTCTAGAGTCATGTTTGCAAGAGATATCTATAAATGGGAGAGAAGGTGGTAGTCTTAAAGCAATTTCTTGGAGGAAAGTAGCTGAGATGTTAGAAAAGACACATAATTTTATTGTGGACCAAAGACAAATGAAAAACCATTACGACTACCTCAAAGGAAAATATGGAGCTTGGTCAAAACTGGAAATATCTATGATGCATCAACAAACTCTTCTAAGATGTCTGAAGAGGAATGACAAATAGAAACAAAGGTCATATTCTTTATTTTTCTATTTTTCCTTTTTTAAGTTGTTTTTTTATTTATTTACACATAACTTTTTTGTAAACAGTCCAATAAATATGTTGAAAAGTTGAGGACTGCACTACTACCATTTCCAAATCTTTGTGTTCAACTTTTTGACGGAGTTGCTTCCACGGGCGTTGGAAGTTGGGGGCCGACCTCTTTTGTTCCTAATCCTACATGCATTGCTCCCCAAACACAAGAACAACAAAGTTCAAAAACATTGTCTACACGTGTTGCTCCTCAAATACAAGAAACACAAGAGCAACAAAGTTCAACATTGCCTTTGGTACAAGAGTCTTCTTCGCGTTCTCAATCTCAAAGAAAAAAAACGAAAAAGTGTTCATCCAAGCAGTTCAATAAATGATGAGGAAGCGTCTAAGGTTGTCACTTCTGTGCAAAATGCTTTGGACAAACAACCTATGGATTCTGAGGTGGGTGCTTGCATTGAAAAACCAGAGAAATTTGGGTGGGGAAGCCCGTTGTATGAGGCAACACTTCATTTTTTTAGTCTAGACCCTGACTATATGAAGATTTGGTTGTGTTTAAAGGAGGATAAGTGTGAGGATTAGGTTAAGTTCACGGGACGTCAACTTGGGCTTATATAATTATTGCGACGTTTGTTTAGACATTAGAAGAAGATATTTTTATGCTCTCTTTTGAAACCTTAGATGGTTTATATGCGTATTAAACTTTTTGATGCACTCTTTTGAAACCTTAGATGGTTTGTATGAACATTAGATATTTTGATGCGCTCTTTTGAAGCTTTAAATGGTTTATATGCGCATTAGATGTTTGTCGTTGTTTGAACTTTGAAAGATGTTTGTTGGCTTTTATATAACTTTTATCGATTAATGTTATGATCAATGTATGAGCTCTTGACGGTTAATATTATATGTGTTTTGCATTGCAAGGTTATGGACAGGAACACGTTAATTCTGATTGTGGTGGTTGTTTATTTGTATTTGAAAAAAAATCTTCGTCAAGAATAGAAAGGATAAGAGACAACACTTCAGCATTGAGCGGGCATGCGTATACACAAGAACTGTTAAGTGGATCAAATACACAATGTTATGAATTTATGTGTTTGTCACGTGATGCATACATATTATTATGCAATTACTTTAAAGAAAAAATTGGGTGCACTCAAGTAGATATATGAGCGTCGAAGAGAAAATTTCCATATTTTTGACAATAATTGGTCCCAATGAACGCTTTAGAATGGTTAAACATAGATTTCAACACTCTACGTGAACCATTAATAAATGTTTTCATGAAGTACTAAAAGGAATGATGGAATTTACGAGAGAAGTCGTATGGCCAACATCCTTTGATGGAACCCCCAAACATGTCGGAGCGATTTACACGACTCAAAGAAACATTTCCGATATGTTTTGTCTTGATATACTATATTCTTAACATATTTAAATACTTTATAATGTTTTCTATTTCATAAGAAAGGGGGGCTATAGGTGCGCTAGATGAAACTTTGGTACATGCGATTGTGCCTGTTAGTCAACAAGCTAGGTACAGTGGAAGAGGAAGAAGTGAATGCTATCAAAATGTTTTAGCGGTTTGTAATTTTAATATGATATTCACATTGTTTGGGCTGGATGGGAAGACATTGCACATGATTCTCGAGTTCTGACAAAAGTTGCATTTAACCCAACTTCAGGATTTCCGTTTCCTCCACCAAGTTTGTTTCATTTTTTTTCTTAACATTTAAACCCCGTTATGTTTTATAATTTTAAATTGTATTTTGTGGTTGCAGGTAAATATTATCTTTGTGATGTCGCATATACCAATACTCGTGGATTTATGACCCCCTATCGCAATACAAGGTATTGATTAGCAGATTTTCGACGCCAACGTGCCTTGAATAAGGAAGAACGGTTCAATCATGCTCATGCACAACTTAGAAATGTCATCGAGCATGCATACGGGGTCTTGAAAGCAAGATTTCCAATTTTAAGACAAATGTCTCCTTACCCTTTCCCAATACAAAAAGATGTAATGATTGCTTGTTTTGCAATTCACAATTTTATAAGAAGATGCAATATTCAAGATCGACTGTTTATGGGGTATGATAAAAACATGTTTACTATCGAAGAACAAGACGAAGGAATCGAGGAAGAAAGCATCGAGGAATATGTTGAAGAAACACAATGGGGTCCCCAAGGCAATGAATATATGTCTGATTTGCGTGATCAGATTGCAAATCAATTAATGTTGAATGCTTGAAATTAATATATTGTAAGCGAACTATTTGTACGCAAACAATTATGTTAAAGAATTGTAATGACTTTTTGTTCGTTGTTGATGGTTTGTTCTTGTTTCCTTTGTTGGTCCTTATTTTTGTCTTTTTTATTTTGGTGGTGGTTTTACTTTTAGAAAATTTGACTTTTTGTTCTAAATTATGAAAATCTGTTATATGTTAATATCTTGAGTATCAATATATTTTCGTAAGCAAAAAAGAATTTGAAATTATATTTAAAAATTTTAATAAATAACATTTTATGTTAGCACTTAATACAATACATATGATAAACAATAATTTTCAATGAACACTTACTCCAGAAAAGAGGGATATAATGATCTTTTCTACTCAATCAGCACTTAATACAAAATGTTTGGCAAATAAAAAAATCAAATCAATACTTACTCCAGTCAAACCTCTTACCCGAATTAGCACTTAACAAAAAAATGATAAACAACCCCTAAATTGTTATCTTGATTGAATCTGGATTATCACAAATAAACACCCCCATGTGAAATTGAGACAAAAACCATGAAATATGAAACAAAATTATTATTCGATATCTTTCTTATACGTTAAATTTTTTATATTAAATTGCAATAAACTTAGTAAACAAATAATATATATATATATATATATATATACTTGGGATCATGTGAGACCAGCCTGTTTTCGTGAGACCCGTGAGACCAGCATTTTTACACGTAAACTTCACAGCAAAAATGCTGTGAAGGTGACTTTTTAAAACCTTCACAGTGTTTTTGCTGTAAAGGTTCGACTTTTTTTAAACCTTCACAGTGTTTTTGCTGTGAAGTTTACGTGTAAAATGCTGGTCTCACAGGTCTCACGAAAACAGGCTGGTCTCACGTGAACCCAACCCTATATATATATATATATATATATTTGAGATCATGTGAGACGAAAAGTTTTTCGTGAGACCCGTAAGACCAGTTCTCAACCCTTGGATTAGATATACAATCCAAACATTCATAATTACAAAATTGTCACGAGATTTCTCAATAATCACAAAATTGTCACCGTGCAACTTTAGATCATTAGCTTATAAAGTTGATCAATGAACATAAATTGGTCTTACGGGTCTCACGAAAAACCCTTGATCTCACGTGAATCCAACCCTGGATGTACATTAGCTTATATATATAAAAGGTTGGGTTCCAGTGAGAAAGAGAGTTACGGTGAGAAGCGTAAGAAAAAATATCTATCCCTGGATGTACATTAGGATGAGATGCACCGAGATGAGATGCACAAGATCAATCTCCGTACAAGCTCGATTCATGAGTGGATTTGAGATTAAAGGTGATTAAGGGTCTAGATCCGTTCTTACGGTTCTAAGTGCGAGATCAATGGCAGGGGTCAACGGCAGCGATGACGGTGATAGAGTTGACGACAATGGGGCTGCGAGGGTGGCGAGAGGGAACAATAGTGTTGGGTTCGAGTGATTAGAATGGTGTAGAGTTTAGGCACGGTAAAACTGATTTAGGCTTTTTTAACTCTAAAACCCTTCCTATCAGACTATAGGTTGTCTTTTGGGTTAAAAAACTTTAGGTAACCAATTTCTAAAAGTTTGATAATTTATATATTAAAAATATTTTAGTCCCTTAATCATTAAAAAAAAATAGTAATTTTTTTATTAAAAAAATTCAAATACTTAATATTTTAGCTGTGGGGAAAATAGGACCCGTGGGAACAGCATCTTTTTGTTGTAGTAGACGGCACAGTTGACCCAACAACACAAATCCAAGCTTCTCACTATCATCATTAATTTATTTTGTCTAAAGTTTTCTATTTAATATATATATATATATATATATATATATTAGTAGTGTATCCGCGCAATACGGCGGGAGACATGAATTTTAACGATTTTGAAGTTCCATTAGTTTTATAAGATAAGATTTAACGATGATATAAGTCACACATGGTCTTTACATATTAATACAATTTGAATAAATAAGAGTTATGGTTCCAATTACAGACTATCGATGAAAAAAATTGTATGACAATTTAAAATCCAATATATTTAAAATCCAACATATTTAAACGACTTCACAAATATGTTCGATTTACACCAAGAACAAAGAACCAAAAAACTTGAGTTTTAAGATAAACAC
>NC_037540.1:31402061-31407652 GCF_001531365.2 Cynara cardunculus var. scolymus | reverse complement strand
TTAATTTAAGTTTAGTAACGAAATAATTTATTTTGGTTTAATAATATAACATTTTATAAAGATCATAATTAAGTATTATGTTACACTCAATGATTATTCTAATTATATTTTAGATTTTTTATATTTAAAATGAGATGTTTATCATGTATTTGATTATGTTTATCGGCAGTTAGTTACACGAATTTAAATATGGAGCTTTAATAAGTTGTACTTATACACAATCTACTTGTAATCTTGAGTTCTAAGTAATATGCATTAATAAACGGTACTTTACGCATAAAAAGTGATTTTTAAGAGTTTTTGTCAAATGCTTTATAATATAGTATAAATATATAGAGGGTTGGGTTCACCTAAGACCAACATGTTTTCGTAAGACCTGTAAGATCACAATTTATAACCACAGCTTCACAACAATATATTGTGAAGGTAAAAAGAATTCGAATCTTCACAACAAAAATAATGTGAAGATTATCTTCACAATGTTCTGCTAAAAAGTTTCAAGTATAAAAATATGGTCTCACGAAAAGAGTCTCTCACATGGTCCCAAGTGTGTGTATGTACATATATATATATATATATAATATATATATATATATATAGATTGATAGATAAATGATTATATATATATATAGAGAGAGAGAGAGAGAGAGAGAAAAGATTTAAACAAGAATATTAACTATTTAAGAAACAAAAAAAATCATTAATATACAAAATCACATGTGATTTAATTATGAATGGTGATGACAAGACGAGACAATGGGTTTTATGGGTTGTTGCAATCGCATTAAGTTGAGTGAATCCAAATCTCAATATTACTAGGTACATAGATCATGGTGTTGTGGGAATGATATGAAAATCTTCTTGAAATCGAACTAAAAGCAAAATGGTGTGATCTTGTCAACATACTCAATACCATATTTTTTACTTGAGTTTAGATTCAATTAAGTCATGATGAGATGTAAAGATTACTTGGTAAATAGATAGGTTCGTGAATTAACTTGAGAAATTAAGGTTTGGCCAAAAATTTTGAGCAAGTACCTACCGTATTTTTAGCATCAATTTTGCTCACAAATCAAATATTTGACTTATTTATTCATACAAACCTCAAACATTAACAAATATCAAAAGATATATAAAAAGTGATAATGATTATTTTTGTCGTAAATTGAATTATTTTGTTGTAAAGTAACCAAAATGACAATATTATTCCTCATAACAACGATCATGATGGCATAAGGGGATGGGGACAAGAGATGAGGGAAAAAGCGATATGGGGAAACAATTTTTATCTACGCTCGGTGCTCCCCTGCACCAAAATCCTTGACTCCCTTTAGGTGCGATGTTGGTCAAAACTCAAGCCTTGTAAGCTACATCAACATTAAAGGCCTATTTGTTTTCTCAAAATTACATTTTAATACATCTGAAGTCTGATTCGTTCAAACGTTTGAGAGAATGTTTGTTTTATTTTTAAAATAAGAACTTAAAAGATTTAAATGTTCTCTGAAATTTTAAGTGGTAAATGTATCGCTTAATATCTCTTAATCCTAATCCACTCTCTATCAAATTGTTCATATATATTTTGGGGGCCGGAAGAGATTTGTTAGCAAAATTTATTTATCTTTTATACTTTGTAAACAATTATTTATCTTTTATACTTTGTAAACAATTATTTATCTTTTATATTTTTGCACTAGTTTGATCGATACAAATTTCAAACGTAAAAAACAAACAATCTTACTCATCCAGATTTCAGAATTCATGACCACATCTTATAAATCAGAAGTGAAATTAGACTTCAGACTTTAACACCTTTTAAAAAACAAACCAACCTAAATTTTCATTATTGATGTACATACAGATCTTTTATTTATTTTAAATTTATTTGATTGATATTAACATTTCTTCATATATAATTCAATTTATGGAAATAAATAGACATGAAAATTTAGCAGATATATTTTTATCCAAAACAGCCTTTTAAGTGATCAAAGGAGAGTCATTAAATTTAAGTTTGATATTCTCTCTCTCTCTCTCTCTCTCTCTCTATATATATATATATATATATATATTATATCAGGTTTTTACTTTGGGGTGGAATATTGAGAAGGGAAATGGATAGAAAAGAGAAGGAAGGCATAAAAACGCCTCTGCTTGTAAGTATAGCACAAGAAGATGGAGATGGAGATGGTGATGGGGTGTTTGAAGAAGTAAAGAAGCAGGTATGGCTGGCAGGGCCTCTCGTATGTGTCTCCCTTCTTCAGTATTCTCTGCAACTCATTTCAATTATGTTCGTTGGCCATCTTGGAGAGCTCTCTCTTTCTGGTGCTTCCATGGCTACTTCCTTTGCTACTGTTACTGGTTTTAGTTTATTCGTAAGATCCATCTCCTATTAACCTTCACTTTTCTTCTTCTTTTCTACTACAATATCTGCTTTACTCTCTAACATCTTATCTTTTCTCCATCACTTTCAAACTTTCCTATACCCTACATATTTTAACTCTTAGTTAATCTTATAACATTTGATGCCCCTAGTGATTCCAAAGGCGTACCCGGTATGGGGCTAGATGGTGCTCGGCCCCCGAATGCTCAATATCATTATTGATTTATATATGATGGTGCTCAGCCCCCTATCCTCAATATCATATTGATTTATATATTTTTAAAATAACATTGATATATTTAGCTTATAAATCAAACAATAAACTTAATACATTGGAATCATAAATCTTCATAACATGTTAATCTTATATAGTTTGATGTTGCTAGGTACCAATTTTTAGAAAGGTTAAGGTTAATGAGACAATAAAGTTGACATCCATATCATCAAATGCTGTAAATCAGCATGTTATTGGTCAATATAAGTAAAAAAAATATTTTTTTCCAAAAAATTTATTACATTGTGAAAATAAACATTTTCTATTACACTAATTAAGAACTAACCTTTAAGGTAGTTCAAGTGATTGAGTTTGCTCTTTGTTTGTCATTATTTCGAGGACCTTCAGGCCATTGGAGAGATAGTCTTGTCTCTTAACTTTTGTCCTATATGATATTAGTTGGGATACATGCAAACTGGTCTAATGCTTTCAATTATAAACAACGGCACGGTAGGAACAAAGATCAATTTATTGTTTTCCACAAGTTCTAAAAATCTCGCCATGGCGGCTTAAGCCATGGGCGGACCTACCTAAGTGGCATGGGTGGCACGTGTCATCGTATTATTTCTTCGTCGAAGAGTAAAAAATTTAGGTTTGTGAATGGTGCTACCGTATTATTTTATAAGGTGCTACCGTATTTTCTTGAAATCCAAATAGTGCAACTAAAAAATTTAGATTTGTGAATGGTGCTACCGTATCGTTTTAGAAGGTGCTACCGTATTTTTCTCAATTCTATAAAAACCATACTTTTTGTAATTATTTTTGGGTATATATTGACCGTTTTCAAAAGATGTAGACGTGTCGAGTACAAGTTTAGGAGTTGTTTATTGGTCCTATAAAAACCATATTTTTGTAATTATTTTTAGATGTATATTATATTATATTAATTATATGGTGCTACCGCTTAAGCCCTCCCTCTTTGACGTCACGTTAAGCTCGTGGCATGTCATGGCGCTATACACGTGTTTTATACGACACTTATTAGATTTGTATACCTTCTTTGTGTCATACTTTTTTAATTTATTAGTATATATAACGTGATTTAAATTGTTAAATATCATTGATCCACTGAATAACATTAGAAAATATGTGTATATATAATATATAATTGTATTTGTGATATAATGATTTGTCATCATAAGTAATGTCTTGAAAAATGTCATGAAACTCGTAAACCGCCACGTTACTACTCACCTTGTTATTTTCCTCATCGTAATCATTACTTAATCTTAGTAACGTTTATTATTTGGGTTCACATGCAAGTTTATTAATTGGTACTTAAACATTGAACAGATGGGAATGGCAAGTGCTTTAGATACACTATGTGGTCAATCATATGGAGCAAAACAGTACCACATGTTAGGGATATACATGCAGAGAGCCATGCTCATCCTTATGTTGGTCAGCATTCCTCTTGCTGTCATCTGGTTCAACACCGGCTCCATCCTAAAACTGGTGGGTCAAGATCCCGATATATCCAAAGAGGCCGGGCTCTACGCTCGGTTCATGCTTCCCAGCCTTTTTGCGTATGGTCTCCTCCAATGCCTGGTCCGATTCCTACAAACACAAAACATCGTCTTCCCAATGATGGTGAGTTCCGGGATCGTCACTTTGCTTCATGTTCTTATTTGTTGGATTTTGGTGCTCAAATCTGGGCTTGGAAGCAAGGGGGCTGCGTTGGCTAATGCAATCTCTTACTGGAACAATGTCATTTTGTTGGCACTTTATGTCAAGTTTTCATCTTCTTGTGCCAAAACTTGGACTGGGTTCTCCACCGAAGCCATTCACGGCATCCTTGCTTTCATTAAGCTCGCGATTCCTTCAGCTGTTATGGTATGGTAAGATTTTCCTTTGTCTTAATTTTTATCGTTTTGAGATCCGAAAACCAAACTTTTGTTTCAAATGAGTTGATGTTCATTGTGCAGCTTGGAGATGTGGTCGTTTGAGATGATTGTTCTGCTTTCGGGGCTTCTTCCACATCCAAAGTTGGAGACCTCGGTGCTTTCGATTTGGTAAATCATTAATATCTGATCCATAATCGAGTTATATTTAAATCAAGATCCAATCTTTAACCTGTTTAAACAAAATGTGATTAAATAGTTGTTTTTTTTTTTGGGTGTCAATCCACAGCCTTAATACGGCAGCAGTGATGTGGATGATCCCGTTTGGACTAAGCGGTGCTATCAGGTATGTTTCTTCTCCTCGGCTTACTGATTTCATGGATACAGTATGGGAGTTGCAATGCTTTTGAGGATTGAGTCATGTGATCAGCACTACTAGGCAAGTCAGTCGTAAACCGTTTATGTACCTTACATGATACTCTTAATTAAGGCCTAGCTTGTGCTGGTTACAAATTCTTGGGTGAGTTAGGATAACATTCATACCAAATATGCGTCTCTTGATTCGTGCAGTACACGGGTCTCAAACGAATTGGGAGCAGGACATCCACGCACAGCGCGATTGGCGGTCATTGTTGTGCTAGTCGTTGCCATTGTAGTTGGAATACTGATCGGGTCGGTTTTAATATTGATCCGCAACTTTTGGGGATACGCATATAGCAATGAGATCGAAGTTGTGCAATATGTAGCAACCATGTTGCCAATTCTTGCGGCATCAAACTTCTTGGATGGTCTCCAATGCGTTCTTTCAGGTTTCTCTGCCTTAACTTTAAAACTGTCTACTATTTCTATAATAATTAAACACACATCAACATTAAAACATATATATAAATACTATATATAAATACTAGAAGCGTACTCGCTCAATCCAGAGAAATACATCGTGATTTTAATATTTCATTTTATTTTTTATTTCAACTAATGTTATAATATGGCTTTATGTGATTTTAAGAAAACGATATATTTTTATTTTTGAATAAAATATATGTTTGAAGATATCATAAAAATTTGACAAAAATATATCGATATTAGTATCAAA
>NC_037540.1:31392929-31397941 GCF_001531365.2 Cynara cardunculus var. scolymus | reverse complement strand
TTTAGATTTTTTATATTTAAAATGAGATGTTTATCCTGTATTTGATTGTGTTTATCTGCAGTTAGTTACACGAATTCAGATATGGGATGAAATCGGATAAGGATGAACGAGTTTAAGAGTTTTTAAGAGTTTTAGCCAAATATTTTATAAGATAGTATATATATATGTGTGGTTGGGTTCACGTGAGACCAACATGTTTTTGTGAGACCCGTGAGACTTTTTTACATTTGAAACTTCACAGCAAAACACTATGAAAGTTATAAAGGCCGAACCTTCACAGCAAAACAATGTGAAAGTTACCCTCACAACATTTTGCTGTGAAGTTTCAAGTGCAAAAAAGTGGTCTCACGGTTCTCACGAAAATAGGTTTACCTTCACAGCATTTTGTTGTGAAGTTTCAAGTGTAACACGTGATCCCAAGTCTATATATATATATATATATATATAGAGAGAGAGAGAGAGAGAGAGAGAGAGAGATGAGTGATCAAATACAAATCACTCCTTTTTGTGCAAACCCTACAAACCAATCTCATCCATCCATTTTCAAGATCAAAGATCATTATTAAAAAAAACTATTTTAGTAAAGTAAATAAAATTATTATTATTTTATCTAAGAAAGGACAAAACTGGAAAAAGTTTTAAACGTTTCAACTTATTGAAATATACTTTCCTCGTATTCAATCCCCTTTCATGGCATTAATTCCGTTCAATCAACAATAAAGAAAGAAACATTTTGAAAACCGAATAATATGATTTCATTAGTGAAATTAGTTTCATGAATGAATATTTTTGAAAACTGAATAACATGATTTCATTAGTGAAATTGGTTTCATGGTTCCTAATCAAAATGAAATTTGATTTATTAATAAAATATATATGGTTCAGTCAATGAAACATTTTTTGAAAATTGAGTAACATGATTTCATTAGTGAAATTGGTTTCATGAATGAAATATTCTGAAAACTGGATGACATAATTCCATTGATGAAATTGGTTTCATGTTTCCTAACCAAGATGAAATTGGGTTTATGAATGAAATTAAATATGATTCAATCAATAAAACATTCTGAAAACTGAATGATATGATTTCATTAACGAAATTGATTTCATGGTTCCTAACCACAATGAAATTAGTTTCATGAATGAAACATTTTGAAAATTGAATAATATGATTTTATTAATGAAATTTGTAAAGAAATAAATTTATTAATGAATTTTACAAATGAAATAAAATAATATACTCAAAATCTGGAAAATATCACAACTATATTATTAATAAATCTGGAAAAAAATTGTAAATTGAATAAAAATACCGATTTCTTTTGTTATTATGAAAATGAAATAAATAAATTCCTAAAAAGATGATTATAAATAAACTCTGAAATTGACGAATTATTTTTATTTAATAAAATAATAAAAAATATTAATGTTGATAAATATTTATTAAAAACAAATTGATTGATCATTTTCTAAAAACCCCTCTAATTTATATGCTTCTAGATTTAGACATAATTAAAATAGTACCAAAATTATAATTATAAAGTCAAAAAACAATCATACCCTTATGCATTAAAAATAAAGAAAAAAAAAATGGAATTATACTATTGGTTGATGCTATTTTATATAGTTTGTATCAAGTGGATGGTTTGCAAAGTAAACCCCCCCAACACACACACACACACACACACACACACATATATATATATATATATATATATATATATATATATATAGGGTTGCGTTCACATAAGACCAATCTGCTTTCGTGAGTCACATGAAACCACATTTTTACACTTGAAACTTTACAGCAATTCATGGTGAAGGTAAAAAAAGAATCCGAAACTTCACAGCAAAAAACATTGTAAAGATTACCTTCACAATGTTTTGTTGTGAAGTTCCAAGTATAAAAAGATAGTCTCACGAAAACAGACTGATATATATATATATATATATATATACACGTTGGGAAATGGCTACACACCTTTTCATGGAGGTGATGCATATATATATATATATATATATATATATATATATATATATATATATATATATATATATATATATATATATGCATCACCTCCATGAAAAGGTGTGTAGCCATTTCCCAACGTTTACAATTTTGATCAGGTTTAAACCTCTTCTTATCTTGGTCCTAGCCCATCATTTTCATGGCAAGTCCTTTACCGGTCATTGATCTAAAAGATATGACAAATATGGTGACCAATTCTTTTCAACATCAACTCCTATCACTTTCTCGATTTTCCTTTAGTAAAAAAAAAGTTTGATTTAACTAGTTTGTTTTTATTTTAGTGCAGTTAAGTTAAATACATATTTAAGACAAATATGTGAAAATGACCGTTTTCAAACAATATATACATATATAGGATCATGTTTAGACGAGAATTAAACATTTTGAAAAGTTTCAATATCATATATGATTACATATTGTTACATTGATTTCACATAAATGCTTAACCATATATGATTCAACACACCCAAAGAATGTTATCATATATGATATTGAGATTTATCAGCTTCTCACAAAATGTTTAACATCGTGCATGATCCTTCTTTTTCTTTTCTCTCTCTCTCTCTCTATATATATATGTATATACATATTTGTCAATAACACAAATCAAACATAAGTGAAACTCGGGCTACAGACAAAAAGAAGGTTGTATTGAAATACAGACAAGTTAGAAGTAATAAACTCGGCTCTCTGATCTTGCTATACCTCTCTCTTTCATACACAAACAAATATAGGGTTTGGTAGTTGTACAAAAGTTTGATTTCCTAACTAACAAACTAGATATAATAATTGTGCTAATCTTGTTAGTAATGCTTTGTAGGTTCTGTACGAGGATGTGGTTGGCAGAAGATTGGCGCATACATTAACCTTGGGGCATACTACCTTGTGGGCATTCCTTTAGCCGTTTTGCTAGCTTTTGTATTGCACATAGGAGGAAAGGTACAAAAACACTATAATTCTTTCTAATTTCTAATTTATTTTTGGACTACAAACCTCACTCTTCTATTATATATATATATATATATATATATATATATATATATGTGGTTTGTTTAGTTTATAACTTTGGCATATGAGCAATACCAAGTAAATGGGTGTAAACATGATTAAGAGGATTGCTACATAACTACTCATAAGAGATTCTTCATCTTTTATAAGCTTGAAATCTTTTGAGACGATAAACTTGGGATGACTATAACTTGATTTTACTACCGTAACAGTAATGTATTATGCAGGGACTATGGTTTGGGATTATTGGGGCGTTGCTCGTCCAGGTGGTTTTGCTGCTGACAATTACCATACGTACAAACTGGGACACAGAAGTAACGCTTTCTACTTTACTCAATATTCGGGCTTGCACAAAAGAATTGTTTTCATGAATCTAAAATTTCTAGGTAGGAAGAGTGAAGCTTCTAAGATGAGTAGAACTAGCTCTTCCATGCCCAAAAAGTATATGCAATGTTTGGAGATCTCATTTGAAAATCAAGGGCTTGTTTTCAGTTGAAATCTCCGAGCATCATGTACATCTTTGACTACTACATGGTAATATAGTAGAAGATTTTCCCAATGTTAAAAATCATAAACCCCTCTTAAGTATGGATGTTTAGCTCCTATTTGACCTTTTTACACTTTTCTATTGTGGATGTAGGCTAAGAAGGCTCGAGAAAGGGTCTACGAGTCTGCATTGCCTGTAAACATTGTATCTTAATGGAGAAATGTGCCAAACATTGCAGTAGGAAGGTGTTCATTGTTGGGACGAATTCTCAAGTTGGATTGAAGGGAGGAGGAATTCAAGGACATGATAACAGAGTAGACGATAAGGGATTACTGTATTGAATGTTAAAATCGGTTAACCCTAAAATAGTTGTATTACAAAATAAAGAATATATATGTATTTTGCTGATGATTTTGTCTTTGTTGAATCTCAACATGTATCAAGCTTATAAGGACTTTCCTAGAAAAAAAACATCGTGAGTAGAATATTTGTGAGTGCTCTCCAAAAAGATTGTGTAGATAATGCAGCTTTGGTTTGTTCATGAATTGGATCAATAACGTAGAGAGTAGCTCTCCAAAACATCAAGTTAACTCAAACATGGAGATGGTTGTAAGTGGCGATGTAGAGGTAGAAACAATGAGCTAAAACTCATGACTCATAAATCCTACATAAGGACTAAAGTGAAATGGTTGGAGACTTGTGGTTGGACCATATAAACCTGTGGTTCATAGCCATAGAGGTGAAACCCATCATATCATAAAAAGAAGTTGGTCATGTGGTTCTGATTAAAATTTGGATTCTATCTGGACAACTTTTCAATTTCATAATACTCATATCCTTAAAATAAACATCATCAATTAGCAATAGTTATAATCAACAAATCAATTTTCTATACAAACTATAGGAATCAAAAGTGTAATTCACTCAAAAATTAATTGTGATTCACATTTGAAAAAAAAAAAAAAGGATTGTTTATTAAAGATATTTTATATATCCAATCACAAATCAAATTTTATAAATTAAAATTAAAAGATTATTAAATTGACAAAATAATTTTCACGTTATAAAATCCCAAGTTTATGAAAACAAAGAAAATGAAGAGAAATTTCATATATCTCTTGTTGGCATAGAAATACCCAAGCAAATTATTAAAATTGAAGTACATTAAAAATTATTATAACATAATCAAACTACAAATAATTAAAATAATAAAAAATTAAAAATCTAAAAAGTATAGAAAGTTAAGTATGGCTAAAATTATTAACATATAATCAAACTATAAATAGTATTTTATATATATATATATATATATATATATATATATAGGGAAGGGTTCAAACGAGAACCCATGTGATTTACGAGAACGCAAGAACAACTCAATAACCTCATATTGTGATAAAAAATAAAATTAAAAGATTTTTTAAATTAAAATTAAAATTTAAAAAGATTTAAAAAAAATTAAAATTAAAAGGGTAATAATTGAACATC
>NC_037540.1:31377618-31391849 GCF_001531365.2 Cynara cardunculus var. scolymus | reverse complement strand
TTCAGGAGCCAACTCTGCTGTATGTACATGAACACCTATGAACCAAGGCATCTAGGCTGTGTGTTTTCATACGTGTTTACATGTTTTCACATGTTATGTGTGTATATGTATTCATATGAACATCTAGTGACTTGAATATACATGGACACTTATGAATCACGACATCTAAGGCTGTGTGATTTCTGATGTATTCATATGTCAAAGGTGAGAATTGTCGATTAAAATAAATGTGAATTATAGAACATGAACGTGTAAAACCCCAATGTCAATATTTTATCATGATCAATTGTGATATTTTCAAATTTGTAACTCCCAATTAATTATTTGGGAGTTACATAAAATAAAGAATTACTTAAATGCCCTTGTATTTAATATATGAGTTACATTTGAACTAAAGGAAAAAATGGAATATGATTGGTTGAGCTTGGTTAACATAGTTAACACAAAAAAATTGATTAGTATTTGAACCTCACTAAAATTATTAACATATAATCAAACTATAAATATCTCTCTCTCTCTCTCTCTCTCTCTATATATATATATATATATATATATATTAAAACCACATATAATGATGTGGAACACTGGTTAGGTAGGAATCTTTGTAGAAGTTGGTGAGTTGTGGATTTTTGTATTTTTTTCTAATATTTTATATTTTAAAGATCTTTTTGTTCCTATATAAAGAATAAAAAATTTCATCCTGAACCAGGTCTTTTGATATTTTCCTTAGGGTGCGTTTGGTTTGGCGGAATGGAATGGATTTGGGAGGATTTGGATTTAAAATCCATTCCAATCCCATGTTTGGTTTGCTAATTGATCAGGATTTGAAATCCCGTGTATTTTTTAAAATCCCGTAAACAAGGGATTTTGAAATCCATAGTAAATGGGCTGAATTTAAAATCCAAATCCGGGCGACATCTCCTCTTTGATGCTTTAATCTTCATGCCCTAACCCCTTCTCGTCACTTTCCCCATTGCTCTCGCCGGTCTCCTCCAACTCCCCACTTCTCGTCGCTTTCCCCATTGCTCTCGCCGGTCTCCTTCAACTCCCCACTGCTCGCGCCGGTGTCTCCTCCAACTCCCCACTGCTCTCGCCGGTTCTCTCCTTCTCTCTGCTCTTCGTCCCGCTTGAACCGATGCTCATCCTCTTCGCCTCTTCGCCTCTTCGTCCCGCTTGAGCAGGTAAGACTTCCCTTTCCAATCTTCTCGTTATTACATTACAATCTTTATAGTATACGATGCTTAATCAATTACAACTCACCAACCTAGATGTAGCATCCGGGACATGCTCTATACCTAGAAAGCGCTCGATTATATGTCCTCTCGTGCACATAACGCACCACAATGCTCATTTGTTTTTTAACTGAAACATCATAACATTCATCGACATGGACCGAGAAAAAATCATCACCAATATCACTTGTTTCGGTCGCAACTGCATTAAGAATGGCCTTTTGAAAATCCGATGAAGTTAACTTGAGATTCTCAGCAACATTCTTGAAAGTAACAGCTTCAATGCTTTTATTATGATCATCAAGAAACTGCAATAGCTCTATAAAGTTCCCCCTGTTATTTGAAGTTTCAGATTCATCATGGCCTCTGAATGCAAGATGTTGCCTTAAAAGAAACCGAACACAATCAATCGATGCATTCAAATGTATCTTGTAGTCTATATTACTTTGTTCTGGCTGCTTGATCGTAAGAGCTTCAATGTGTTGTTGTTCGTTCAACAAAATTGCGCACTTCGACCAAGCCTGGTTGTGAGCACTATTAACGCCTCCAATATGAATCCTTACTTCTCTTTCTTCGACCAATTTTTAAATCCTAAGCCAACAAACGAGTCATCACCTGCTTGTGCTCCTATATTTGGTTTAAAAAGATAGCAACATAAGCAATATGCTGCATTTTGATTCACACTATACTCCAACCAAGTAGAAAATTCATCAAACCAAGCAGGGTTAAATCTTCGTGATTGTTAAATTTTTAGGTTTGTTGGTTAAATAGATAGATTTAAGAAAATGAAAGAGATTTGGTGATTAAAATAATTAAAAAAAAATCTAAATCCAAATCCTACAAACCAAACAGAGGAATGGATTTCAAATCAAATCCAAATCTTGCAAACCAAACACAGGAATGGATTTTAAATCCAATCCAATCCAAATCCCATGGAATCCAAATCCCTCCAGGAATCCAAATCCCTCAGAAACATTCCTGCAAACCAAACGCACCCTTATTAGACGATCCATTTTCCTAACTGCTCCTAACCCTCTTTTAATTTTCCCTACTAGTTATCTATCTCTCAACTTCTCCTAATCATTCGTCTTACTTCTTCACTCTCAATATCGTCATATCCAACTCCTAAATTCCTCCATCCTTTTTCCTTACAATACTACTTTCCTTTTTACCTTATTAGTTTACGATATTTACTCAATTTAGGTTTCAGAAAAACTATCCATATTCTTCCCATCTAAACCTCCTTCTATGGTTTTTGTTAAACCACTAGGTTGTAGGCCTCAACTAGGGATGTTGGCTTCTTCGGTTGTACGACCACCACATTAAAGCAAGAGAGGGGAAAACCAATATACGGGTTTTAGGTGGATTCACAACATATAATTTTTGGCTTCTTGGATTTTACAACAACCATGCACATACATGAACCATGTGAGTTTTAGTTAGAAAAGTTGATTGAGTACTGATTTCAGTTATATGAACTCTTCTTGCTTCTGTTTCCGAGTTAAATTTATCATCTTTGTTGATCCAAACTCTCTCAGTGATTTGATGATGATTCTTTTATACCTAGCGAAAAACACTTATTTCTGTTTTGTTTAGTTTCAACAATCATCACTAAGTCTATTTAGTGATCGCTGAACATGTATTGTAAACTTCTCTAATGAACCAAGTATTCTTCAAGAAGACAAAACTCACACCAAAAGAACCTTCAGTGATGTCAAAGATAAAGCTGAAGATAGAGACGAGCATTTCATAATCTGGAGCAGTTTTCAGTGATAACAAGCATGTCTACAATCAAGAGTGAAATCTGTTCAAGATTCAACAAACACTGAAGAAACTCTAGAGTTATGCCAGTGCCAACAATCAAATGAATGTTTGCTATACAATATTAGTTTTTGTCTTATCCTCCTACACACAATATATCTGAAGACAAAGGACAAGCTCACCTCTAGAAGCTTGCCACGTGTTATGTACCCTCTGACTTGCACTTAACGAAATGGGTGTAAATAGCCATGGAGACTCTCTTCTCCATATCCATGAAGCTAAGCTTACTTACAGCAAAGAACATCACATGCAAGCAAAACTGTGCTTACTCTCAAGAGAAGTTATAGCATCTTCTCAAGCAAGACTTTTCTCTCTTGCTTTTCTGTATCTTTTGTACTCTTTAGATTGTTTAGATAAGTTATGTATCTTATCTTCTTTCGTAAACAATTTGTAAATTATGTATTGATCTTCTCATATCAATAAAGGATTTTAAAAAGTGAATTTTGTGTGTTTGTATTTACTCTCCCTTCTACAAATTGTTACATATAAAGTCTTGTACATCCGTTTTGGACCAACAAGAGGGGTATCAGAGCATTGTTTATTATCTTATTTCTTTAAGATAATTTACTAACCATTTCTCTTCAAATGGTTTTGCAAAACACAAGCACAAACTTTCGCGATAATGACTCTCTTGCCAAACCTCCCCGATTTATTAGAGACAACTTTAGTCTTTGGACAAAAATCAGATGTCCCTTTTCTTGGAAGGTGTGGATCCTGAGATTCCATACTATATTGAGGATGAAACCTTATGTTCCATTCGTAATATCTCTAGCGATTCCTGTAAGTGCTATGACTTCCGCTATTCCTGAGAGGCAGATTTCAAAGTTTCCTCATGAATGGAGTGACGAAGACAAGAAGAAGATGGCTTTAGAAGATCTATAATAGCCATGTCTTTTCCTGACGAGGTTTATCACTCCTTGATGAATCTAAGAACCTTGAAATCTGTTAGACCCCATAACTCTTATTTGTAAAAGTAATGAAAAACAACAAGTGTGAAGGACCAGAAGGCCGATGGAAGACTGCCAGGCAAAATGACTAAGTGTTCAATACAACCAGAAGGCTGATGAAAGGACCAGAGATGCGATGGACCAGAGATGCGATGAATCGAGCATCTTCATAACCCCTCTGGTTACCAACACTTGGATTTTTCTGCAACAATTCAACCAGAGGCATACGATGAAAAAGATATGAAGACAAGGTTGAACAACTCCCTATAGAAGACAACTGGAGATGATGAATTGACAGCTGGATTCTACAAAGTTTTATCTTGTTTGATTTACTTTACATGTCTAGATAAGCTTTATCTTTTCCTAGAAGATTTGCTAGATATTCTCTCTAGATAGTTATCGTTTTGTTTAGCTTTCTAGTATAAATAGGTGTTAGGCCTATTGTAATCGGTGAAGCTTTTTCAATCTTTTGGAATAAAGTGAATCTTACGGCACTCAAGTATATTATTTGAATATTCATATTTGTGTTCTTGAGTGTTCGTCATTTTATTCATTCACACAATATAATTGGTTATTTTTAACTTAATTATTAGTGTTATTGAGAGATCTGGGATCAACAATTGGTATCAGAGCAAATTGATTGTTCTTCAATCAAAACGATCATCAAAAACTCTCAATTCGCTTTTTCCATTAAATCTCGAGTTCACAATAATCTTCTCTAAAAAGCGCATTTTTTCTCTTCCAAATTTTCAATGGCCAATTGAAATTATGCTTATAGTATTGGTTCTCTCACCAAACCTCCAACTCTTCAAAGAGAAGAGTATCCACAATGGAGGATCAGGATGGTGAATTTCCTAGAGGGGATGGACAGGAATCTCCTCGGATATGTCATGGAGGGTCCCTACATACCTCCGACTCTTGTTCCAAGAGTCCCAGGAACGAGCATGACAACAGAAATACCAGCTTACTATATGCCCAAGAATGAGAAAAATTGGGATGAAGATGACCTGGAGCGTGTAGAGACTGACAAAAAGGCCAAAAGATTAATTATCATGGCCATTTCCAATGAAATCTTTCAATCCCTCGACGCATGCACCATATCAAAGGAGCTATGGGATGAGCTAGCAAGTCAACTAGAAGGAGGCGCAAAAACGAAGAAAAATCGTAGAGCTCAATGTCTCAACAAGTATACTAACTTCAAGGCTCTTCCTGATGAACTGATTCAGAAGACCTACGATCGTTTCAACACATTGATCAATCAATGTTGTCGAAACGACATCTCCAGGATGAAGGAAGAAAATAATGTGTTATTCCTTAAGAGTCTCGGTGATTAGTGGACTCAACTGTCGATGTCCCTCCAAGCAAATCAAGATTTAGACAGCTGGTCACTTCATGACGTCTAGGGAACACTTGCTGCACAAGAAAATGATATTATGAAGAGAAAAGTATCCATCAGTGGACCTCTTGCCCTTGCTGCAGAAGAAAAGAATGTTTCAATGACCTCCACCAGAGACCACAGGAGAAAAGGTAAGAAGGAAATGGTAGTAGAATCAGAATCGGAAGACGAAACCTCTGATTCCGATGATAATTTCAAAGCCTTTGCCAAGTCTCTGGCCTAGATAACAAAACAGTTCCAGAGGAAGTTCATCAAAAAGCCATTTGAGCGAAGAGACTCTAGAAGGGAGAAGTTCCAGCCCTCCTATGAAAAGAAGCCGATGAAGTTACATCCGAGGGAAAAAAGAAGAGAGGGAAAAGAAGATAGAGAAGAGAGAAGAGAAAAGAGAAGAGAAGACAGAGACGGAAGGAAAAATGACCTTCGCTGCTTCAGATGCAAAAAAATCGGTCATTTCTCAAAAGAATGCAGAGGACGTCTGGTGAAGGATGCTGACTATTACAATAACAAGTATAAATACAATCCTAAAGAGCGAAGCCTAATGGCTGAAAAAGAAAATTGGGTGTCTGATGAAGAAGACAAGATACTCATTTGTCTCATGGCCATGTCCAATGTAGAATCCGCCTCTGATTCTGATGAACAGGTATGTGAGTCTTCTATCGTTAAAACCAACTCTGCTCCATCAGAGCTAGAGTTAAGGGTGATGAAACTTTCAGAGGATTTCTTAAAGCTTAAGAAAAAATTAAATTTTGAAAAATCTAAAAGAATCAAAGCGGAAAAAGAAGCCAGTTTCTACAAAAGAGAGACTGATCTTCTAATCGAAGAAAAAGCTGAACTCGTTAAAGAAAAGACTCGCATAACATCACTTAAAAAATCAGAGGAAGAAAAGCTTCTGGATTTGAACAAGAAAATAACTAAGGACTTAGAAAAGAAGGCAAAGGCCTTAAAAGAATCTGAGGCAGAGAGGCTTAACTCAGTTGCTCTCAAAGATTTCTTTCAAAAGGAAAGAGACATTCTTCATCAGAAGCTTCAAACCAATGCACTACTGATGAAGAATTATAAGGATGCCCAAAACATTTACGAAAAACTTAACGGTCAAAAGGACACTCAAGGGATTGGATTCAATGAATTGGACTCTTTCATCGAAACAAAGAAATCCACCCTTGAATCCACTTTCAAACTTGGATGCATTCAAAAACTCGACTTTCTCCCAAAACCCAAAGAAAATTTCAAAAGGGTTAAAGTCGATGGAAAAACTGTCCTCTTAAGACAAAATTTTGAAAATGTGGTGTACGTGAACAACACAAGTAAGTATTTTGATGAAGGAAATGATGCTTCCACACCAGAGACTGATGGAAACTCTATAGTTAAACCGGAGTCTCTGGTTATCAATCCCACTTCATCAGCAAGTGGTGTTGATGAAAAAGAGAATCTTAGGAATGAGCTGTCATCTGATGAATCGATGAACCATCCAAGTAATATTGGAAGTTCATCTAAATCAGAAGCGATGGAACCCCCAATAGATCACTCTAAACCATCAACCTCTAAACCCATTCCTCCACAAACATCCATGAGCATTTTAATTTTGAGAAATCCGCGAGAGGCTTTCTTGACTCTGAATCTGAAGAAGAAATAATCTGCGAATCACCAGAGGTCATTGAGGATAAGAAGCCTCAAAATTTCAAGGGTCTCAATGAAATTTGATGTTCCATAATCTATGAAAACTTCAGACAAAGGAAAAGGAAATCTGAGTAACACCAAGTCTGCCAACGATACCTCACAAGGCCCAAGTACTTCATCTAAGTTCATTAAGTTTACTCACGCGCAGAAACAGAAATGGCCTGCCTCTGAACACTCTAACCAACACTTTTCTTCTCCTTCAGCTGAAAAAAAGAAGCCCTTCCTCAAGAAAGAAGTAAAGACCAAGCCTATCACAAATAAAAAATCTGAACTAGATAGGAAGTTTGTAAAAACAACCGATGCTAGGACAGGATTTTCATCCCCTGCTTTTACTTGTTATTTTTCATCGAATAAAAAGAAAGTTAGACATTCATGTCCTAAAAATCCTAATTGCCAATGTTGAGCTCTTTTACAAAACCTGAGGAACCACATGTTGACTCATCGCTGCATATTTTCCAAACACGTCTATCGCTATGATGATAAAACCAATGAAAACGTGAAAAATCCCAAGCCTAAGGGCAAGGGAAATGCAAACAGACCTAAACCTGCAAAGGCTAAGGGTAATAGATATCAGCCTACTCCTAAGAGGGCTGATGAAAAGAGAAAGGTCAATCTCCGACTAACCAACGTGGACCCATTATGAAATGGGTACCTAAAAACCCTTAACTTGTCTTGCAGCACCAACATGTGCAACCATGGTATATGGATTCAGATTGCTCCAGGCACATGACTGGTGATAAAAGTCAGCTGTCCTCCTTCATCGACAAATCTGGAGGCTTTGTCACTTTTGGAGACAACAGTAAGGGTACCATCAAGGGATACGACACACTCATTAAAGGAAACATCTCCATCAACAAAATGGCTTATGTTGAAGGTCTGAAGCATAACTTACTAAGCATAAGCCAGTTCTGCGACAAGGGTCTTGAAGTCAGATTTTGCAAGGGTTTCTGCATCATCAAAATACAGCCCGGCCAAACCATCATCAAGGCAAAGAGAGAAGGGAATCTCTATCTTCTGGACTTTCAATCCTCTGTGGGACAAGACACCCTCTGCCTTGTATCCCATAAGAGGGATGAAAATTGGCTATGGCACCAGAAGTTCTCACATCTGAACTTTGACGTTCTAAGGAAGCTAGCCAAACAGAAGCTGGTCAAGAGGATTCCAGATCTTAATTTCGAAAAATATCATCTATGCTCAGCCTGCGAGATGGGAAAGCTGAAACAGGCCACTCATAAAACAAAAGAAACCTCCTACACCAAGCCCTTGGACATGATCCACATAGATCTCTATGGGCCCATCTCTACACAAAGCCTCTCTAGAAAGAAGTACATCTTGGTACTAGTTGATGAATACTTCAGATACACTTGGGTTGAATTAGTAAAGAAGAAATTAGATGTTCCTGAACTCCTCATTGGGGTGATGAAAAGGCTCCAAGTCCTTCTACAGTGCAAACTTATCAAAGTTAGAAGCGACAATGGAACAGAATTCAGAAATGCCAGAATCGATGAATACCTCATCAGTGAAGGCATTTCCCAAAAATTTTCAGCTGCAAGATCCCCACAACAAAATGGAGTAGTGGAGCGAAGGAACAGAACCCTAGTGGAAGCAACAAAAACCATGCTTGCTTCATTGGAGTTACCCATCACCTTCTGGGCTGAAGCCATTTCCACTGCCTGCTTCACCCAGAACCGGTCAATCATCAACAAGAGGCACCAGAAGACTCCCTATGAGCTCATCAATCAAAGAAGACCTAATGTCAAATATTTCCATGTCTTTGGGTGAAAATGCTTTGTACTCAATGATAATGAATATCTTGGCAAGTTCGACAAGAAAGCCGATAAAGGGATCTTTCTGGGCTATTCTCAAACTGCAAAGGCCTACAGAGTATTCATCAAAAGCACAAAGATCGTTATTGAAAGCATCAACGTGTCTTTTGATGATTCCACACCAATGAATTCTGCACACAACAGTTCAGGACTCGGGCTACAACAGAGAGCCTCTGATTCGTCACTTGGCAAACCCAATGAATCAGCGTTAGCTTATTTGTTTGAAGACATTTTCGAAGATGAAGTAGACTCTGGACAAGCACCTATTGGAAAATCCTCTTCCAGAGCCGATAAAGAACATGAAGTCTCCAATGCTGAAGGTACAACTCTATCTGAAACTCATGTTACTTCACCTTCTACTTGTTCTATGTCTTCAGAAGCAGAACCAGAGCATCACTTTGGAGATGATATATTCGAGGAGAGCAAACAGTTCCATCGGTTGATGAAGAACTGCATCCTGTTGCTCCAGAACCCCAATCTTGCACCAAGTGGACAAAAGACCATCCACAACACCAAATCATTGGTGATCTATCATCTGGTGTTAAGACGAGATCCGCTACAGCCAATGAATGCCTCTTCGTCAACTTTCTGAGCATGATCGAACCGAAGAAGATTTCTGAGGCCCTACAAGACCCAAACTGGATAGACGCAATGCAAGAAGAACTACTCCAGTTTGAGAGAAACAAAGTAAAGTCCCTCATGCCTCTACCCAAAGGGAAGACAACCATAGGAACCCAATGGGTCTTCAGAAACAAGAAAGACGAAGATGGCATCGTAGTAAAGAACAAGGCCAGGCTTGTTGCCAAGGGCTACTGCCAAGAAAAAGGGATTGACTATGATGAAACATTTGCTCCCGTTGCAAGACTTGAAGCCATCAGAATATTCCTAGCCTATACAGCACACAAAGGCTTCAAGGTATATCAGATGGATATCAAGTTTGCCTTCCTCAATGATAAGCTTCAAGAAGAAGTATACGTGCAGCAGCCCCCTGGGTTTGTAGATCTAAAGCATCCAGAGTATGTTTACTTTCTGGATAAAGCTCTCTATGGGCTGAAACAAGCACCTAGGGCCTGGTATGATACACTCTCTACCTTCCTCATTAACAATGGATTCGGAAAAGGTACAATCGATACAACCCTCTTTCTGATGAAGCATAAAGGTAACATACTACTTGTGAAAATATATATGGATGATATCATATTTGGTTCTACCAATGCTAAGTTTTGCTAAAAATTCTCAGAGCTGATGAAAAGCAAATTTGAGATGAGTATGATGGGAGAACTTAGTTTCTTCCTTGGTCTTCAAATAAAACAAACTCCAGAAGGGACCTTCATCAATCAGTCCAAGTATATGATTGACCTTCTGAAGAAATACTCTCTCTTAAATTCATCATCAATGAGAACACCAATGGCTACAGGAGCTAAGTTGTTTGTTGATCCATCAGGAAAATCTGTAGATGTAACAACCTACAGAGGCATGATCGGATCACTCCTTGTTAGGACTAAAAATCAGTGTATAATTGTGTTGATCCCAGATCTCTCAATAACACTAATAATCTAGTTAATAATAACCAAATTGTAGGGATTTTATGAACAAAGTGATGAACACTCAAGAATGAATTGTAAACAATTAAGAACAATCTTGAGCGTCAAAGATTTCACTTTATAAATATGAAAAACGTAAAAGTAACTTAAGTGACTCTTTTTACAATAGGCCTAATCACCTATTTATACTAATCAGCTAATAAGAAGATAACTATCTAATGMGACTTTTTAGCTAATCTTCTATTAACAGATAACGTTTATCTACTCTATTGATAACCTTTACTATTAGAGATAAACTTGAAGTCTAGCTGTCGACATGTCATCTCTAGCTATCATTCATGATGTGATGAATCATCCTTATCTTTAAATCTTCATCGTATGCTTCTGGATGATTTGCTGGAGAATTCTCTAAGTGTTGATGACCAGAGGATCGATGAGGATGCTTTTTCTATCGCATCCCAGATCGTCCATCGATCCTCTGGTTGTACTCCAGACTTAGCCGTTTCTGCCTTGATGTCTTCATCGGTCTTCTGATTCTTCATCACTTATTGTTTTTCATTACTTTTTACATTATGAATTATGGGGTTTAACAATCTCCCCCTATGTAATGAAAAGACAAACATATGCTAATCTAGAAACATTTGTGATGAATAGAGACTAATCTAAATGAAAGACATCAGTTTCCAAATTTTCATTGGATGATGAAATTCATACAGTACTGGAATCAAAATACATCAAGGCAAGACAAAAATACAACTCATCACGAGCTACCTGAATATATCTCTTTGAAGCGCAAGAGCAGCCTTCGATATCCGATGACTGTCAATATCTCATGAATGAGTCGACTCCTTTTTTCTCTTGGCACGTAGTGTTTGCCCAGTCTTTCTCGAATGACTTTCTAAAACCATTCAAGTGTATTCGATGAATACTTGAAGGCCTCAGTCAGTCTAAAGAACTTTTTAACCCCGAACTCATTCATGTAAACAAGTTGAAGTTCAGGTTGAGTTAGAACTGAGGCAGATCGTATCTCTTGTAGGCCTTGGAAGTCTTCGTTTGGAGGGGTGCAGGAGAGTCTTTCAATGCCTAGCCGAAGAGCTATTTCAAAATTGCTCTTGTCTCTGTGGTTCACCAGGGTTTCCATCGTCTTTACCACCGCTCGGTTTGCCATTCCATATCTGATGCCGTGGCCTTGCCTCTGAGTCGTATATGCATATAACTCAATCAAGTCATATGGGTTGAGGTTAATGAGGTTGTTCTCGTTGAATACGCAAACTAGCCCATGTGCTGTCTCCACAGTGAACTCAATGTATCAGATGGCTTGGTTGGCAAATGTCCTTATTTTCAGATTAATGACCCTCCTTATCCCATCATTCGAGAAGACAGCCTGAGGTGCTTGAGTGGTCTGTCTAATGAATCTATGGTGTAGGAGGTCCATTGACTCAGGCGATAAGATTGGAGGATTGATAGTCAAACTGTCATCGCGGTCTTGGTATAGATATTGATGGATGTTCTCTAGCAAAATTGGTTCCCTGGGAGACAAATCAGGACGTCTCCTCATTGACTCCATGCTCTGTATTATTTCGTCAACCAAGCTCTGAGGAGGTTGCCTTGAGGAAGAGGGAGTATCCGCATGCACCACGGAGGGTGGTGGTTATGGTGATGGTGATGGTGGTGCAGCGGATTCGGTTTGTTGTGCAGCCGTGGCCTGTGTCTTCCCCTCATGAGGCCCAAGACCTTGATCATTGGGGTCTTGGTCGTCATGCCTAAGCCTCTTATGCGGGCGGCTGCTTGAGCAAGAGGCTCTTGTCTTCTTCTTCTTCTGTTCCTTCCTGAAGGTAGCGAGGTATGCCTTCAGGGAGGTCTGTCGATGAATCGCCTCCATTGTTTGGAGGAGAGAAGTTGTGCGCCGTTGTTCATCGGCGAGGTTCTGGGAGAGAACCATTGTTGGATGAGTAGCCCGATGAACAAATTTGGCACTAATCTCGTTAAAAGATGAGACCAGCGCCTTTGACAAAGCTTGCAAGTCAACTCTTGTGGCGAACTCTATGGTGGAGGATGAGACTGGTGGTGGCATGGAGGTGGTGGTGGATGTATATGGGGCGATGGGAAGGTTGGTGATAAGGTCTCTCACCTCTGCAGTGAAAGAGGAGAAGGCTTTATCGAAGGATGGGCCTACAGAGGGAGGTGGTGGTTGATGAGTGGGCTGGGGGATTTGGGCGAGGATAGCTGCGGGGAGTTGGGTGAGGGTGTCTTGGATGGAGGCCACTTGGTGGGTAAGATTGGCTAGGGTATCATCGATAGAGGTGGTGGATGGTTGTGGGGTTTGGTGAGGGATTTGGGAGGTGATGGTGGTAGGTAGGGAGTGAAGGTTTCGAAGGATGGTTTGGAGTTGGGTGATGATGTAGGTAAGGTTCTCATAGGCCTCAGTTGCCTGGGCCGTGAGGGTTGCGATGGACTAGATGATGACTTGGTTTCGTTGGGTGGCTAGGGAGGAAGTCGTGTTATGGTGTTGGGTAATGGTTTGTTGGAGTATTTGTAATCGGGTGGTGTTGGCTTGTGTTTGGGTATCGATTTGGGTGAGGTGGTGTTGTAGGTTTGCAAGAGATTGTTGGAGGTCAGAGTTAGAGGTGGAGGGTTGGTTATCTACGATCCCTTGCATGATGAGTTTAAGGTCTTCCAAGGACCGCATCACTGTATCGACAAAGGCTTGGAACTCAGCCTTTGTGACCAGATCAGCGTGTGGGGTAACCCCTGCAGCAGCAGATGCTGCAGGTTGTGCCTCTGCTCCTGAGGCGCCTTCTTGGCCTTGTGAGAAAGCGGGCCTTGAAGGACTTCCATCGTGTCCTTGATAGCCCTCAAGAGAGGAGCTATCTCGCGATGTTGCAACATCCGCTTCCTCTTCCTCGGCTTCAGAGGCCGAATAAGTGAAACGAATGTGTGTCCCCTTTGGTAGATCAAATATCAAAGGGGAGGTGCAGGAAGGGAATATCACTCTGAACGATCATGGGGTTCAAAGTCAGAAACAACACATGCTTCTCTGTGTGTGATAGAATGTGTCGAGCCTTGAGGCGAAGGGGCTCTTATTTCTGCATCACCTCTCTGTTGGGAGAGGGGTGATGGAATATGGGGTTCCTCAGTTGATTCAACTCCAGAGGCCCGATGAATGGCCTCTGGATGGCTGGCTTGGGTAGGGATTGGACTGGGTCGTCCTTGTTCAATACCCTTTTGGCTTTGATCGCCAGGGGTAGAGGTGATGGTTGCCCTTTGGGAAGTGGGTGGAGGGATTATTTGAGTAGGGCAGGGGATGGCACATTGAGTAGCATCATCATCATCATCATTTTCATCATCCATTGATGATGACTCATGTACGCCCACGCTGGATTCATGGGACGGCTCTAATTGCTCCGGGGTAGCTGCCCTCGGTTCATGGGACAGCATGGAGCGGTCATAGTTCTGGCGTAGCTCAGATATCGATGGTATGACATTGAGCATAGCCCTGGGGAGGGGACGGTTGATGGCATAACCCTCCTTTGATAGGGTTGGGCGATGACCATGCATCTTGTAGACGGGTGTGAACGGCTCCTCGGCTGGTAGGCCATGCTTCCTCATTACATCTGTTAGATCCCATAATGCAAAATGTAAAAACTAATGAAAAACAATAAGTGATGAAGAACCAGAAGACCGATGAAGACATCAAGGCAGAAAAGACTAAGTCAGGATCGATGGAAAGACTAACCAGAGCATCGATGGAAAGACCAACCATCGAACCGATGGACCAAGTGAAACCA
>NC_037540.1:31356580-31377518 GCF_001531365.2 Cynara cardunculus var. scolymus | reverse complement strand
GCGTGTCATATTTTTGATTCGTCCCTACCAAAAGCCACTCATCACGATTTTCACCTAATAAACGGTTTGCTTTCAAATTCCTCACTATAAATACTCTTCCCCCCAACATAAACCCCTTCACTTCTCTAAAATCTCCAACCTGCAAAATTTCAAACTTTCCAAAACCTGCAACAATGTCTTCAAGTTCATCCGCCTCCGCTCAATCTGAACACAACCCTAGCGASAACAAAGTAAATCAATCACAGGCACTCACTTCTCATGCCCTATCATTCTTCCAAACCTTCAATATGAGAGAGTGGTACTTGTAAAGAAACCCAACAACTACTTTTTCACTCCCTCACCAACTGGCTTCCCTGGATACACATATCCTCTTATTGAAATCCTTCGCAATCATCCTATATATTATGCTCTCACAGCAACTAAACCTACCCCAGAAACCTATATTACCCAATTTTTCCTCAGTTCATACATTTGTACCCTGGAGAATTCTGGATTAATCATAGTAGGTTATGCTTCACACCCTACTGTCAAATCTTTGGTTCCAATGGAAATGAATGTAAATACCCTGCGCACAACCCTGCATCTACCTTTCTTGGAAGATCTCAATTTGGATACCTTCGCTCCATCTCCTACAGACGCCGAATTGATCGAATTCCTTGAATTTCACTCCTACACAGCAAATACAAAAATCGTAAAAAGGACTGAATTCAAAAGGAAGGGCCTTCCCCCAATGTGGAATACTCTGTTCTCAATAATCAATTGTTGCTTAACAAGGAAGGTCGACAGCCATGACCAAGCTTCACTTGCCATGCTTTCCATTGTATATGGAATCTACTTCAATCTGCCCCTTGATTACGCACAACTTATCTTTGATGACATGGTGGGCTTAATGAAAAAGAAGTGTGCTACTCAAAGGGGTGAGAAATCAAAAGTGAAGGCACAGAAGAAAGCCAAAAAGGACCTCAATCATCCAAACTTAATCCTACAGAGGTTCTTTAGCTTGGTCTTTGGAGATATGATAGCAGAGAAGCTGCCCTCTGCAGAGCCAAACGCATGATTGTATCCAATGAAGGAGTTCCACCCCACAGAGCATGAGCTAGGGTACAGAAGCCCAAGGCCACTATCAAAAGCCATGCTCAAATACCTTAGCAGAGGAGATAGGAAAGCGTATAGACGTGGATACAGGCGGCCAGAGCCAGTCCCTGAAACCCCTCCAAGCATAGGTATCTCCATAGGAGAGAGAGTGCATAAAATAAGGGTTGAGGAAAGAAGGGAGGAGCCTGCAGAGGCTAGGGAGATGAGTGAGGAAAGACCAAAGGTAGTTAGTCCCCCACAAAAGCAAAAGAAGACAAAGAAGACTCAAAAGGATGTCGACTCTTCTGAGAAAAGGAAAGGGAAGAAGAGACCCGCAGAAGAAGAGGGTCCAAGCAGTCCTCTGCCAAAACCTAAAAAGAAGAAATTGAAGAAGGCCCAACCCGAAGAGGTTGAGGTCACAGAGGCTAAAATCCAAGAAAGCCCAGCAGAGGCTGCTCCTAAGCGCAGAAGGTTGCGTAAGACTGTTCAAGTAGAGTCCCCAATAGAGCAAATTCACGATGTAATCTTCGACCTCCAACAAGGGTTTACAGCGCCCACAAAGGTGGCAGATTTGGGGACAGAAGTCGTTCTAGACGACGAAGAAGAAGAATTGGAGTTGGATGAGGGCGAAAAAGATGCCGAAAGCACACACCTAAGCCCCCTCCTAGTGCAACCCACATTACTAGGGACCCTGTTCTAGAGGGAACCCCTATTGAAAAAAGCATGCACACGCTGAGCCCTAAACCAGCAAACCTCACAGAGGACATTCTTTCGTCCTCTGTCGAATGCACATTCCGGGAACCTCAATCTACTCCAACATCCTCTCAAAAGGATGGTGGTTTTACAATAAGAGTCCATTCCCCAAGGACTCGATACTTCAAAAACAGGCATCTGTTGCCCCTTCACACATGAGTGAACCACCAAGTCATGCTTCAGAGGTATGCGAGAGAGTCACAGAGGCTGCGGGTCTAGAACGCCCAAAGTCTCCACTCGATCCCTTTGCCCAATTAGGCTCTGAACCTATTAGGCACGAAATCGACAGAACACCAGTAGGCTCTCCAATTGGGGATGTCCGAGGATCTGGTGGAAGTCCCCGAGATGACACCGTAAAATCAGTCACTGAGGGCACCTTACACTCCAAGGCTACTAGGTCACCATGTGTTGGTGATCTAGGTTCCCCGAGTACTTATGTGATAAAGGAGGAGTTACAAACCTTCACCACAGAGGTATTCAAGAGGATGGATGAGTTGAAAAGCTTGTTCTCCTCTGTACCGGCGACAGAGGCTCTTACACCTCTAACAGAGGCTCTGAAGAAGTTGACTTCTACAACTTCTGAACTCAAGGCGACCTTATCAGCCCTTCAGAGCTCTGTCCTCAAAAAAGATGATCTCACAGAAGCATTCAGTGCACTGTCTCTCAACCCCTCTTCAATCGACACGCTCAAATCAGAATTAACAGAGGTTGCCGCCCAATACACTGCAGACATAGTTTCCGCCGGCTACACGAAATACTCTGCTTTCAAGAATTAGATCAAAGAGATGTTCTCCTCTGCGGTCACTTATGGCATCGAGTCTCCATCCTCCAAGGCTAACATTAACCATCTAGCCACTCGCAGAGAGCTAGACGCAATGGTTGAAGCCCTTGGAGAGACCGTGCAGAAATACAACGACCATCTTCTCAAGGAAGCCCAAGCAACCAACGAATCAATAAGAGACTGCACAAAGAAACTCGTCGCAGAAGGTAACAACTTCATAAATGAGATCTATCGCTGCGTCTCTAAAATGAAATGGGCCACAAAGATGGACATCAACAATGCCTCTGTGAATGTTGAGATGGTAATTGAAAAGATGGAGAAGGCGGCTTCCAAAGTTCTAAGGCGATTGAAGAAGGCTCCCCTCACTACATGCAAGACAGAGGCCACTCAAATCCATGATGATCAGGAAGGTAATGACCTTGATCATCATGAGGGGGAGAAAAAGAAAGAACCAAAGAAGACAAGCTCTGCCAAACCACTAAAAATAGTGGACTCTGCTGCTGCCCTATTCTCAAAAGACAAATCTCCAGAGCCTAAGGGGAAAGGCAAGGGTAAAGAAGTAGAGGAGTCGCCACAGAAGGGGTCAAGCTCTGACACGCTAGAGGAGATCAATAAAGAAGAATATGATGACCCTGATCTTGTTCGAGCACTAAAGGCTTCTTTGGCAGAGGCACAGGCGAAAAAGGGCAGAGCCCCTATCCCCAGAGTCGGAGAAGGCTCTTCTTCCAAACTTGCAAAAATACAGGAAGAAACATCCACAGGTACGTTTGACGCTCTGGTAGGAACTGTCAAGCCAATTCTACTAGAGAAGTCTACCTAGAGGCCTATACTCAAAGAAGAATCCAGAACGCCAGAGTTTGCCACGGTGGGGAGGGTATCTGAGATCCTTGAATCCATGAACAAGATTCCTACACAAAGGGTGCGCACAGAACCCGTAACCATTGTTGAGGAGATTCTACGGTGGCATTACTCATCCTCAGACACAGAGACCCCTTATGACCCAGAGCTTACAGGAATGCCCTCTGCCATTGCAAAGTTCCACTTCTCAAAACTCACAAGGCCACCAGAGCATGTCTTCTCAGAGCATGTGATCACTTCACTCGAAACCATTTCTCCATGCACTATGCTAAAGAAGACCGTGCTATACACTCAGTACGTGGTAAAAAGGGATGATGGCAACCTATATACTTCCACAGATGCTGACCTCCACAACCTCTGCGTATTTGACCTAATATTCTTACACAATATCTTGAACAAATACATGAAGAGGAGGTCAACATATTCGATTTCTCTCAGAAGGATGATTGAGGTAATGCGTGCTCAAGTCAAATTCTACAACCAGAAAGATTTCGATATCGCTATGAGGTTGGCCCAGCCAGATCTGAAAATTTCTCCTCCAAAGAACAGACCAAGTTGGCTGCTTAGATTTCATCCCAACACCATTGTCCACAATCCCATCTTTGGGTTTGTGTTCCTGGACAAGGATGAAATTCTAAGGTTCTTCGATCAAAAAGAGATGCACAAATATTCCACAGAGTCTCTCGAGTGGGTGTTCAACTTAGTGGTGACAGAGGTGCAGAGAGGGCATATACGGGAGGATGAAGTGACCGACCTTCTGGAAACAATCAAGGTTCAAGTCTCTTTCATAGAATGGATATTCAAAGTCTACAAAACCATCAAGTTTGATCTGCAATTTGCTGTAGATGATTATCCAGACTCTGCTGTGGATTAAACTCTTGTAATAGTGTAGGCCTGTACAATCTTTTAATTCGTTCATTAATGTAATTCTTTTTCAGAGGATGAGTTTAATCTCCTCTTGTATTTTTTCCATTAGTCATTTCTTGCACCCATTTGTCCAAATTTACTTTTTCATACTTAGGGGGAGATTGTTAGCTCCATTATTCATCTCTTGTAAAAGTATAGAAAAAGTTTTCTGCAAGTGTTGACAGAAGGATATCTTGAACAGAAGACAACAGAGGACTAACGACAGAAGCCTTATATTCGAACAAGTAAAGTGTGACAGAACCTCTGATGTCTCTCACAGAGGTTCTGGAAAATGGTCCTCTGTCAATAAGAACATGGAAGTCAATTACAGCAGGACCTCTTAGATGGCTCACAAAGGGTCTGCGGATTTCGTCTTCTGTGAAGATTATGTTCCAACTGTTTTTCAATGGTTATTAGCTGCATGTGCTTCTCACATGACTATGACTTAATCGACTTTATTTGGACAGCTCAGATGAAGACACGCGTCAAGATCTGGTCTCTAAGGTCGTTAGGAACTAGTATAAATAGCGGCTAAGGCCTTTGTAATTGTGGTGCTTCCAGTATTGTAATCGTCAAATTTACAATTGAATTGATTGAAAAACCTTTGAAGCAATTCTCCTGTGTTCATCTTCTTCATCAATACTGTGTGTTCTTAATACTCTATTTTGCTCTCATTATTACTTCCGATGCACTTCATTGTTCAAGAGCTTTTCTAGAGTATTAGATCAATATCAAAGCTGAATTTAAGATCCAACATATAGGCATGTAATATGCTGGAATTTCAGTTGTGGTACTTGTTCCTGGAACTCTTGGAATTAGAGTTTAAGGAATGTAGGGACCCTCCTGTATGGATCATAGGAGATTCTTATCCATTTCCTCCAGAAAATTTACCATTCTGATCTTCCATTGAGGATATTCCTCTCGTTGAAGAGTTGGAGGGTTTGTAAGGGAACCAACATTGTAAGCGGAATTCCAGTTGGCCATTGGAGATTTTGAATAATTGATGAGAAAGAAAATTAAAATATTTAGAGATTTTAAAAGATCGTTTTGATTGGATGATCAATCAATAGGCTATGATACCAATTGTTGATCCCAGATCTCTCAATAACACTAATAATCTAGTTATAAATAACCAAGTTATAGTGATTTAATGAAGAAAGTTATGAAGTCTCAAGAATAAAATAAGAAAGCTTAAGAACAATTTTGAGCTTCAAAGGTTTTACTTTATAGAATCATAAACGTAAAACAAAGAGTAAAAGCCTTATTTTTACAATAGACCTAATTATCTATTTATACTAATCGGCTATTTAGAAGATAACTATCTATTGCTACTTTCTAGCAAATCTTCTAATAAATAGATAAGGTTTATCTTTTATATGGATAAGAATTATTATCAAGATAAACTCTAATTCCGGCTGTTGACTTGTCATCTCCAGCTGTCATTAACGATGTGATGAATTCATCCTTATCYTTGAATCTTCATGGCCTGCTTGGATGAACTGATAGAAAATCTTCTAAGTGATGTTTATCCAGAGTATCAATGAGAATGCTTCTTTCCATCGCATCGTCCATTGATCCTCTGGTTGAACTCTTCCATCGGTCCAATGGTTGAACTTTGTCCATCGATCCTCTGTCCATCGATCCTCTGTCCATCGATCCTCTGTCCATCGATCCAATGGTCGAATTCCAGACTTAGCCGTTTTTGCCTTGATGTCTTCATTGGTCTTTTGGTTCTTCATCACTTGTTGTTTTTCATTACTTTTTTACATTTTGCATTGTGGGGTTTAACACATTCCTTTATGGTCTTCTCAAGGAAGAAGTCTATGTTGCTCAACCGGAGGGTTTTGTTGATCAGTCAAAGTCCTATCATGTATACATTCCTCGACAGATCCATATACGGTCTTAAACAAGCACCGACAGCCTGGTATGACATTTTATCAGAATTTCTTGTAAAGTCAGGTTTCTTGAAAGGTAATATTGACACGACCCTCTTTATTAAAAAGGAGAAGTCGAGTATTATTTTGATACAAATTTATGTAGACGACAAAATATTTGGATCTACAAACCAAAATACTGCAAAAACTTTTCTGCCTTAATGGTTTCTCGTTTTAAAATGAGTACGATGGGTGAGATGAACTTCTTTTTAGGACTTCAAGTAAAACAATTATCTTGGGAATTTTTATCTGTCAAACAAAATATATTTTTGATATTCTGAAGAAATTTAATTTGGAAAATTGTTCATCTATCAAAACATCTATGGCTCATGGAACGAAAATACATGTTGATCCATCTGGAAAAGCTGTAGATCAGAAAACATACCGAGGCATGATTGGTTATTTAATGTATTTGACGTCTTCTAGACCAGATATTATGTTTTCGACAAATGTTTGTGCCAAATATCAGGCTAATCCAAAGGAGTCCCATTTAAGTGCCATTAAGCGCATTTTTCATTATCTGAAAGGGACTGCTAATCTTAGACTCTGGTATCCCAAGGGTACTAGTTTTGAACTAACAGCTTACTCAGATGCAGACTATGTAGGTTATATGATGGACAAGAAAAGTACTGGGACATCTACAATTTCTGGGAGATAAATTAGTCAGCTGGGCGTCAAAGAAACAAAACTGTGTATCCATCTCTACTGCTGAAGCAGAATACGTAGCTGCTGCTAGCTGCTGTTCTCAAGTATTGTGGATGCAGACACAGCTCAGAGACTACGGGTTTTATTTTAATAAAATTCTCATTTATTGTGATTCCAAGAGTGCAATAACAATATCTTGTAATCCTGTTCAACACACTAAGACCAAACATATAGATATCCGGTATCATTTTATTAAAGATCATGTAGAAAAAGGAACCATTGAGTTATATTTTGTAAATACAGAGTTTTAGTTAGCTGACTTATTTACGAAAGCTTTAGATGAAAAACGCTTTAGCTTTCTCGTACCTAAGTTAGGTATGCTGAATTTGAAAATTTGAATTTTTATTAAAAACAGTTCAATTTTTTGAACTGTATTTAATTCAAATTCATTTGGTCAAAATATATGTGTTTTTTAATACAAATCAGTATTTTATTTTTTTATGTGATTTTAAATTCTTTGATCGTGGAAATCTATATTTGAGGGGGAGTGTGGTTTTTTATCTGTATTTTATCTGATTCATATTTTGAGGGGGAGTGATTATATCAGAATATACTAATTGGTTTAAAATTTTCTTATAGGTTATTAAACAATATCTAATTTTTGAAAGATTTAGAGTTTAAAAATATAAGTATTTGGCTGATTTACACTAATCCGGACAACACATTGTCTGATTTATTGCATATCCGGACAAAGCATTGTCCGATTTAGGCTAATCCGGACAAAAGGCTATTCGATAAACTCTTATCCGGATAAGATTAGATATGTTTTCTAAGGAGTTGTGCGATTTTCTAAATCACTTGATATTTTTGACCGGATTCCTAAATCGCTTGATTTCTTTGTGCGTTTTAAGTGTTTAAATCGCTTGTTCCTTTAGCGATTTAAGTCTTATATCGCTTATTCTTTGAGCGATATTCTTTGTAAATCAGATGACTCTTTAGCGATTTATTTTTAAATCGATCGACTCATGAGCAATGTTCATCTAAATGAACTCTTTATCATTTTGAGTATATTCTAAATCGGACACCTCTTGTCCGATTAATCCTAATCCGGATGAATCTTGAGCGGTTTATAATTTGAAGGGTTTTTGTCTTTTACTATAAATACTCGATCGATTTTTACTTTTCATTTTTTACTTTCACATTTATCGCTTACCACTGTTCATCGTCATCTCCGTTTGATATATCGCTCAAGATCTTCACTGTTTCAAATTGAGTTCCTCTTTCTCATCATCATTCATCTCTAAGGTTTCTAATCATAATCTTTGGACTCGATTGATTTGGACTGTTACTTTCTTGGACTGTATTGGATTTATTCGAAACTTAACATGAATCAAAACTGTCAAAATATCGTTTTTGGACTAAATGAGACTTCAATCTGTATAAATGACATAAATCGAATCTAATAAATCAGTTTTTGATCTTAGTAAGTTTTGTTAATCGGTTTTCGGTTTTGTTTATGTTTAGTTTTAGTCGATTTAGTGTTTTTGTGTTTTGATCGGATTGTTCATCGGAGAAGGTGACCGGAGTTTACTCCGATCAACCTTAATCCGGTTGATTTTATCCGGTTTAGGGGTTTGAGTCTTAGATTTTTTTTTTGGTTTTTTGTTTTGACCGGATATCTAATCTGAGTGAGGTTTTTTGTTAATTTTTTTAGTAATTTTTTTAGTCTTAAATTTTTTTAGGTTATAGTTTAATTTTTTAGGTATTTTTTTAGAATAATTTTTTTTAGTATTAGAACTGTTTTTAGAATTAAATTTTTTTAGTTAAATTTGTTTTTAGATTTTTTTTATTTTTTCTAGTTTTAATTTTTTTTAAGGTTTTAGTTTGATTTCTTTTAGTTAAATTTTGTTAGTGTTATTTTTTTTAGACTTAATTTTTTTTTTAAGTTTTTCAATTTTTTTTGGAATATTTTGTTTTGATTTCTGGATTCTAGCTTTGTTTCATTACTCAAGATCTAATATTTTGGAATTTTTACAGGTACAAATGGCTGACCAACAAAATCAGTCTGACGAGGAATCTCATATTCCTTCGGTCAGATCTGATAATATCAATAACCCGAACCAGCCCATAAATACCCCTATCCCAGAAGATTCTCTTTTACCACAAAGCCATTTTCTTAAAATCAAACCCAATAACCATTCCTTCAATTTTGACATGCCCTCTGAATACTAAATAATACCATAAATCCTTCGTGGACATCCCATATCCTATGTCCTTTCTACCCATATTTCTATGCTGATGATTTACTTATAACAGTTTTGGAACACGTTAACTCTTGCCAAATACGATAACACATATTACTTTAAAGGAAGCGTAAACGAATACGTAAGTCGTTTGACTCTAATACGACTCCGAAGAATATTGCGTCTACCGGGACTGGGCTCGACAAAATTTGAACCATTAGTCATCGACAATGAACTCTGTCGTGATATCAAACGATTAGGATACTCGCAAGAGTTGACCAATCCGTCGCAGTTCAAACGGTGATTCCTTCCGTCAATAGGGCATCTTCTGTTTTCAATCCTCAATCGATGCCTAACATCCAAAACTGTTGGAATCGATACCTTCAACAGTTCATTTCTAAAGTTCTTCCATGGGATAGTTTACACGCGCAGGTACAATTATGCGCTCATAATAAGGAACAAACTAGTCGACCTGGTCAATGTCAAACGGTTCCCGTCCAAAGCAAGGAAGTTCGTGCCGTTCCAAAGCTTTTTGCAATTAATAATTAAAGCCATGATGAACTCCAACGATGACATTTTGGCCAAGGCAAACAGTGAAGTTAGGCCATCGTTCGTCATGACGCGTATTCAGCAACACAAAGAAGTTGAAGATCTGGATTCTATAATGGAAATCCCACCCGAGCTTTTTGCCTTCGCTGATCAGGGGGCTCAGTGTGTAATAGACTATAGGAGAGTGATAGATCCTATTGTTCAACCAGAACTGGTTGAACTTACCCCGGGATTAACCCATGCCTTAGCTGARGGAGAGGGTATAGCTTTAGCTGAGAGCGTTCAGGAACAAGGGTTACCTGAACAGGGTTGTGAGCTGAGAGAAAATGAAAATGAGAAGGGTGATGAGGAGCGGGGAGTCTCTGATCAGCATAGTACTTCAACAGAAAGTACTTCCAGGACTTCTTCAAGTTCGAAAGATACTATATACGATAATCAGACAGCTTATGGTGATGATCATGATGATGATGACAATGATGATCAAAATGATGATGCTGACAATGCTGCTTAACCTATTCCTTCATAGACTATTCAAGTTGGAGCAGTTATTGATAACATTGAGGATATCTTTCCAGAAATAGAAGCTACACAGACTTGTCCAAGTCTACAATCACTATCCTTCAATGTTGATGACTTTGGTAGCAGATATGATGAATTTGATCGTATGCTGGAAGATGTTCCAGATATTCCAGTAGTAGAAGGTGATGAGGGAGCCCAAGTCGAAAATGTTGAGAGGTTGAGTATAAGGGATGGAGAAAAAGATGGTGAGTGTGAGAGTGGAGCACAAAATGAAGAACAAGCTCCTATCCCAGCCGAAAGAGATAGCCGGGCATCCACATCTGCTATCGTCATTCATCCGTTGAATGTTGGTATTGAAGAAGACATAGCTAGCCCAGCTATGCATTTGCACACCCATCCCAGCCACTCAACTGGTTCTCAACAACCAGTTGTTTCAATTCATCACGAGGATTTAACACATAATATATCTACTGCCCCAGCCTACAACTTCGATTATGTGCACCTCGAGTTTAGAGCCTATACACATAGGTACACAAGAATCTAGAGCATATGTTGCTCCAATTGCGGTTCTTAGTGAACCTGCCAGAACAACGAAAGTGGCGTCTATTGACTTACCACAAGGACCGGTCTGAAGTCTTACCAGTGCTACCATTTTGCCAACACTGAACATAGGCACAACAGTTTATTCAACTATTGTTTCAACTGGTAATCTATGTGATCCAGGAGTGATCTTACCCAACTTCATGTAAAGGGAATATCTGGACGGCGCCCTAAAGGCTGTTCAAGATAACATTGAAGCACAAATCCTTAGTCTCAAAAGGATATTGAAGGGGAAGGAGACAGTAGTCGATGATCAACCATCTGTGCTGTCACCACCGCCTGTACCTGAGCCTCCGAGGGTACAAGAGCAATCGGTGGATGAGCTTAAATCTTTGTTGTACGCAAAGCTGATGTCAACACAAAATCCTGATGCGGCTGATGCAGACCTGGTTGGGCTTATCTGACAACTTGTTGATGATAACCCCACAGTTAGAGCCTTAGAGTTTTTGGCCTTTCAAGATGTGGTTGCTTCTAACTTCTCAAAAGTTAGTAAGTTAATTACATCAAATACTCAAGCCCTGAAAAGTTCAATTGATGCCCTCTCCAAACGGGTATCTATCTTATAAGAGACGTGCCGAACTCAAGCCACCTCACTGAAAAGAAGACATGATGATCCGGACGATCCTGATCATCATGAGGGGGAGAGAAAGAGACAGAGGCTGGCTGAGTCGTCTGGTCATTTCCAGAGTGTTGAAAGGGAGCCGATTTCTCAAGCAGTTAACGTTGAAAGTCCTAACCCAGAAACAACAAGGGAAAGGACTACAGGCTCAATTATCGTTGAAGATGAGATAGTTTTGGAGACAAATCCAATGATCGAGCCAATGGTTAAAAAGCTGACAGACTCCACTTTAGGAACAAGGTTGCTTCTAGATTTGTCTGCCAATATGGGATTCAATGAAGCGTTTGCTAAAGAACTGGGTGGAGAGCAGGATTTTGGTGAAGACATTGACAACATTGATGAATCAACTAGAATGTATTTTGACTTTGAAGCAGATATTAATGAAGAAGATCATGTCTTCCTATTCCAGGGTGATCATCATACTTTGCCTGAACCATACACTACAGTTGATCTTGGTGCATCTCAAACTCCGAGAGCGGCTTGTGATCCAACTGATTTTCTAAAAACTATGTGCCATTTTGTAATTMGTGCAGATTTTCCAGGCTACGACAGAGCAAGGATCAGAGAGCCTTATCTTGAAGACATTTATTTCGGCATCTTTTTTCGACATCGGAAAGCTCTTAGCGGCGACAAGATTCTTGGGATTCATAAAGAAACCTGAGACTACCGTTTAGAGTACAAGCATTTTCTCAGGGCAAAGCGTCTTCCAATCAGCCAAGTTCGGACTAAACATCAAGTCGTCTCAATCAAATAAATTGATACCCAAAGACTCCTTAGAGTTTGGTATCCTGTGTTCACCGTTACATGACAAGATGGACAGGTCTGGGTATTTAGCGAAGCTGATTTCTCCAACTTGTATTTAGAAGACCTGGAGCACATGTACCACGAACTACGAAATATGATGGTCAGAAGAGAAGGAGCAATTGTGGCTCTTAGTGCTATCAAAAGATATATGCGGAGTCATGTCAAGGTATCAATGGTTCATGATATTCAATTGGGTCTTCAAGATAATCAGAAGATCATTAATCTGAAAAGACCAGATCAAGAGCTTGACGATATTGAAGGCTATCCTCTGTATATTGTTCTTGAAGAACCAGAGTTCGGTGTGATATATAGTGCTGAAGGTTGGATAAAGAAGTTTATGAGGTTTAGCGAGCTGAATAAATACTGTGATGGCACTATACGGATGGTGAGACAGGTGCTTGAGACGAGGAAAGCTAACGATGATAAAGTCGCGGGGTCTGAAAGAATGAGTCCAAAGGAGAGGTATCTGCTGATAAATGTTTTGGACTTGCTTGATGAAAAATTGCAGTATCGGAGTGCACTAAGGAGTCTAGAGACACTTCTCGGGCTTAGAAAGACAAGATTTACAAGGTGTCAACCTTGAATCCAAAGGGGGAGATTGTTGGATTCAAGAATGTGCTTTATAGTTGTATTCAAGTTCTCTATTTCTAATTGTTTTGTAATAGTTAGCATTTACTATTTCCTTAGTATAAATAGTTTTACCTCTCTAATTGTAATTAGTTCAGTTCATAATTTCTGATTAGTGCTGTTAATCTCTTGTACTTTTCTCTCAAGAAATACTACTTTCAATATTGGTGAAATTATCTCTCTACTCATTCTTGATTGTGTTCTTGGACAATTGTTCTGATTTGTATGATTTTGTGAACATTAGAAGTTTATTAAATACTCTCGGTTTGCTGAACATTATATTTCATCAAAATCCAGGATGGTGGAAAGGTATATCTGGGGATTGAAACCTTCGATTCATGAATTTGTAATTGCTATGAATCACAATACCTTTTCACTAACTGTGTATGTGGCAGAAGTAACAAAACGGAATAAGAACCGACAATCAGAAGGTAAGGTTATTGAGAAAAGAAGATGGGAAGAGCCTTCATCAAATTTTTGAGGGCCAAAAGCAGTAAAATATGATAATAGATCTAAACAAAAGATTGGTGAGAAAGTTTGTACACAATGTCGACAGGTTAATCAAGGTGACTGTAAGATGGACCCCAGAAAATGTTACAAATGTGGCGACGCGGGCCATTTGTCAAGGAGTTGCCCAACCAACAGAAGATGTTTTAATTGCAATTTCCCAGATCATATTCGACCAAACTATCCATTGTTGAGAACTCCACAGTTAACTGTGGGGAGTAACGTGTCGGGTACTCGAGGAAGACCTACTGTATCTAGAGGAGGGCAAGGAGGGGCACGGGGACGGTCCTTTCAGATGACGAAGAATGAGGTAGAGGCTGCACTAGATGTAGTAACAGGTACCTTCCTTCTAAATTCTATACGTGCTAAGGTGTTATTTGACTTTGGTGCAGACTTTTCGTTTGTGTCACCATCGTTTGCTCAAATTGCATGTTTGAATTATGTGTTACTTGATGATGAATTAGTAGTTGATACTGCTAATAGTCAAGAATCTGTTACTAGTGTATTCAATAACTGCGTTATTGTTATTGAAGGGTGTGAGCTACCGATTCGATTATTTCCTATGTCAATGAAAGAATTTGATGTAGTTGTGGGTATGGACTGTTTGGCAGAGCATCAGGCCAGTATTGTTTGCAATAAGAAAATGATCAGAATCATTTTGGCAGATCAAGGAACAGTTGTTATCTATGGTGATCGTCAAAGTCACCATACTAGTCTTTTAACTATGATAAAAGCCCGAAAGTGTATCCGAAAGAAGTGTCAGGGATGTTTGGCATATGTGATTGATGTGAAGAAAGAGAAAGAAAAACAAGAATTGATTTCGATCGTTAATGAATACCCAGAAGTCTTTCCAGAAGACTTGTTTGGAATACCGCTGGACAGACTTATTGAGTTCAAAATAGATCTTTTACCTGGAGCAGCACCAGTAGCTAAGGCACCATACCGGTTGGCTCCATCAGAACTGAAGGAATTAGTTGCTTAGTTGAAGGATTGAACTGATAAAGGATTCATTCGACCCAACGCTTCACCTTGGGGTGCTCCGGTCTTATTTTTCAAGAAGAAAGTTGGATCTATGCGAATGTATATAGATTATCGTGAATTAAATAAGCTGAAAATAAAAAACAAGTATCCTTTGCCAAGGATTGATGGTTTGTTTGATCAGCTGGTGGGGGCAAGTTATTTCTCCAAAATTGACTTAAGGTCGGGGTATCATCAATTAAAGGTCAGAGAGGAAGATATTGCTACAACAACTTTCCGAACTAGGTACAGGCATCATGAATTCTTAGTTATGCCATTCGGCTTAACTAATGCGCCCGCAGCCTTTATGGTTTGATGAATAGGGTATGTAAGGAATACCTTGGTAAATTCGTTATTGTATTTATTGATGATTATTCTTATATACTCTAAGACCAAAGAAGAGCACACAGAACATCTTTGCCTGATACTGGAACTTCGGAAAAGGGAAAAGTTGTATGCAAAATTGTTCAAGTGTGAATTCTAGTTAAGGGAAGTTTAGTTTTTGGGTAATATTATATCGGAAGCAGGGGTGAAGGTAGATCCAACCAAGATAGAAGCAGTAGAAAAATGGGAGGCCCCAAAGACTCCTTCTGAAGTCCAAAGCTTTTTGGGATTGGCAGACTATTATCGTAAGTTCATTCAGGACTTTTCTAAAATAGTTGTGCCATTGACCAAATTGACTCAGAAGAACATCAAATTTTAGTGGGAGGAAGAATAGCAAACAACCTTCCAACAATTGAAAGATCATATCTGTAGTGCCCCGGTGTTGACCTTACCAGATGGATCAGAAGATTTCGTATGTAGTGACGCCTCGAAACTGGGATTAGGATGTATTTTGATGCAAAGAGGAAAGGTAATTTCTTATACGTCAAGACAACTAAATGATCATGAAAAGCAGTATCCAACTCATGACATGGAACTGTCATCAGTAGTGTTTGCTCTAAAATTTTGGAGGCATTATCTTCTGGGGACAAAGTACCAGATTTATACAAATCATAAAAGTTTACAACATATGTTCAAACAGAAAGAATTAAATATACGACAGCATCAGTGGATTGAACTTGTTAATGATTATGATTGTGAAATCCTCTACCACCCACGAAAAACCAACGTGGTAGCTGACGATTTGAGTAGAAAAGAAAGGAGTGGGACTATTAAAACCATGACGATGAAAATAAATTAAGTCCCTGATACTCATAAAGAAATTTTGAGATGTCAGAAGAAAGCCATGAAAGAAGATTTTCTCCAGTCAGAACGGTTGGGTAAGATGATTTAAACTCTAGAATCGAACAATGAAGGAATTTTGAGCTTCCAAGGGCGAATTTGGGTACCGTGTTTCGGGGATATCCGAAAAACTATTTTGAATGAAAGTCAATAAGTCTCGTTACTCTATTCATCCAGGTACCAATAAGATGTACAAAGATTTGAAATCTTTTTATTGGTGGCCCGGATTAAAGAAGGACATAGATAGATATGTGGAACAATGTATAACTTGTTTACAGGTTATGATCGAGCATTAGAAGTCGTATGGAAGTCTTCAGTCTTTAGAGATTCCTGTGTGGAAATGGGATCATATTACAATAGATGTCGTCATGAAATTACCCCGAACTCCAAAGGGGTATGATGCAATCTGGGTAATTGTTGATCGCTTGTCTAAATGTGCTCATTTTCTACCTATAAAAGAGGGTTACTCATTAGAAAAACAGGCTCAGATTTATATTAAAGAGATTGTAACCAGGCACGGGGTTCCACTATTTATTATCTCTGATAGAGATAGTCGTTTCACTTTCAGGTTTTGGGAGAGTTTACAGAGAGCTTTGGGGTCTGAAATCCGACTAAGCGCAGCCTATCATCCACAAACTGATGGGCAAAGTGAAAGAACTATCCAGACTCCTGAAGATATGTTGAGACGTTGTATTATAGACTTTGAGGGATAGTGGGAATATCATTTGCCGTTAATAGAGTTTGCTTATAATAACAGTTATCATTCCAGCATCTAAGCGACACCATATGAAGTATTGTATGGACGTAAATGTCGAACACCGTTGTGTTGGAACAAGGAAGGTGAAAGGCAATTGACGGGTCCTGAGATTGTTCAAGAAACTTCTGAGAAAATTGAATAGATCCGTGAAAGAATCAGAACAGCACAAGACCGCCAGAAAAGTTATGCCGATAATCGATGAAAGTCGATTGAGTTTTGTGTGGGTGATCTTGTAATGTTAAAAGTTTCTCCATGGAAAAGTGTCATTAGATTTGGAAAGAAAGATAAGCTCAGTCCAAGGTATGATGGGCCGTTCAAAATATGTAAACGAATTAGGCTAGTGGCTTATTAGTTGGAGCTACCAGAAGAGCTTAGTCTAATCCACAACATTTTTCATGTATCAAACTTGCGGAAATGTTTAGCTGATCCGAGTCTAGTTGTGCCGCTACTAGAAGTTAAGCTGGACAGTAAGCTGAACTTTATAGAAACACCAGAAGTTGTGATTGACCCAAAGATCAGGGTGTTAAGAAACAAAGAGATCAGTTTGGTTAAGGTACAATGGCAGTTCCATAAGGGATCAGAGGCAACCTAGGAATTAGAATCGAAAGTAAGAGCAGAATATCTGTGGCTCTTTGATTAAAGGAATTTCGGGACGAAATTCTTTTGAGGGGTGGATAGTGTGGTAACCAGATTTTGGTTATTATCTGAGGTAATTAATACGTGATTATTTGTTATATGATTATGTGAAAGCATGATAAATTATTATATTTCATCATGTTGGTATGTGAAATTATATGCATAAAATATATGCAAAAGATGGTATGCATCAAATTTGTATGCATAATGATGTGTTATATATATATATACATATATAATGAAGCACATGCATGTGGTGTATGCATGGGTATATATGTATGTATATGCATGATCGGGTATGCACATAGGGGTATATGAGTATAAGGTGTGCATGCACATATTCGGCTGTGATAGCCGACTTTCCAGAAAAGAAAATTATAAAAGGAGGGCTAAGCTTCCATTACACTCTCTTGCTATTTTCATGAGTCTAAGTGTGCGATTTAAAAGAAGAGGGTGGTGACCGGATTATTTCTTGACTTAAATTCAAGTTGATTTTCAAAGAAGTTGATTCTCTAAATTTTCTCAAAAAGGTGAGTGGTTATGTTTTGGAAATATCTTGAATTGCATAACTAAATTATGTTGCTATGTGTTGTCCGGACTATGTTAAACCGGACAAAGTGTTGACCGGATGTAACATCCAATTTCTAATATGCCCAATTATTTGCTTACTATATTTAATTATTGGGTTAAATAGAACTTATGATGTAGTGGGAGTTTAGGTTTGAAATTTTAGAATTATACTTCTTAGGAGTATATTAGAGGATTTGGGAAAATTTTACGTCAAATAGATTCGTAAAACGAATTTTTTTTTGGGAGATCTTTTTTGGAATATTTTTGTTGGATGTTATAGCGTAGGCGAAAACCTAATGGAAAACGGAGGTCCGAGCGAAAAGTTATGAATAATTTAAGTATTGATGGTCAAAATGGGTACCTAGTCGGGCCAAATTGGCCCAACTCGATTTTTAGCATTATAAATTGGAGTTTTGGCCCATTTTTCATGTCATCTAAGTCCAGAACTCACACACACACTAGAGGTGCGATTTTCACACACATAGGCTTGAATCAACTTAAATCAAAGAAGAACTACAAGATCTTTGAAGGATTTGATCATCAAGTAAGGTATAATCTATCTTTGCACTTGTTCTTGTTGACATTCTTGTTTTATGGATTGCATGTTGAGATAGAGTTAGGGTTTCATATGGGTTTGATCTTAAGTGTATAAAATGAGTGCTTTTTAGTGTTTATGGCATGAAATGGTCATTAGATTTAAGAGATTATCAAGATTTATGCAAGTTCATCATATGAACTTTGACTTGATTAAGTCAAKGAKTTGGGAGATAATATAAACGATAAAATAAAGGTTGGATTTTGGTTGTTTATGTCAAATATGTTATATTAAGTTGAGATTYADAAGTTGGAATGGTTTGGAATCGAAATGGTTTGAGGAAAATGTATGAAAATGAGAATTTTCGACTTTTGAATACATTGAAAGTGCGCAGACTTTAAAATCTGTATAAAATCGTAGAAAAATCCAAATAAGGTGAGGCTAATTTTCTTAGTTAGATATTTGAGTCTAGTTTATTTCTTATTTATGATCAAGGCATGAATTCGAGCTTAAAATGGGAAAAACAGTTATGCATGCAGCAGCTGTACATAGAAATTTAGGTAAAATGTGCAAATAGGATATGTGTATATCATGAGTTTCTTATATTGGTTGCTTATGAGATTTTGTACATTTACTCCAGAGGGTAATTAAGACATATTTTGATACTTTAGAAGCAATCTAAGTGTGGTAGATTGGACTTGATTTGTGAGCTCAATTCGGAGCTTTTCGGTATTATACGGTTGCCCGATGAGTTATATAGTTAATTGTTACATTTTGAATTAAACATATATATATATATATATATATATATATATATATATATTTTCATATGAATGTTTTTGGTCTTGAATGGAGTCACACGATCTTGATCTGTCTTTGATTCCGTCTCTTGAGTCGATTCCTTATTACTATCTCGGTACATCGGTTTGTTTTCTGAATCCGGACTCGTTGTTTTGTTCCTTGAATTGTATGCCATAGTACGTGTACTACTTCGTGTGGTACACCAAAAGTTTATGGTGAAGTCAAGATCCCGAGTTGGACGGGTGAGACTTTCTGCGGTTGTGAATACTCATTGCTCAGAAAGGAGGAAGAGCAATAAGTAGGGAACCTTGGCACATACCCGGTAGAGGAAGGCGGGCAGTGCAAGGTTTCCTGTAATGTATGATTCTGACTCGGACTTTGGCATGTGCCCGGGGGGTGAAGGACGGGGTGATGCATTGTCTTTGTTATGTATACTGATTTGATCTCTTGGTTCTTGATATTTATTGGTATTCTAACATTGCTGAATATATTTGGTTGTTGATTCCGTCTCCTTGTTGTATTGAGCATCAATGATATGGTATACTATGGTGATTTGAATATGGAATCCTATGATCTTAGCATCTGGTACGTAATTGTTCACTCGGTTTCTTGTAAGTCTCGGTTTTCATCTGGATGATGTCTTGAACTCTTTTATTGATAAGAGTTTATTATGTATGTTTAATAACATGTGCTATTGATATGTAATACTTAACTATTTAACTCACTAAACGTTGGCTTACTATTTAAGTGGCAACCTTTCTCAGGAAAGAAGACGGATAAATAGAAAGACCCATTGTTTGACTTAAAGATTTATCGGGGAACTTGAAGATATTTGTTGGATCTTAAATTCAGCTTTGATATTGATCTAATACTCTAGAAAAGCTCTTGAACAATGAAGTGCAGCGGAAGTAATAATAAGAGCAAAACAGAGTATTAAGAACACACAGTATTGATGAAGAAGAAGATGAATGCAGGAGAATTGCTTCAAAGGTTTTTCAATCAATTTAATTGAAAATTTGACGATTACAATACAGGAAGCACTACTGATTACAAAGATCATATCCGCTATTTATACTAGTTCCTAACGACCTTAGAGACCAGATCTTGACGCGTATCTTCATCTGAGCCGTCCAAATAAAGTCGATTATTCCCTAGTCACGTGAGAAGCACATGTAGCTAACAACCTTCGTAAACTGATGGAACAGAAACTTCATAGAAGACGAAATCCGCAGACCCTCTGTGAGCCATCTCAGAGGCTCTGCTGTAATTGACTTGCATGTTCTATTTGACAGAGGACTATTTTCCAGAACCTCTGTGAGACATACCAGAGGTTCTGCCACTCTTAACTTGATCGATCAAACGGCTTCTGTCGTTAGTCCTCTATGGTCTTCTGTGGAGTTATCCTTCTGTCAAGACTTGCAGTATACTTTTTCTATACTTTTACAAAAAAGGAATAATTGAGCTAACAATCTCCCCCTAAGTATGAAAAAGTAATTTTGGACAGTTGGGTGCAAGAATTGACTTATGAAAAAATATAAGAGGAGATTAATTTCATCCTTTAAAAAAGAATTACAATACTGAAAGAATTAAAAGATAGTGCAGGCCTATACTATTACAAGAGATTACTCCACATCAGAGTTTGGAAAATCATCTACGGCATATTGCAGGTCAGTCTTGACAGTCTTGTAGACCTTGAAAATCCATTCTCTGAAGGAGACTTGTATCTTAATTGTTTCCAGAACGTTGGTCACTTCATTCACCCTTATTCTCCCTTTATGTACCTCTGTCACCACCAAGTTGAACACCCACTCAAGAGACTCTGTGGAATACTTGTGTGTCTCTTTTGGATCGAAGAATCTTAGAATCTCATCCTTGTCCAAGAAAACAAACCCAAAGATGGGATTGTGGACAATGGTGTTGGGATGAAATCTAAGCAGCCAACTGGGTCTGTTCTTTGGAGGAGAAATTTTCAGATCTGG
>NC_037540.1:31353668-31355940 GCF_001531365.2 Cynara cardunculus var. scolymus | reverse complement strand
TACCAGAGCGTCAAACGTACCCGTGGACGTTTCTTCCGGTATTTTTGCAAGTTTGGAAGAAGAGCCTTCTCTGACTCTAGGGATGGGGGCTCTGCCCTTTTTTGCCTATGCCTCTGCCAAAGAAGCCTTTAGTGCTCGAACAAAATCAGGGTCATCATATTCTTCTTCATTGACCTCCTCCAGCGTGTCAGAGCTTGACTCCTTCTGTGGCGACTCCTCTACTGCTTTACCCTTGCCTTTCCCCTTAGGCTCTGGAGATTTGTCTTTTGAGAATAGGGCAGCAGCAGAGTCCACTATTTTTAGTGGTTTGGTAGAGGTTGTCATCTTTGGTTCTGTCTTTTTCTCCCCCTCATGACGATCAGGGTCATTGCCTCCCTGATCATCATTGATTTGAGTGACTTCTGTCTTGCATGTAGTGAGGGATCCTTCTTCAAACGCCTTAGAACTTTGGAAGCCGCCTTCTCCATCTTTTCAATGACCATCTCAGCATTCACAGAGGCATTGTTGATGTCCATCTCTGTGGCCCATTTCATTTTAGAGACGCAGTGATAGATCTCATTTCTGAAGTTCTTACCCTCTGCAACGAGTTTCTTTGTGTAGTCTCTTATTGATTCGTTGGTTGCTCGGGCTACCTTGAGAAGATGGTCGTTGTATTTTCGCACGGTCTCTCCAAGGGCTTCAACCATTGCGTCTAGCTCTCTGCGAGTGGCTAGATGGTTAATGTTAGCCCTGGAGGATGAAGAATCGATGCCAAAAGTGACCGCAGAGGATAACATCTATTTGATCTCATCCTTGAAGGCAGAATAGTTGGTGTAGCAGGCGGAAACTACATCTGCAGCATATTGGGAGGCAACCTCTGTTAATTCTGTTTTGAGCGTGTGGATTGAAGAGGGGTTGAGAGACAGTGCGCTGAATGCTTCTGTGAGATCATCCTTTTCTACGACAGAGCTCTGAAGGGCTGATAAAGTCGCCTTGAGTTCAGAAGTTGTGGAAGTCAACTCCTTCAGAGTCTCTGTTAGAGGTGTAAGAGCCTCTGTCACCAGTGCAGAGGAGAACAAGCTTTTCAACTCATCCATCCTCTTGAATACCTCTATGGCGAAGGTTTGTAACTCCTCCTTCGTCACATAGGCACTCGGGGAACCTAGATCACCAACACATGGTGACCTAGTAGCCTTGGAGTGTAAGGCGCCCTCAGTGACTGATTTGACATTGTCATCTTGGGGACTTCCACCAGATCCTCGGACATCCTCAATTGGAGAGCCTACCGGTGTTCTGTCGATTTTGTGCCTAATAGGTTCAGAGCCTAATTGGGCAGAGGGATCGAGTGGAGACTTTGGGCGTTCTAGACCCGCAGCCTCTGTGATTCTCTCGCATGCCTCTGAAGCATGACTTGGTGGTTCACTCATGTGTGGAGGGGCAACGGATGCCTTTCTTTGTGGTGACAAGTCTTTGGGCGAATGGACTCTTTTTGTAAAACCACCATCCTTTTGAGAGGATGTTGGAGTAGATTGAGGTTCCCAGACAGTGCATTTGACAGAGGACGAAAGAATGTCCTCTGCGAGGTAGGTTTGGGCTGGGTTTAGCATGTGCACGCTTTCTTCAATAGGGATTCCCTCTAGAATAGGGTCCCTAGAAATGTGGGTTGCACTGGGAGGGGGGCTTGGATGTGTGCCTTCGGCATCTTTTTCGCCCTCTTCTGACTCCACTTCTTCCTCTTCGTCGTCTAGTACGACTTCTGTCCCCAAATCTGCCACCTCTGTGGGCGTTGTAAACTCTTGTTGGAGGTCGAAGATTACATCATGAATTTGCTCTGTTGGGGACTCTACTTGAACAGTCTTGCGCAACCTTCTACACTTAGGAGCAGCCTCTGCTGGGCTTTCTTGGATTTCAGCCTCTGTGACCTCAACCTCTGTGGGTTGGACCTTCTTCGATTTCTTCTTTTTCGGCTTTGGTAGAGGACTGCTTGGACCCTCTTCTTCTGCTGGTCTCTTCTTCCCTTTCTTTTTCTCAGAAGGATCAACATCATTGTGAGTCTTCTTTGCCTTCTTAGAGCTTCGCGGGGGACTAACTACCCTCGGTCTTTCCTCACTCATCTTCCTATCCTCTGCAGGCTCCTCCCTTCTTCCCTCAACCCTCATTTTATGCACTCTCTCTCCTATGAGGATACCTATGCGTGGAGGGGTTTCAGGGACCGGCTCTGGCCCCCTGTATCCACGTCTATACCCTTTCCTATCTCCTCTGCTAAGGTATTTGAGCATGGCTTTTGATAGTG
>NC_037540.1:31320538-31350798 GCF_001531365.2 Cynara cardunculus var. scolymus | reverse complement strand
TTCAAAAGCAACATTTTCCATTATTAAAGAAGTTCTTGTGTCTGGAGCAACCAACAACCTTCGTCTTTTGAAAATGGATTTAGAATCTGGGATGTTACTTTTAAGATTTTTTGAAGATCTGAAGGTATTCTCAAGAGTTTTGTTAGATTTAAAACCAGGTTTGTTATCAAATTCTGAGAAACCCAGACCTCTTCTCCCCATGTTAACTTTGATCTTTTTATAAACATTTTGAGTCTCTTTAAACTTTCTAATTTTGAGCTCTCTATCAAGAACATCTTGATGCAAAAATTCTCTTTCTTTTTGGAAGAATTCTTTGACAGAAGTAACATTGCATTTCTCGTGCTCTACCTTCCTTAACTCATCAACCTTGTTTTTTAACTCCTTTTGAATTTCGGCAAAGTTTTCTTTTGAAGATTTTTCCAAATTCACAAAGTTTGTTTGTGCCTCTTCGAACATTTTRAAAAATCTGTTTCTTTCCTCTGTGAGAAGAATGACTTCTTTTTCACAAAGAGAAAGTTTTTCTTTAAGCTTGTAATGTTCCAAATGGCATGAATCAAGATTATCAACTGATTCAGAAGAGTAAGAAGTGGAAACCTCTTGGTCATTTGATTCAGAAGAGTCAGAGTCGATTTTTGCCATCCCACAGAAGAACTCATCCTCTGGGTCTGAGTCTTCTCAAGCAAGAAGACCCTTCTGATCATCTTCGTCAGAGGATTCATCAGTGACTAACTCACTAGATTGAGCTAGCAGAGACTTTTGTTGATAGTACTCAGCCTTCTTTTTGTAGAAGGTTGCATCTTTTGGACCCCTCTGTGGAGCCTTAGGCCCTTTTGACCAACATTCGGCAGCAAAGTGGCCTGGCTTGCCACATCTAAAACATCCTTCTTTCGTCTTTTCCTTCTTCTGCTCCTCTATCTTTTGTGAAAGCTTCTGCTCCTTCTCACTTGCATCAGATCTACCACCCTCTGTGAAGTTTCTTCTGTTGAAACTCTTGTACTCTTTCTTTTCACCACCCTTTCTATATTCTCTGGTGATCAAKGCCAGAGTTTTCATCATCTCTTTCATTGTGACTTCTTCTTCAGAACTCTCCTCACTTTCTGCTATCAGAATCTTCTTTTTCTTCTTGTTCTCCTTCTCTTCCTTATTTGTTTCTTTCCCCTTACCAGAGCTACCATCCTCTGCAACCAGAGCAAGCGGACCACCATAGTTCTTCTTCATTTGAAGTGCTTGAGGCTCTTGACTTTTGAGAGAGCCAAATAAGTCAGCCAAAGTCCATACTTCTAAATCCAAGGTGGCCTTCATTGACATGGTTAAATGCATCCATTCGATTCCAAGGCTCTTCAAGAACAGAGAGTTGTTGTCCTCTGCAGTTCTCATCACTCCATACCTTTTGCAATTGCTAATTAAGGTATTGAACCTGGAGTATGTGTCTGACAGGGATTCACCCTCCTTAGTCTTGAAGCTATGATATTCATCAATGCAAATGGTTCGATTGTTCTTGAGAGTCTTCTTCCCTCCTTCAATCTGTTTATCCAATTCTGCCCAAATGTCCATAGACAAATTGCAGTGATCAATACATTTGAAGATCTCATGAGGTATAGCCATGATTAGCAGCCTTTTGCATTTGCTTCCCAGTTCAACCAATACCTTGTCTTCATCGCTCCAGTTAGCAATAGGTCTTGGCTCATATGGAGGATTGTAGAGAAATTCACAAATTCTAGGGTGAATTCCCTCCAGAAAATTGATCATGTGCACTTTCCATTGCGGATATTCCTCACGGATAAGCGTGGGAGGCTTTGATTGTTGGTGTGCTTCTCATGTCACAAATCTTGTGGTACAAGCGAGATTAAAGCTAATTGGTGATGTTGCTATCAAAATTAGAGGATAATTAAGCATTTCTGACACTCGATCCCAAAAAAGAAAAGGTTTTATAGTGTTGTTGAAACAAGTTTTGGCATTAAGGCCAAAAAACGTTGCGTGGAGATAATTCTATAAGATGGAATTCTACCTTTTTGATGCTTGATCGTTTTATGTATTTTAGAAGTGTGATTGATCATGTAGGTAGTCAAGATAAAGAGATCAAAATGTTTTCTCTCAATTGATGAATGGAATAGAGTTGGTGAGTTGCGTTCATTTTTGAAGCTTTTCTATGATGTGACTAACACATTTTCTGCCTCTAAGAATCCGACTACGAATCTTTATTTTGATGGTGTATGGAGGATGCATAGAAAGTTAATAGAAGTTGTAGAGGGTCCTTCTTGTAGTTTGTCATCCATATCCAAGGATATGCAAGAAAAGTTTGATAAATATTGGTCTGATTATAGCATTATTCTTTATTGTGTTGTTGTTTTAGATCCTCGTTTTAAATTAGAAAGAGTTGAGTATTGTTATGAGAAATTGTATGGGGAAACTTATGCTAAGGAGATGGTTTCACGCATTAAAATTACTTTGTTTGACTTATTTGATGAGTATAAGATGGTTGTATGTGGTGCAACTTCTCCTACTTTTGCTAGTAGTTTCGGGATGACAAATGTCTCTCATGATGTTGGTTATGAAGAGAATCCAATAGATGACATTTTAGAATATAAAATGTTCTTGAGTAAAAAGAGAAAAATGGAAAATGACGAGTGAGTTGGAGCTCTACTTAGAGGAGAAGAATTCTGATGTTACGGGAAAATGTGTTGTATTAGAATATTGGAGTAGAAGTTTGGTACATTATCCCAACCTTGCATGTATGGCTTGTGTATTCTTTACCATTCCCATCTCTACGATCCCTTCTGAATTTGCTTTTAGTATGGGAAAGAAATTGATAAATCCTTGGAGAGCTTCTCTTGGAAAGAAGACCATCGAGATGCTTGCATGTTATGAAGATTGGTTGCGAGCAAAAGGCTTCACATTAGGTAAGTTACATTTTAAATGTCATTATTGTATGTTGAGTTTATAACTTTACGTTACTTTTATAATATTTTTATTTGTTTTCTTTTGTTCAAGGTTCATGTTGGTCCCGTAAGGGTCTACAAGATATGTATAACAATTTGTAGAGAGGGGAGGGATGAATACAACCACAGTATTTTCAAATTTAAAATGTATATTGATAAGAGAATATCAATACAAATTTTACAAGACTATTTGCGGAAAGATAAGATAATAAAAACCTATCTAAACAATTTTTAGTTACACACTAAATCTTAGCAAATAAGAAAAGATTTGATGTAGAAGAAAGTAAGTTCTTTTATTTAAGCTCAAGGATGCTTAAAGTAAGATTTAGGTTAAGAGAGTGTGTTGCGCGCGCACTCTACATGGAGAGGAAACACTTCTATTTATACCCATTGCATTAAATGCAACATGGTGGGGATAGAGTGCGTGTCAAGCCTTAAGAAGAAGGCTTGTCATTTGCTATAGTGAATAGTATAAAAAGACTATTCATGAGCAGACATCCTTTCACAAAGTTGGTGGGTAGTAGAGTCAACTAGTCGGCTCCGTACCGTACTAACATTTAGAAAGGGTATGGGTTTGTCCTTTGTGTGTATAAGGACAAGACAACAACAATCGTTCTTAGCAATTTTCTTTTGATCGCTGGATGCTGGAATAACCTGAAGGTCTCTTCAGCATTAGCTGAGGCTTGGGCAGTCTTCACACATATGTAGACAGGCTTGTAATCACTGAGTACCGCTTCAGATCACGTACTCATCAGTCTCTAGTCTTCAGTTTCAGTCTTCGACATTCGCTAAAGGTTTTATGTTGTGAGTGTTGTCTTTTTGAAGTATCGCTATCGCTGATTGAATTACAATACAAATTCTTTAGCGATCACTGAACAGATTCAGTGAAGATTGCTGGAACTAAAAAGACAGAAACATAAATACTTCGTATATAGGTAAAAAGGGATTATCATCAAATCACTAAGAGAGAGGATCAACAATCTCCCCCTATTTGATGATAACAAGACCACATAAATAAAGTTGTCTTATCAAATAACACTAAGGAAAAGTTACATATAAAGTACATGTCCCTTTTTACTATTTTGGGTTCTTTTTCAGTGAATCAGTCTTTTCTTGAAGAAATTTTCTTAAGTCATATTTAAGAAAAGTTTCAAAGATAGAAACTGAAACTGAAAGCTTATTCACTGACTTATAGATTGTTAGTGAATGTAAAAAGTAACTCCGGAATCATAGACTTGTGTTTCTATTACTTTTTTCAGTGAAGTACAAGAATACTTATATTATTATCACTGGAAATATTACAAGTAGTTCAGTACATGTCTAACACTTACAGACTAGAGGATTAATCACTGAAAGTAGACATAGTAAATAGATTTACAAGGAAAAATGAACAATATTACAAAGAGAAGCTAATCTAGAACACTTAAATCTATGCAGCTAGGTACATCTTCACCAAGGTTCTTTCGACGTAGGCATTATCTTCATATCTTCATGTCCACGATTTTTCCAGACATGCTATCATCTATCTAGAGTAAATGGTAAACCAAATGACCCATTGGACATAGATGTAGCTCTGACATTCTCTGAAATCTGACTTCACCTTCATAGTCAAGGAATAGAACTCCTAACTCAGGTTTGAAATGCACAGAGTTGGGTGTATAGGGACCCTTATCTGGCAAGTCAAGATTCAACATAGAAATGTCTATACTCTCATGTTCCTTCAGGATTTYATCTAAGGAGAACCTTGTTTCATGTTCGTTCCTTAGGAATGGTCCATCATTAGGATTAGGGAGCTTTTTCTTCTTCTTTCCACCTTTCTTCAAAGAGGGCCTGTCAGGGACTACGACATGCCTGGATATCCATTTGATGAGATCGTTGATGATGTCTTCGATAATCGGCTTATGTCTTGACTTGGATCGCTGAATGGCTTGCCTGATCTCTAGCCATTCGCTGTATTCATAGCGGCTAAGGTAGGAAGGGTACTCGGTGATGGCATCGAGATTGTCCCTGGTGATAAGCATTGAGACCAGTGTTCCACCATCTTTTGAACATCCATTGATGTTGACGCTTATGATCGGGCGGGGACTAACTCTCTTCTTCATCTTTGCTTCGCTCCAGCGCTTATTCTTCTCGACCAGCTTCAGGTTCTTCTCATGCACAACTTCTGCAATGGAAAGAAGTTTAGCCTGGGCTTGGACAGCGTTCACCTTCTTCTTGGACTTTCTCTTAGGGAGAAGCTTCTCAACTAGTGACTTGGCCAGCTTTAAGTTGTCTTCAGTCTGCTTCCTCTGAAGCTCTAGCTCTTCTTCAGCCCTTAATGCCTCGAGTTTTTCAACTTCTGAAAGGAAGTCAAACTCACCACCACTAGAGGTACGAAGAGGAATTTTTACTCTAGTCTAGTCGAGTGACTCTTTTAGCTGAGCCATCTGCTAGTCGGTGGGAGCATTGGAGACAGGGTTTTCAGGAACCCACTGTAGTCGACCGCAGGTAGTTGATGGGATCTGATGTTGATAAAGAGAAGTGACTACTACCTGAGAGATAGATTCTTCAAATAGGGGTTGAGGGATATTGAACAATACCTTCAAATTCCCTTCTTCAATGACCGGTTTGCCTTTCGAATTGGGGCCCTGGTTCGTTGATGGAGCGGACTCTTCTTCCCTTTGCTCCCCCTGGGATATAGAATCCCTGAGGGTGACTCCCTTGGTGGCGGTTGTTGGCTTTTGATACTGGATGGTGAAGTCATCTTCATCATCGTCATCATCATCACCGTCTAGGTCACTGCCGGGGTCTGGAAGATCAGGTTCATCATCTTCATCTTCATCGTCTTCATCTTCTTCATTATCATCACCAGCAACGGGTGTAGAGGTGATGGGAAGATCATCATCCCTTGGGATGGCATCAACTTCCTCAGCTATAGTAGCTTCATCGGAGGTTGGGATAACTTGAGCAACTTCAGCCTCAGCTCTAGGAGCTTCAGCTGCAATGATTGCTGGAGCAGAAATAGCAGATGGTCCAGCAGCGTTGTACCTTATCTCCCCCTCTCTGGATAAGACTTGGGAGTATAAGCCAGAGAGTTCGTCCAAGCGCTGATGCTGGAGAACCATCATTTCATCTAGCCTTGACAGAGTGCTGGCTAGAGTTGTCGTTGTTTCATGCGTCTCATTGAGCTGAGCGCGATAATCAGCAGAGAAGGAAGGCATGATCACTAGAGCTGGTTGACGGACAACAATGGCCTCAGCGTTGGCTCAAACAGCTTCTTGGATAGTCAAGAGATGACTCTTTACTTCTTGAACATCGGCTTTAACAGCTGAGAGGTCCGCATCAAGTTCATCCTTGCGAGGCATCTCTTGGTAAACTTCAGCCATCTTACAAAAGACATAATCGACGGCTGGAAGGAGAAGCTTGACATCTAACGCAATGTTATAATCTTCATCATGTTCGTCTTCGTCAATGTCATATTCCCCATCTTCTTCCTTCTCTTCCCCTTCTTCTTCCTTGTCTTCTACGTCCAGGGACTGGGGCATAGAAGAAGGACATGCAAAAGATGAGGAGTGAGCATTAAGGAGCTCAGGGTTAGAAGAAATGAAGGGATAGAAAGAGGGAGTACCTGAGGGGCCATTAGTGACATCCAAAGGATTGGCACTGGCATGAGCAAAGATGTCCTCGAGAGGATGGGCATTTGTATGCTGAGGAGCATCGAGAGGAGCAACCTCAGGTCCAGTGGTATGTGTTTCAGTATCAGGGAGGACATTCGTTGACACATCATCAACATGTTTAAAGACCAAGGAAGAAGGAGATGAGAAAATGGTTGAGAAGAGACGTGGGTGTTCAGCGTGGCGACGCTAATATCCGCACCTACAGTGATTTGGGTCACTAAGGCGGTTGGGGTAGGTGCCACTGATACGACAGTGATTGGAGAAGTCACTGAAGAGCTAAGAGGGTTAGAAAAAATTGTCTCGGGGTTAAGGCTGGTTTCAATAGCTGAAACATGTCGGGAGGTCTCAGCCAGAGATGTGCTCATCCCCTTTTTGGCCTTCTTGGCTCTCTGAGGAGAACCAAGAGTTGGTTAAGAAGGTCTTTTGGAGGAGGTTTTGTTGTCTGGGCTAGACGCGAGGGGGTTTACCATTATCCTAGCCACTTGAGGAGAGGAGGTAGTGAAGGACACTATAGAAGAAAGTGCCACATCACTGTCCCTCAGCTTATGATCCAAAATCCTAGATCCAAGCTTGCAAACCTGAAGGTTTCCTTCATTGGAGTATTTATCTCCAAAGATCTTGGCAAAGATCATGGAAAGGAACCTGGTGTAAGGCACCACCTTTTCTCGCTGGCGCTTGTTCAGCTTTTGCACCAGGTCATCGAAAATAACCGCAACATAATTTATATTGCGATGCTGAATCGCAGAAATGCCAATCGTCAAGGCAATCCTAGAGGCCTGGTCCTGACCTCCAGTCTTTCCACCCATAGACTATATGAAGTGAGAGAATAGGTATTGCTAGATCGCTAATATCCTGTTCTTCTCGATCTTCGACAAGGACTTCATGGGAGCATTTGAGTCCTTTTTCATTGGCCATTGATAGCCAATGGCATCGAGACATTCGATAATCTCGACCGTTGTGGGTTCGCTGTCGAAGGGGGCTTTGGGAAGGCGAAGAGCCGTCCTCATCGTGTTCACGCCAAACTTCATGGACATACGTGTTAGGATTGAAAATTAGTGTAAAATTGTATTCGTCTTGAAAGATAAAATTGTCTATAATTGTGTAAAAGTCATCGTGTTTGACTTTTCTTTAAGATAGTTTGACTTTGACCTTTTGAATATCTGAGAGTTGTTGAATGTGAAGATCATCATTTCAACAGTTTACTGATAGAGATTTCGCGTCGTAAAAGAATGTTTGTTATCTTATCTAAAGAAATTCATTATTGGGGAGAATGTTTAAAATTTGTTCGTTATTGTTTATGTTCTACATTGTCAAAAAGAGAAGATCATCGCGGTTCTACGTTCGAGGGGGAGAATGCTAGAAGATCTTTCTCAACAAATGATTGTCTGAAGATTTCGTGTTGAAGATTGTTTTTGAAGAAGACATTGTGTGTTTAAAGTTTCCAAGTTCAAACGAGCCTCAAAGCGCGGAACTTCTTTCAAGTATGAATACAAAGGGGGAGAATGTTAGGACTGAAAATTAGTGTAAAATTGTATTCGTCTTGAAAGATAAAATTGTCTATAATTGTGTAAAAGTCATCGTGTTTGACTTTTTTTAAGATAGTTTGACTTTGACCTTTTGTCATGTTTGACCCTATAAATAGGGTGATTCTTTGTAATCTTTGAAGTATGCTTCATTGTAAAATCTGATTTACGTAATAAGAAATTTTGACCAGATTTAGATCTTGACTTTTCCTCTCTTCATCTCCTTCATGTTCTTGAATGTTCATATCTAGATCTGCCATGTTTATGAAGATTTATTGAAGATTGATCAATATAGGGACAACAATGCGATTGAACGTGAATTTGACTTGTTCAACTTGGCGGCCATGCTTGTCTTCGACATCAACCACCTCAGTAGTGAACCATAAATGCTGTAAGATTTCCTTAACCATGATAGTTTCATGGTTAAGGGTAAAACCGAGCGACGACTGTTTGAGGAAGTCAGCCACCTCTTGGTAATACGCCTTGGATGAAGGGATGTCCAACAAGGCAATGTGGTTGTTGGCCTTGAAGGACACCTCGTCGAGGGTGAATCCAACGTTCTTGGCAGCCATCTGTTTTTAATAAGAATAACATAAAACATTTTGTTAGTGAAACCAAGATTTGTTTAGGAGAGGTATATAGGTAAGTTTTTTTAACCAAGAAAAACTTCTTTTGAAAAATCCTTGAAGAAGGATTAGGGTTTTTCAAGTAGAATGAGTTTAAAGTAATGTGATTATAACCAAGTAATAGTTGGGTTAATAATCATTAATATTTAACGTTTTAAGAGAACAAAGTTCTTAAAAATGTTAAACACATTTCTTAGAAGAAGAAGAATCAAGAAAAAGAAATTTTGACCTTAAGAGTTTAGAGTGAAAGGTCGTAGAAGAACTTGAGAGATTTTGAGACTATTTCTTGCTTGGTAATTTCAGCAGAGGTTCGTCTTAGAAATTTTGAAAGCGTAAAAAGAAAAGTGGAGGAGAGGTCTCATATTTATAGGTAGGAGGAGAGAGAAGACGACGGTTGAGGAAAGGGGCCATGATGAGAAAATGGCACGTTCTCATCCATGATTGGATGACATTAAATGAGGTAGCGTATGACAGTACCTTTTTGTGCGTCTCAAAGTGTTGTGCGGTGATCTTGCTAAGAATGAAACTCCTAACCTTAAATCATAGAACCGGGGATGATTTCATTTCGATGGTGACATTAACATCCTTTACCATCTTAGTCGAATCTTAACTCAACTCGGGAGAGAATTAAAAGAGGAAAAAGCCACAACTAGATGATAGCAAGCCTGGGCACGTCGAGAAAAAGAGCGCTGCCTATTCATGTTCAGGTAYGAAGTGTGAGTTCTTAAAAAACAAATAAAAGAACTATTGTAAATAGAGAATGTCGTCATTAAGATGGTTCATTAACTATTTCTTTTAAAAAGGAAAAGGTTTTTTAAGAAAATGAAGAGTCATTTAGTGTTTAACTAAACACTGAAAAGACCTTTTAAAACACTTTTATCAATGAAGTCAGAAAACTTCAGTGATAGTGTTAAGGCATCAGTGTCAGTGATAAAAGAATCATTGAATCTGACATTTAAAAAACATTTGAATCACTAAACAGAAAGGATTCAGTGATCATTTCGATTTTTAAGAAGATAAGTACAAAGATATACTTATTTATGATCAGTATCAAAGAATCACTGAAACACACTCTTAAAACATTTTAGTCACTGAAGAAGAAAAGTTTCAGTGAAGGTTTTAAGTTTTGAAGAAAAGAGAAGAGTAATCATATGTTAGAGAGAATGGATACATTTAGTCAAGAGTTCAGTGTCAGAGATAGAGCACTGAATCATTTCACTTACTGAGTGATGTTAATCGCTGAAGATTATTCTTCAGTGTTAAGCATCCCCAGTTTGCCGATCAAGATGTTAAATCTTGTCTCATCAAGAGGCTTGGTGAAAAGGTCAGCAAACTGGTACTCAGTTGGAATGAAGTGAAGTTCAATATCACCATTCATAACATGATCTCTAATAAAATGATATCGGATCTCAATATGTTTGGTCTTGGAGTGAAGTACAGGGTTCTTTGCAATACAATAAATAGGAACTTTAGAAAACTGATACCACTGACAAGAGAGCCATTGTCTTGAACATATGTGTTTGTGTTTTTCAAAGCCATTTAAAAGTAGTAAAGTTATCTAGAGAAGAAGATAAAGTAATGCAGAAAAACAACCAAACAACTTAGAAAAGATAGAACACTACTCTGATACCACTTGTTGGTCCCGTAAGGATCTACAAGATATGTATAACAGTTTGTAGAAGGGGGGGATGAATACAAACACAATATTTTCTAATTTAAAATGTATATTGATAAGAGAAGATCAATACAAATTTTACAAGACTGTTTGCAGAAAGATAAGGTAAGAGAAACCTATCTAAACAATCTTTAGTTACACACTAAATCTTAGCAAAAAAGAAAAGATTTGTTGTAGAAGAAAGTAAGTTCTTTTACTTAAGCTCAAGGATGCTTAAAGTAAGATTTAGGTTTTGAGAGTGTGTTGTGCACACACTCTGCATGGAGAGGAAACATATCTATTTATACCCATTGCTTTAAATGCACATTTAGTGCAACATGGTGGGGATAGAGTGTGTGTTAAGCCTTAGGAAAAGGCTTGTCCTTCGCTACAATGAATAGTAAAAAAAGATTATTCATGAGCAGACATCCTTTCACAAAGTTGGTGGGTAATAGAGTCAACTAGTCGGCTCTGTACCGTACTAACATTTAGAAAGACAACAACAATCGTGCTTAGCAAGCTTCTTTTGATCGCTGGATGCTAGAATAACCTGAAGGTCTCTTCAGCATTAGCTGAGGTTTGGGCAGTCTTCTCACATATGTAGACATGCTTGTAATCACTGAGTACCACTTCAGATCACGTACTCGCCAGTCTCTAGTCTTCAGTTTCAGTCTTCGACATTGGCTGAAGGTTCTTTGGTGTGAGTGTTGTCTTCTTGAAGTATCGTTGTCGCTGATTGAATTACAATACAAATTCTTCAGCGATCACTGAACATATTCAGGGAAGATCGCTGGAACTGAAAAGACAGAAACATAAATACTTTGTATATAGGTAAAAAGGGATTATCATCAAATCACTGAGAGAGAGGATCAACAGTTCAAAAAGTCTTTTTTAACTATGGTGATTCGGTTGTTGGAGAAGAAGATAAGGATGAAAATGAAGTTGAAGAGGACCCTTTTATGCTCGAATAAAATTCTAAGTAAGTTTTATACATGTTCAACTACATTCTTTTTCATATATAACTACTGATTAAATTATTTCTAATACTTTTTAGGTGGTGACTGTTTGACTGTTAAAGAATTATGGAGGTTTTTAATCAAAACTTGAGATGTTTGAAATTGGCAGTAGCATGATGGAGCCATGGAAAAGTGAATATTAATCTTATACATAAAAAATAGGAATGCATTATTGATATTATGGAAGTCTGACTTTTGTTTTTTATTTCTTTCTCCACTTGTTGAGATCCATGTGTCACTTTAAATGCTTAAAATTTTAATTGTAATGATGTTTTTCCTTTACTTTTTGGTTCCACATTTGTTAATTAATTGCTAGTGATCAAGTTTATAGATTTATAAGAGTTACACTTTTTAGGTCTGTTAGCCCATGGGAAAGCCCATCCCATTTATGGCAAGTTGTCAAGCCCAAAAAAAGACTTGGGTTTACAATATTAGGCCCGTTGGACAAAAAAAAAAGTTAGGCTCGGTCTAGGCCCGCAAAAGATCACTTCTAGTTCAAACGTAGGAGAGAGGGCAAAAAGATGGGGTTGTATGGTTTTAGGTTCAAGAGGTTGGTCTTCAGGTTGGAAGGGGCTCTTAAATTTCCCCTCATCTAGATCCTCCAGGGCTAGGGCCTCATCCTTTTTTCCTTTTCCTTTTCCTTTATCAATGGGCCCGGGTGCTAACTTCCCTTGAGTAGATTGCTCGGGGTTCTTCACCCTAATACTTCCTATGTTTGTCCTATTAACATTGGATATGAAGAAGCCATCATCAATATCAAAGTCTATACATCTCATGATAATCTTTTCAGTGTTGTCCTCATCTCCTCTTCGTCATTTTAACATCAATTTCCTCATCATCACCACCCGCAATAGTGTTAAAAGTATCATCTATAGTAGTATTTAAAGCATTATCTGCAACATCGTTTTTAGTCTCTTCATCAGTGTTAACCCTGGTAACAACATTCAAAGGTGTGCCAGCAACAACCTTTAAAGTTTCAGCTTCATGTGTTTCAGTAACATTCTCTCCTTTTTGTCATCATCAGAGAACATACCAACACAAATCTTGTTCAATGTCTTGAACTGGCTTTGAGGTTTACTAGCGACTCGGAATGCCCATTGATAGAGTTAGCAATGAAGGCCAAATCATTCAATCTAGATATTTGAATAATGGAGACGACTAAAATCTGTTGTAGAAGATCGAGGATGGATTGATGCTTAGCATATTGACTATCCAATCATGCTTGAACACTAGCCATTGAATGTTTTCTCTGAAGAATATGCTCATATGGTGGACTCTAAATAAGAACAAGAACATCAGCATTAGATGAGAGACCACCCTGGATGTCATCGATAGTCATCTAATAGAGGGAGGTATGGTCTTTAGCTTCCTATAATGGAGCCTAAATCTAGGTTTAAGTGAAGGGTAAGTCTTTGGTAATATCCCTGAATATGCCAAACTGGTGCCCTCCATTTTCTAGAGCTTAGGAAGAAATTATTGAATGGAGGTAAGAGGGAGGACATCAATTGTCACCATGGATTGAAAGGATCAGTGCATCAGCGTAGTACCTGAAAGATCAACATATATTAGAAACCACGAGCAGAGATTGAAATTGTTCAATGTTAGGAAGATTAAAAGAAAGGGTCCTTAGGGCCTTTTAGCATCATCAAAAGGACTGACGTTGAGAGTTTTAGTGCTTTCATAGAGAGGATTGGCAGTTGTAGTGAATCCACAGTCAAGAGGATCCCTGGCCATATATTGGTACTAGAGAGAGTCACCCTCAGGTCCTAAATCATCATCATCTTCATCTTATCTAATCAAATCTAACTTTAGCTTTTGTTTGAGCTGAGTGACGATTAGGTTTTTAGCTACACTATGGACAACCATTAAGCATCATGAACCCCTGACATATGGACATTATGAGAAGGAACAAAAATAAGAGGGGTTGTGGTAGTGTATGACATGCGCCTGATAGACTATGGACGATTCTAGAACTACATCCTTAGTATTTTGAAAACTTAGATGGATCGTGGGATAGTGTCCATTTGTACTATAGTGTACGCAAAGGAAGACATTGAGGATGTGGCAGGGTTTTAGATGCCCTAGGCTATGGGAAAACTTCAATGGAATAAGACTGTTGAGAGGCTCCCTCCAGGTGAGAGAGGCTTTGTTCCTTTTTGGTTTTCTTGCTCGTACCTTCTTTGAAGGAGTAAAAGGTTCTTCACAAATGTTTCCTCTTATAGGATGAGGTTGGAGAAGCTTATGTAGACACTAGGGGTTGTTCCAAGTGTCGTGGCTCCTTAAGAAAGCATAGGTGATGCGTCAATGAGCTCAACAATGTCAGTGATTCTCCTAGAGAAATCTTGGTGAGCCATTGAAGAAGTAGTTGCAACTTCAACGAAGGGAGTAGAGAGATACGAAGGGAGTAGAGAGATATTCGCATCATACATGTCCTCAAGGGATTATCAGCTTTAGTGATTACATGATCAGGGATTTAGTCCTGATCTTATAGTAAGGTTGATCGCCTTGAGACAGGTAGGATTTAAAATACTTGTGAAAAATGGCACCAAGTACGACACCTCAAAATAATATAAATAAATAAATATGAACAAATGAAAAAATAAAAATAAAAATGTTTTATTCTATTGGACAAAAAAATGTAAAGGAAGGAGTTAAGAGGAGCTAAATTTGCCATTTGATTAAAGTGATAAGTGAATAAATGGGTTTAAATTTATTCAAACCAAATTTTAAAATATTATTAGAGAAGCGGGGCGAATGTAATAGTTAGAATGTTCAGGGGCCAAATGTTAATATTCTGAAAGTTGGAGGACCTGTTTTGTTCAAAAGGACAATATTGTTTGACTTTCGGATTTTGAAAACGATGGTTCTCTTAAATGCTTGATATTTGTTCTATTTATCAACTAATGGTCCAATAATTTATTATATGGATGAAAGGAATCAGTTAGATAACATTCTAGTTCAAACAACTCGAGTTTTGGTCGAGTTACAAGAGAAAATATAGAAGTCGAAGTAAGTCAAAATCTCGGTTTTTCATTGATTCAAGATAAAATACTCAAACAAATTTTTTGATGTTTATGTCTTTGATTTCGTTTTTAAGGTATCTATCAAACCCCAATAGCCGTATATTTTAGATTTGTGTTTTTAAGGTTCGATTTTGGTGTTCGAGTTTTGTTGGGTTGAGTTTTGTTGGGTTTTATTTAAAAATTGAAAGTTTATATGAGAAAATGAGACTGAATACTTGATGGTTTTTAGGATTTTTGTTTCTACGTTTGAGTAAAATGAGTTTCAAGAGTTTTAGCTAAAAGAATCATAGAAAACGGTCGAGAGACGAGTTAAGTGGAGTGGTGGTTTAAATGAAGGGTGAGGTATTGGTTGGGGGGCTTTTCAGTGGTCTAAGCTCCTATTGTTTATTTTTTGTAGTTTGTTTGTGTCAGTTGGACTTTGTACTTTTTGGCTCGTTGTATCTTGGTATGGTGTGGTGACCAAGTCTTTTGCGTTTCAGTTTGGTAGGGTGTGGTTTTACACCTAATCTTTGTACTCTTTTTTATTGGTTTATAAAATTTGCATGGTTTCCTTAAAAAAACGGTCGAAAGTTAGATTCAAACGGCTTTGAAAATTTGTTACCAACGAGTTTAGGAGCATGTGCATCGCCAACGAGTGTGGTCGGACGCTGACAGGGGGCTGGAGGGACAAGGTCGGTCGCTTGGCCTTGCAAGCTGTTAGTGAGCGTGATAAAAGAGTTGTTTATCAAATTTCTAATTAAGTCTTGTATGGATAAATTTGTCTGTCTGCATATATTCATGTTGTTGTTTACTTTTCTATCTGAATAAACAGTCTGAATAACAAAAATGACCAATTTACCTATGAGTATGAACTACCCGTTGTTTAATAAATTGTTGTTCATTTTTTATGCAACATCACAAAGATAGTATTTATCTGAAAAACTACCCACATCAATCGTATAATATACAAATAAAAAAGAAAAATACAAATTGAGAATAGTATATACCTTGTGGTGGAAAGGGAAAACCATATCTTGGGTTAAAAGCAACTTCCCTAAGTATTCTAGAATCATATGTTATACCTTCTCATCCAGCTCAAACAAAAGTGAATATTATGTTGAAATCAGAAGTTCCTAGAACATTTTTTTTTTTTTTGAAAGGAAACTAGGCAAATTTTATAAACTAATAAAAACAGTACAAAGATTAGGTGTAAAACCACACCCTACCAAACTGAAATGCAAAAGACTTGGTCACCACACCATACCAAGCCACAACGAGCCAAAAAGTACAAAGCCCAACTGGCACAAACAGACTACAAAAAATAAACAAAAGGAGCTTAAGCCATAGAAAAGCCCCCCTAACCAATACCTCATCCTTCATTTAAAACACCACTCCACTCAACTCGTCTCTCCTTCCAAGCCGCATGAATGGAAATTTTGCTCCTAATTTCCGTTACAAGTTGCACAGCCGTGCGGTGATTCTCGGTAAAGAGTCTTCTATTTCGCTCTTGCCAAATGTAGTAAACTGAAGCCGCAAGAGCTAGCTTCTGCATTAAACGTTTTGGTGATCGCCTCGTGTCTGAAATAACTTCAATGATTTGGTCCCATGAGTCTGGCATATTCATCTAGTCCACAACATGTAAGATGCTATCCCAAACATCCCTTGAAAAAGAACACTGGAAGAATAGATGGGAATGGTTATCCATACAAGTGCTACAGAGCGAGCATTCCAAGTCCGGAGGTTCACCTTTCCAAAGCATAGGGTCTTGGGTAGGAAGGCGCCAATGACAAGCAAGCCAAAGATAGAAAGCATGCTTTGGAATATGGCCTGAGAACCAAACCGATTTATACCAATGTACAACCGGATGATTCCCCAGAGATGAACAAGTAGTACTAACCGTGAAATCCACACAAGAGTTGTTATTATCCACCCATAAAACTCTATCACGAACGGAGTCATTCAAAGATGGCAAAGGAGAAGTAGTAATAAGCTCATCATACCTGTTACACCAATCAGTCGGCCACTCCCCATCCAGACTTAGAAGTAACTCCCGAACCGTAGTGTCAGTCGAAAACCCACAAGAATGAATGAATCTGTAGGAGATGAAGGAAGAAAGATGACCACAGTCGAGCCAAGTATCCTCCCAAGCATTAGAATCCCGTCCATCACCAATCTGGGAGATCATAAATCGTCACAATTAGGGACGTAAATCCAACAGTTTACGCAGAACCCACGACCAATTGGATTTTTTTTGAACAATCCAGAAATGCGAAGATCTAAGATTATTCTGGTACACCCATCTTACCCACAGCAAGTTACGGTGCCTCACAATATCCCAAATATGATTAGCAAGCAATGCCCTGTTCCAGGTTGCCAAACGCCGAAGGCCAAGACCCCCACTCGAAAGAGGCTGACACACCACTTCCCAAGATAACCTGCACCTACCTCTAGGATCATCTTTTGGGGCCCAAAGGAATTTCCTAAAGAGAGTTTCATTATCATGGATAATCCTAGAAGGAAACAGGAACATATATATCTAATGAAGCTGTAAAGATTGAAGGACTGAGATAATAAGTTGTCTTCTCCCACCAAAGGAAAAGATCTTAGACTTCCAATTGAGAATGCGACCCTTAATCTTAGCAACCAAAGAGTCATAATCACCTGACTTCAAACGGGTATGGGATAATGGAACTCCCAAGTACCAGAAGGGAAAAGAACCAAGATTGAAAGGGAGACACTCAAGAATGGCCTCCTTAATGTTAGGAGGAACATTCCTAAAGAAAACCTCACTTTTTTCAACACTTGGTTCTAACCCCGAGCGTTTCTTGAAAAGAAGAATTGCTTTTTTAAGAACCTCGACCGAATGAACATCTCCCTTCTTGAACACAAAAAGGTCGTCAGCAAAGCATAGGTGCGTCAAAGCCAAGTCTTCACAACCTCTGTGATACCCAAAATCAGCAGCTTCCCGGATGCATTACTTGAGGAGCATAGAGAACCCCTCCATCATGATCGTAAAGAGATAAGGGGATAACGGATCCCCTTGCCTTAGCCCCTTTCCCCAATGGAAAAACCTGTATGTGTGACCATTAATCGCAAGCGAATAAGAAGTAGAAGAAACCATCTCCTTTATCCATTTAACCAAAACCGGATGGAACCTCATTCCCTGAAGCATAGTAAGAAGGAATTGCCAGTCCACCGTATCATAAGCCTTCATGATGTTGATTTTAAACGCGCACCTTTGAGGCCCTTCCCTAGATTGGTAACCCGACACCAGCTCATGGGCCATAAGAATATTATTCGTAATCCTCTTATCAGGAATAAAGCCGATTGGGCACCATCAATTAAAGAATGCAAATGACCCTTCATTCTGTTCGCGATGACTTTACTAATGCATTTGTAAAGCACCATACAACAAGCTATAGGTCGGTAATCTGAAACCTTAGATGCATTAACAGATTTAGGAATAAGACAAATGAGTGTATGATTCAGTTCTTTCAAAAGGTTACCTTGATAGAAGAAATTGTGGATAGCAATTTCCACATCAGGACCAATGATATCCCAAGAAGCTTTGAAAAACCGAGTTGAGTAACCATCTGATCCTGAGCCTTTATTATTGCCAATACTGAACATAGCATCTTTGATCTCCTCATTAGAAATAGACTGGATCATATGGTTGGCTTCAAACAACGTAAGTTTTTGGGTAAATAGTTCATCTGACATAACCGAATCAATTGAAACATCCCCATAAACATAGTCGCCATGGCTAGTACAGACAGATTGGATGGAGTTAGAGTGATGTCGTTCTTTTATCACATTATGGAAGTATTTAATATTCATATCACCCTCATTCAACCATTTGATTTTGGCTCTCCGTTTGGCAGCACATTCTTCATCCCATCAAGCTTTTTGAAAAGCAAGAAGAAGGTGACCAAAATCAAGGCCCAAATCCACATTTGAGGGGTCATTGTCTACCCCTAACTGTATCTGATCTAGCTCTGCTTTCAAGAAGGACACCTGGGTCGCAAGATTGCCATAGGAATTACGGAGCTTTCGTAGAGGGGTCTTTAGGGCTTTCAAGTGACTTGTCACCCGAAACATAAATGTCCCCTCTACATGCTTAGACTATTCATCCTTTACAACCTGCAAGAAAGACGGGTGTTCCTCTTTTAAAGGATAAAACTGCCGGGGAGTGGTCCGATATCCCAGAAGGTAAGAAGTGAACATTAACATCATGGAACTGAGAAGTAAATTACGAATTAGCCAGAACCCTATCCAGTTTGCGCTGATTCCCCCTTCTTTATTTGGCTTTTGGTTCCAAGAGAAATGGATACCCGTGTAATGCAAATCAAAAACTTCCACATCCTCCACACAAGCAAAGAAATCTGACATATCAGCGTTACGATGAGAGGATCCCACGAAACCGTCATGAGGAAACAACATGGCATTGAAGTCACCCATAATAGTCCAAGGTTTAGATCATATCAAGACTTTAAACATCCACAGCCCTAACCATATCTCCTTCCTTTTAATGCTATTATTGGCCGCATAAATAAAGGAAAAGAAGATAGGGTTATGGCCTCCCGTAAGTTTTAATTCATAGTTCAAGAATTGCTCGTGGACCTCAAGAATCATGACATCTAGAACCCGTAAATCCCAAGCAAGAATTAGACAGGTCCTAGAGTCATAGGCCATCTGGTTAGAGATCCAAGACCAACAGCCAAAAGAACGAGACCAAACATTTTATAGGGAATTCTTTGAAACATTAGTATCTAAAATTGCACACAAACTTAAATCATTGCAATGGATTAAATTTCTCACCTCTTTTTGTTTGACCAGGGAGTTGAGCCTCCAGATATTCCAAGACGCGATATTTAACATGATGGGGTATTTTGAGCCTCCTCCCCTTGGTCCCTTGTTTCTTCAATCGAAGTACTCAAAGCAAGGTCATTGTCTAAAGAGACACTTGTATCTCCTTGAGTCTCCGCCTCTCACAAATCCTCTAGAGCCCCAAATCTGTTTGAGACCATCGTGGAATCAATCGTAGTTCTTCTTCGGGACATCCGAAAAGACTTGACGGCAGAAGCTAGAAGGGGTGCAGTTTTCGCATTTGATTATTTAGATAGCGTCCCAGAATCCACATGCTTAGAAACTCCATTTGTACCCTTACCTGGTCCTTTGGAAACGGGTTTCACAATTTGACCAGTTTTCCTTGATGATTCTTCTTCTGTTAGATCCACATTTGATGCCTCAGGCTGTTCCCTCCTAGACATACTTGCTTCCATATTAACTAGAGCAGGTCTAGATATACCGACTTTCACATTGGAATTTTTAGGTTGAGAATTTGAAGGTTGAGAATTGTTATTTGTTTTGGCCCTCCATTGCCGTTTCTCCACTCTAATGAAACCATCCGAATCCTTTTTCCCCTCAACCTGCTTCCCTTTAAGAGAACTCACTGCCTTCACACATGACGAGGTTTTGTGACCACAAACATGGCAATGGGAGCATTGGATTGGCTCCCAGATGTATTCAACCTGGATATTGACCTTTTCGTCCTCCCCTCCGTTTAGGTCTCGAACCACTACCTCGATTTGCCGTTTAAGTTCCCTATTGCCTGAACCTCAACCAGAACTTTCACAAAACCCGGCCGGCTCCAAGCTTTATCGTATATGGCCGCTGTACATGAATCCATTTGTTTCGGAATACCCAAAGCACTTGCAATCCAACTAACCCCTTCCTTGTTGAACACTACCAAAGGGATATTATGCAACTTAACCCATAAAAGACAAGACATGTGCTCTTGTTTATGCAGCCCCTTAGATGGGTCCCAACGATAGACAAACAAGGGTATACCGCGAATCATTAATGGCCCAGCCTCGATAACCTGATCACAACCACCTACATCATTGAATTTGAAGAAAAAAAATCCCATTTTCGTTCATCATAGCATCATTATATCCATATTTGCCCCAAGCAGCTTTAACAAATTTTTGAACGAGGGGAAAAGGAATGCGAGGGCCCAAGAAATAACCATATAGAATAGAATTGTAGGATTTCGCAGCTTCTTTAGCCATTTCAATTGGGATCTTCAGGATCGAATGAATTTTGTCGACAAGAGGGTAGAAGTTAAGATTCGTGGACATCGAACTACCAATAGCTTTGGCAAAATTGAGATTCCCGTTACCCAACCCTTCCATTCCAACAGTTTGGTTACCACCTGAACCTTCTTCTAGGGATGTAAGTCTTTCAAAAATAGAAACCCTACCAGAATCTGCAGACATGGGGTCAGTAGCATCAACCGTTCCCATTCCACGCATTAAGAAGTCATGGTGCTGAACCCTTCGTTCAGTGCCCTTTATAAGATAGACGAAGACCCAATAATCCAAGGTGCTGAATATCTATCAAGGTGATTCAGAAAGCAAAGAAGACCACAGAAACACTCAACACGTGGTGAGGAAACAGAAAATGAAATAAAGACAGCAAGAACCAGCAGCTAACCACAATAACAAGACCCAACAAACCAAAATCAAACCCGCGACCTAGAAAGAACCGAAGACAATAGAACCAACCAACAAACAGCAAGTAAATAAAAGTGAATGTGATCGGGACCAGTAGTTGTCCAACCGTGGACAACAGTAGCAAGCCAATCACAAACAACGAAGATCGGAGTTTCGACCAAGGTAACAAATAGCACCAACAAACAGAAAAGTATATCAACAATAAAAGGCATACCAGACGTGTACAGTAGGTGCACATAAAATAACAAAGAAACAGTAGAAAAAACATATGTAGGGGCTGTCTAACCGTGGAAAAACAGCAGCAACTAAAACCCGATTGAGAGCATACCTGATTCTCAATCACCAGCTCAACGCCAACAAACCAGATCATGCATAAATGAACAGCAGCAACAAAGTTCATGCATAATTCACGCCCACCATAAATTGAGAAAACAAAACAAAACACACTTCCCAACGTTTGAGTCCTAAACAGAAACTCATAACAACAGTCCCGTAGCATAGTCCAACAATCGAAGAAAACAAAACAGGAGGGCAGCAACCAAAGGCACATAAAATCACACAGATACCCGATCACAAGACAGCATAAGAAGCTGTCAAACAAGGCCAAATTCCAAACCAACAGATGCACACAAATATTTAACCAGCAGCAGCAGCAGAAAATAAAAGAAATATCCAGCAAAAGCGAAGAGGATAGGGAAAAAGATCGCACGAAGAAACAGTCCCAAACACGCCCTTCCAATCCAATAGCAACGAAACAAACCAAACTAGAACCAAGCTCGAAGAACGATCATACAGCAGCAAGAAATAAGAGAAAAACCGTAACAGAATTGATGTGCAAACAACCGCTAGAAGGACCTAAGGCAGGCCCAATACTTCTTAGAATCTGCAGACAATCACGTTGGGCAGGCAATAACGAGATTCAGAAATCTAGCGCTGTAAAAACACGGCTCCCAGAACCGTTACGAATCGGAAACCCTAAATCTGCACCCCTTGTCGACGGCCAGATCGAGCCACAACAAAGTGTCATGTCCAATCAAACAGAAATGGAAACAGCTGAGGAGATCCCATAATCGAAAACAGTCTAGCTAGGAAGCGATCAACGTCGATGGGAGCCAAGAACACCAAGTAAAAACACGAATGCAAATCCAAACCCTAGTATCAAAACTTCAAAGAGAGACAAGCGAAGCCAAAGCAATCTTCCAATCATGCATCCGATTCATAACCTCAAGAATCAAGAGGCAAATCACGTCAACAAGAACACCATCCTAGAGAGAAAAAGTCAAAGCTCTTAATAATGTGCTTAAGCTCGAGTCAATTTGGTGTTAGTAATTCATAGAACATTTTGATAGCATCAACCGCCTCCTGTAAGCAGTTTGATGACTAGTTGGCACAATTGCATGTATAAAGGTATCGTCTAGCGCACCTATTACACCATTCATTAACAAAAAAAGATTATATATATATATATATATATGTATATATATATATGTATATAAAACTTTAAAACGTCAATAATAAATGTTACCGAAAATATTTCACTCAAATTTAAAGTTGTATCAGAAGTTATTGGCACCACTATTTCTTTTGCAATTCCATCATACCCAATAAAACTTCATGGAAACAAACATGAACAGTTCTTGTAGAGTGTTGAAATCTACGTTTAATCACTCTGTAACGCTCGTTATGGTCAATCATCGTAAAAAAATATTGTCATTTTCTCTTCGACACTAACATGTCTACTATCTTTCACCCAATTTCTTTGTCTAAAATGATTGCATAACAGTATATATGCTTCATGTGAGAGGCGCATCAACTCATGACATTGCATACTAGGTCCGGTTAATAGCGCTTGGGTGTAAGGATATCTACTAAGTGCTGAAGTGTTATCGGGCATTCTTTTTGTTCTTTTTGAAGCATTTCTCTGTCGTCGCATTTCTCCATCGTCTTACACACACACATACACACACACACACACACATATATATATATATATATATATATTAGGACTACGAGGATAATTTCTTCCTCAAAAGTCAACATATCTATTCAAATAAAAAGGCATAAAGTAAATCCAAAAAAAAAACATTATAAATCTAAAATCAATGCATAAAAATAAACATGCTTATCATAAATCCAAAACCAACGCTTATCATAAATCCATAGCCACATACATATCATAAATGGTCACCAAAAACATCATATGTCTAAAAAAATGTGGAACCGAATTGTCATCCAAAAACATCACAAGTTACTAACACAAAAGTCTACTTCACAAGTCATTAAACACCACAAAAGTTCTAAAAGTGTGGCACCAATCCTTACTGATATCCTTGTTTTGTCCCAACTGTTCTTACCCATTCTTTGCCGATTTCGGACGGTATTGTCATCCAAGCTTCTCTATTACGGTTGTCTGTAAGGATAGAAAAGGCAATACTTTAGAAGGGATTATCTTTTTCCCACCCAAGCTCATTCAATTTTTTAGGCATGTGTAATAACTAACAAACTCGGGGTTCCCATTTCGACACCATAGTATCTAAAAACTTTATAAGCTTTTCGTCAAGCTCCGAAGTGGCTTTTGTAGTCTTTTTACCCTTTTATTTCTCAGCCGGATCACGAGATGAACAAGGTGTTGAAGACACGGGAGCTTGATCACTTGATACATTGATCTCTTCCTCAATGACCACAAAAGGTTCAATGATTGGCAAAGGGTCTTTTAATGATAGTCCATGGCCTCCAATACCCGTGGACATACCTGTTGAGCCTCTCTCTCATTGATTTGATGATAATCCCTTTTACCTTATACGAAGTATTTATGTTTCTGTTTTTAGTTCCAGCGATCATCACTGACTCTGTTCAGTGATCGCTGAAAAAATTGTAATGTAAATCCAATCAACGATAACGATACTTCAAGAAGACAAAACTCACACCAAAGAACCTTCAGCAAAAGTCGAAGACTGAAACTGAAGATTAGAGACTGGCGAGTACGTGATCTAAAGCGGTATTCAGTGATTACAACCTTGTCTACATATGTGTGAAGACTGCCTAAGCCTCAGCGAATGCTGAAGAGACCTTCAGGTTATTCTAGCATTCAGCAATCAAAAGAAGCTTATTGAGCACGATTGTTCTTGTCTTGTCCTCATACACACAAAGGACAACCCCATACCCTTTCCAAAAGATAGTGCGGTACGGAGCCGATTAATTGACTCTATTACCCACCAACTTTGTGAAAGGATGTCTGCTCATGAATAGGCTTTTGTACTATTCACTATAGCAAAAGACAAGTCTTCCTCTAAAGGCTTAACACGCGTTCTAACCCTACCACGTTGCATTAAATGTGTATTTAATGCAATGGGTATAAATAGATGTGTTTTATCTCCATGCAGAGATACTTCTACTTTGAACTTACTTACGCTTAAGTAAAACAACACACACATCTAAGATGTGGAATCCAAGATTCATACAATATGATACAAGATTCAAGAACAAGATGAATAGAATAGTAGAAAGAATAGATCATGAAATGTTATTGATTTGATTGAGAGATAGAAATTACAGCTCTAATCTTGATTACAATTCTGCTAATGACTTGGTAATGACAATTACCAGGAAAATACTATTTATACTAAGGAAATAGTAAAGCTACACTATTACAAAGCAAGTAAGCTAAGGAGAAACTTGAATACAACAATAAAGCTTTTACGTAAACCTAACATTCTCCCCCTTTGGATTCAAGTTTGGACTCTTGTAAATTTCGTCTTTCGAAGTCCAAGAATTTTCTCTAATCTTCTCAAAGCGTTCCTGTATTGGATTTTCTCCTCGAGCAGATTTATCGCATTGATCAACAAATATCTTTCTTTGGAACTCATCCTCTCAGATTCAGCAGCTCTGTCATTGTTTATCCTTTTTAAGTCAAGCGCCCTTCTCACCAATCTTATCGTACCATCATAATATTTGTTCAACTCACTAAATATCATAAATTTCTTCACTTGAAGTTGAGGAAAGTATATGACCCCGAATTCTGGCTTTTCAAGAATCATATAGACTGGATAAGCTTCAATATCTTCTAATTCTTGATTTGGTCTTTTCAGATTGATGATCCGTTGATTGTCTTCAAGGCCCATTTGAACATCAATGACCATAGCCAGCTTCACATGACAACGCATAAATCTCTTGATAGCTTCAAGAGCAATCAGTTCTCCTTCCTTCCTGTTTGTCATGTTTCTAATTTTGAAGTACATATATTCAAGATCTTCCAAGTATAAGCTTGAAAAATCAGCTTCACTGAATCTCCAGATCTGACCATCCTGTCTAGTAACTGTAAACACAGGATACCAGATTCTTAGAAGCTTTTGAGCATCAATTTGTTTGATCATGACGACCCGATGCTTGGTACGCACTTCACTTATCGGTAGACGTTTGGCTTTCAAAAGGTGTTTGTATTCAATGCGGTAATCTTTAGTCTGACGATGAATACCAAGTACTTTGTCACCACTCAGAACTTTTCGATGTCGGATGAAAATTCCAAAGTAGATATCTTCTAAATATGGCTCTCGGATTCTTGCTCGATCATAACCAAGAAAATTTGCTCTGATATGGAATGGCACATAATTTTTGGTGAAGATTTTAGTAGGATCAACTTGTTCTCTTTGAGCAAGGATGTCTGACACATCAGGTACATCTGCAGTGGAAGATTCTGGAACAGACTGACGGTCTTCTTGAACATAAAAAACTGGATCTTGATCATCTATATCAGCTTCAAAATCAAAGTAGATCCCAGTCGACTCGTCAATGTTGTCAATGTCTTCTCCAAAATCTTGCTCTCCACCCAGAGTAGTAGAGAACACATCGTTGAAACCTACATTGGCAGACAAGTCCAATAACATCCTTGTTCCTACTGTGGAGTCCATCGGCTTTTCAACCATTGGCTCGATCGTAGGACTTGTCTCCATTTTTTCTTCATCTTCAACCACAATAGCCTCAATTGTTCTTTCCCGAACAGATTCCGAGGCAGAAGCTTCAGCAATTACTTTTTGAGTTGATGCCTCCTCTCCAACCCTTGCAACTAACTCAGATGTCTTGGCCAATCTTTGTCTCTTCCTTTCCCCCTCATAACTATCTGGATCATCCGGATCGTCATGCCTTCGTTTATAAGATATGGCCTGAGACCTGCAAGTTTCTTCCAAAGTAGACACCCGTTCAAAGAGAGCATCCATTGAACTTTTTAGATCTTGGGTTTTGGATGTAATTAACTTGCTAACTTTAGAAAAGCTAGAAGTAACCACATCTTGAAAAGCCAAAAACTCTGAGGCTCGAACAAAAGGGTTAACGTCTAATTGTTGTCGTAAGAGGCCAACCAAATCTGCATCTTCAGCATCTAGATTTTGAGATGCCGTTAATTTTGCATATAGTAATGATTTAAGTTCATCCATCGATTGTTCTTGAACTGACGGTTCAGGTACATGTGGTGGTGATGACGCAGATGGTGGCTCTTCTTCTACAATTTCATTTCCCTTCAGAAGTCTTTTCAGACTGGCCATTTGAGCATCCATATTATCTTGAACAGCCTTTAGGGCACCGTCCAGATATTCCCTTGACACAAAGTCGGGTAAACTTACACCTGGATCACTTAGATTACCACTTGTAACAACAGTTGAATAAATTGTTGTGCCTACGTACAATGTTGGCATGATGTTAGCATTGGTAGGACTTCCGACCTGTCCTTGTGAAATGTCAAAAGACATTACTCCGGTCGTTCCGGCAAGTTCACTAAGAACTGCACTTGGAGCAACAGATGCTCTAGACTCATGAATACCTATGTGTATGGGCTCTAGACTCAAGATGCACAGAATCGACGTCGTAGGCTGGGGCAGCAGCCTACTTATTTCAATAACTACATTCTCCAAATGAGAAGTAGTTAGCAGATGTGCTCTATCCCCGTGTTCAATTGAAACAACTGGTTGTTGAGAACCAGTTGAGTGGATGGGTGGGGTGTGCATTTGCATAGCTGGGCAAGCTATGTTTTGTTCAATACCAACATTCAACGAATGAATGTCAGTAGCAGATGTGGTTGCCCGGCTATGTGTTTCAGCTAGGAAAGAAGCTTGATACTCTTTTTCTGCTCCACTTTCACCCTCTCCATATTTTTCTACGTCCCTTTCACTCACTATCTCAACATTTTCAACTGCGACTCCCTCATCTTCTTCTACGTTAGGTAAATCTTGAAGAATACGATCATAATCATCAACATCGTCAATATTGAATGACAATGAACGTAAGCTCGGACAAGGCTGTTGAGTTGAATATTCTGGAAAAATATCATTTATATCATCAACCAGTGTTCCAATTGGAATATTCTGTGGAAGAGTAGTTTGAACACGATCATCCGTTCCATCATCATTATTATCATCATCATCACCATGATCACAAGAAACTGCCTCATTGTCGGTTTCAGTAGCTTTCGAACTTGAAGAAGTTGTAGAAGTACAATCAGATGAAGTACTCTGCTGATCAGACGCTCCCTCGCCTGTTCACCCCTCTCTATTTCTTTTTCTCTCATCACACTTCCCTGTCAGGTAACCCCTATTCCTGAACTCGCTCTTCTATTTCTAACTCTCTCTAACAACTGAGGCATGGGGTGATCCTTGGGCAAGTTCAACCGGTTCTGGTTGAGCTATTGGATCTATCACTCGCCTATAATTTATAACGCACTGAGTGGTCTGATCAGCTAAGGCAATTAGTTCTGGTGGTACTGACATTATTGAATCCAAATCTTCCACTTCTGTATGCTGTCGAATTCTGGTCATGACAAATGTTGGTCCTTTTTCAGAATTTGATCTGGCCGGAATATCTTCATTAGCATTCATCATGGCCTTAATAAACAGTTGCAGAAACCTCTAAAAAGGCACAAATTTCCGAGCTTTAGACGGGAATCTTTTTGTATTTACCAGCTCCACCAATTCATTTCATATGACGAAAGCATAGTCATAGTTTCTTGAGAAAACAATTCCATGAAAGAATTTGAGAAATAAGCTACTACAAGTATCTATGCCCGCTGTCTTCGACGTCAGGCATCTGTTCTGGATTGAGAACAACAGGTGCCAGATTGATGGTAGAAACCTTATTTTGAATTGAGTCGGGTTATTCAACTCTACCGAGTATCCTAACCGTTTGATATCTAAGCACAATTGTTCATCCGATACAAAATCTTCAAAACCAGTAGAGCCTGGTCCTGGCAGACGAAGAATTCTTCTTAGTCGTTTCAGTGTTAAACGACTGACAAAATCGTCAACTTCTCCTTCGAAATAAATGGTGTCCCTGTCTTTTTGCAAAGTGAGCGTACTCCAGAATTGTTGAAGATACACCATTGGAACCGGTGTATTTGCTGATAATGAGGATGCTATGGGATGTCCTTTCAGAATTTCTAGGATAATCGGATATTCGGCTGGCATAGCAAAAGAAAAGACATGGTTATTAGGTTTTATGTCTAGGTATTTTATTTGAGGGAATAGTGTTTCAGAAGTAATGGGTTGGCTAGGCAGGTGTATAGGGATATTATCAGATCTGATAGAAGAAACGTGAGATTCCACGTTAGATTGATGTCTTTGACCCGCCATTGACCTGTAAAAATGTCTAAAAATTAGTACCCATGTTATTCATGTAAATTGAATTAAAAAGAATAACAACACAGCAAAAATAAAACAAAACAACAAAAATAAAAAACAAATAAACTCTAAAAAAAATTAAACTAAAAAAAATCACTAAACTAAAAGGAAATTAAAAATAACAAAAACAAAATAAAAAACTAAACAAACAAAAAAAAATAAGAAAACACTTGGAGAAAAAAAATGTATTGACTTGATTAGAAGTCCGGACAACAAAGAAAACAACAAACACTTAGAAGAAAAAACAATATGGTGACCGGATTAGAAATCCGGACAACATAGAAATTCAAACACTTAGTAAAAAACAACAAACAAATTGGTGACCGGATTTGGAATCTGGACAACATAAGAAAACAAACAAAAATACTAAGTCTAAAAGAAAGACCTAATCCGGAAAATCATCAACCGGATTAAGGTTGATCGGAGTGTAAACTCCGATCACCTTGTCCAGTGAGATATTCGATCAAAACAAACATAAGATTAAAAACACTTAACACACTAAAAAAATAGACAAAAAAACACTATACGAAACTAAAAACAAAGATAATACTGATTTTATTATTATTTATTATTTTATGGTTCGATTTAAGTTTTCATTCAAGTTCGATACAATGATAACCAACAAAATTAGTCCAACCAGTCCAAAAATGTCCAATATAAGTCCAAACGATCAAGGTAATATGAATAAAAAAATCAAATGAAATAAACCTTGACGATCAAAGAGATGAAACAGTAGAATGAAGAACAGTCTGAGCGATAAAACAGAGAAATGCGCGGAGAAGACGATGAATAGTAAATGAGGATAAAAAGTAAAAAGTAAAAATGAGGCGAATATTTATAGTCAAAGTCAAAAAYCGTTCAAATTCTAAATTGCTCAAGACTTATCCGGATTAGAATAAATTGGTCAAGAGGTGTCCGATTTATGGATTGAGAAATATCTAAGTGTTAATCCGGACAATAAATCGCTCAAGACTTGTTCGGTTTAAGGATAAATCGCTCAAGACTCAATCATTTTGAAATAAATCGCTCAACAAAGAAAGTTAAATCGCTTGAGTTAAGAATTAAACCGCTCAAGAGTTGAACGGTTTAAGGACTTGAAAAAAATAAACTCAACAAGCGATTTAGGAAACGGACAAATGAAGTGAACGATTTAACAATCCGCTCAATCCTTTGCAAAGTACATCTAATCTTATCCGGATAAGAGTTCATCATATAGTCTTTTGTCCGAATGTCTAAATCGGACAATAAATCGGACAAGTGTTGTCCGGATTAGACTAAATCGGCCAAACACTTATATTTCTAAACTCTATATCTTTTGATGAGTCCAGATTTCATACAAACATGGTATGATCTTCATAGATTGTGATGAACATCAAAGTAGAAAGAATAATATCAAGATTGGAGAGAGAGAGAGAGAATTACATCAGCAAATCTTGATTTTCAGATTAATGACAATTGCTTAATTACAATTACAAGATAAATCCTATTTATACTAGGAAATATAAAGACTAAGCTATTACAGGGAAACTACACTAAGGAGAAACTTGAATACAACATTAAGCACTAACTTGAACCCAACATTCTCCCCCTTTGGATTCAAGTTTGGACTCTTGTGAACTTCGTTTTGCGCAGTCCAAGGATTTTCTCTAACCTTCTCAGAGCATTTCT
>NC_037540.1:31318478-31320049 GCF_001531365.2 Cynara cardunculus var. scolymus | reverse complement strand
TGACGATATTCAATTCGATACTCTTTTGGCTTCTTATGGATTCTTAGAACTCTGTCAGCACAAAGCAGTTTTCTGTGACGAATGAAAATCCCAAAGTAGATATCTTCTAAATATGGCTCTCGGATTCTATCGCAATCATAACCAAAGAAATTTTCTCTGATATGGAAAGGAACGTAGTTCTTTGTGAAGATTTCTGTAGGATCAACAGTCTTTTTTGGAACACTGATTTCAGGCGCATCAGGTAGAACAGCAATTGATGATTCTGGAATAGACTGAGAATCACCTTGAATGGGAAAAGCTGGATCTTCTTCTTCTAAATCAGCTTCAAAGTCAAAGTACAATCCAGTTGACTCATCAATGTTATCAACGTCTTCTCCAAAATCCCGCTCTCCACCCAAAGTAGTAGAGAATGCACTGTTGAACCCTACGTTGGCAGACAAGTCCATTAGCAACCTCGTTTCTACCGTGGAGTCCGCCGGCTTTTCAACCATTGGCTCGATCATTGGACTTGCCTCCACTTCTTCATCTTCAATAATCACAGCCTCAATTATTCTTTCCCGAACTATTTCCAGGGCAGAACTTTCAACATTTACGTCCTGAGGTAGTGACTCTTCACCCAAACTTGCACCTTGTAGAGATGTCTCAGCCAATCTCTGCTTTTTCCTCTCCCCCTCATGACTATCAGGATCATCCTGATCGTCATGTCTTCGTTTAAGAGAGTCGGCTTGAGACTTGCAAGTTTCTTCAAGTATAGACACCCTTTCGACAAGAGCATCCATTGTACGTTTCAGATCTAGGGTATTAGATGTGATCAAGTTACTAACTTCAGAGAAATTAGCACTAATCACATCCTGAAAAGTCAAAAACTCTGAGGCTCTAATCACAGGGTTAGCATCTATTTGTTGGCGGAGAAGACCAACCAAATCTGCATCTTCCGCGTCTTCGCTTTGGGAAGCCATCAACTTAGCATATAAAAGTGATTTTAGCTCGTCCACCGATTGATCTGGTATTGACGGTTCTGGTACATATGGTGGTGATGGCGCAGATGTTGGCTCTTCTACAACATGCTCTTTTCCCTTCAATAACCTCTTCAAACTAGCAATTTGTGCTTTAAAATTTTCTTGAACAGCCTTTAGGGCGCCGTCCAAATATTCCCGTGACACAAAGTCGGGTAAAATCACACCTGGTTCACGTAGAAGACCAGTTGAAACAACAGTTGAAACAACAGTTGAGTAAACTGTTGTGCCTACATTCAATGTTGACGTAATATTAGCATTGATAGGACTTCCGACCTATCCTTGTGATATGTCAGAAGATATCACTCTGGTCATTCTGGCTAGTTCACTTAGAACAGCACTTGGAGCAACAGATGCTCCTGACTCTTGCGTACCTATGTGTGTGGGCTCTAAACTCGAGGTGCACAGAATCAAAGGTGTAGGCTTGGGCAGCAGCCTACTAGTTTCAATAACTACATTCTCCAAATGAGAAGTAGTTAGCGTATGTGCTAAATCCCCGTGAGAAATTGAAACAGTTGGTTGTTGAGAACCAACTGAGTGGATAGGAAGGGTGTG
>NC_037540.1:31298545-31318378 GCF_001531365.2 Cynara cardunculus var. scolymus | reverse complement strand
ATATCAATCAAATCCCAAGGAATCGCATCTCTCTGCAGTCAAGAGGATCTTTAGATACCTCAAGGGAACTCTTTCATTGGGTCTCTGGTATCCAAAGGACTCTGGCTTTGATCTAATAGCTTATACAGATGCAGATCATGTAGGTTGCAAGCTTGATAGAAAGAGTACGTCTAGAAGCTGTCAACTCTTGGGGGACAAGCTAGTAAGTTGGACATCCAGAAAACAAAATTGTGTCTCAACATCCATTGCAGAAGCAGAGTATGTAGCTGCTGCTAGTTGTTGTTCACAAGTTCTCTGGATGAAGACTCAACTTAAGGACTATGGTTTCTCTTATGACAAAATTCCTATCCTATGTGACTCCAAGAGTGCTATAGCCATCTCTGCCAATCCAGTATAGCATTCCAAGACCAAGCACATCGATGTAAGGTACCATTTTCTAAAAGACAATGTTGAAAAAGGTAATATAGAAATGTACATTGTTCCAATGGAGATTCAACTTGCTGACATTTTTACAAAAGCTCTTGATGAAAAAAGGTTTTTATTCCTTGTCAGCAAGATGGGTATGCTGAATCTCACCACTTAAAGGCAATAATTAACTTGAAACCAGAGGTCTTCCATATCTCATGGTTATACCAATAAGTGATATATAAATCTCACCACTTAAAGGCAATCATTATAAACTAGCGCCTCTGGTCATAAAAACCATAGCTTCTGGCTATTTAGATTAACTTCGATTTTGGCAAACAATCTCCATCGCCTTTTGGAACCAGAGCTACTCTGCTCCAAAGCAAATACTTAGTAATTTTTACCAAGTATTTTCTTACCAACCAGAGCCTCTGGTTCAATAGACCAGAGCCTCTAGATTCATACTCTTTGTAACCAGAGCTCCTCTGGTCCCAAAGACTTTCCCTCTTCCATGTAAACTACTTACTACTTTCACAATATTCTATTTCCTTCACAACCAGAGCCTCTGGTTCCAAAGACCAGAGCCTCTGGATTCGAAATCTTTGGCACCAGTGCTCCCCTGGTCTCAAAGATCCATATGTATTGCTTAGCCATACATCATTCATTATTTTCTCTTAAGACCAGAGCCTCTGGCCACCTCTTTCATTTCACATGCATCTTTTCTCCTCCATTACACATTTCACAATCAGAGCCTCTGGTTGTATACACCATAGCCTTTGGTCCCCAAATTCTCCATCTTTAATATTTATTTAAATGGGAGTTTTTGACACCTTCAAACATCACTCTATATGCATCACTTGAGGGGGAGCAAACCTCTTTTACCTTCAATTTTTATATATGCATTTTCCATCCAGAGCCTCTGGTTCTACTATCCAGAACCTCTGGCCATTACAAATGCTACATATATGTATTTAACCAGATCTCCTCTGGTTCTACATAATGGATTTCCAATGTTTATCTAGAACCTCTGATTTGAAATCCAAGGCTTCTATAACATACAATCCAACACTCCAACCATGAACTTCTTCACAGATGTCAAACCAGCACTCCTCTGGTTCCCCCCCCCAATAGGTCATGACCAACCAGAGCTCCTCTGGTTCCATGACAATAATTTTTATACAAAAATTCATCTTAGTTGAAACTCATTTTTCATAGATTATACAAAATTGCAGCTTTTGTGACTAAAAACTATACCTCATAAGTTTTTAGAAGATCAAAACTTCATAATTAGTATTAATCTTACGATTAGATGGGATTTTTAAAGTTTAAATTATTTTTGGGGTTACGTATTCATCAAGTTATTATTTTGAATACTGTTTTATTCAAATAATTTCTAACGTCATCATAACCACGTGCCTGACATCTCCAACAGCCTGTTCCCCACATACCCTTTTAAACCGTCCTCCTCCCTTACCCCGTTTTGACACGTGTCCTACTATATTAAATGCACGTACTATCAAGACGGCTCACGTTCTTCAAATCAAATCATCACAAACCAAACAACCAAAACTTTTCATGATTATTATATTTCAATAATCAAGAAACGTTTCCCATCCCCTTCTCCCCACCCCCACTACCCCCCACTACCCCAATCCTTCCCCATCTTCCCGCCTATTCCTCCTCCATTTTCCTTTTACGCTTCCATAAACCTGCAACTAAACTCTGACGAACTACAAACCTGCACCCTTCCCAAACCTACAACAATGGCATCCTCCACATATCATGAATCAAACAATAATGATAGCCGAATACAGTTTACAGGAGCCGACAGCCGTGTTATCATCTTTCTACCAATGCGGCCGAATAATCACGCTCTCGAACTCAAAACTGATCTGTTTGACGACCGTTTTGTCATTATTGTTGAGTTTTCAGACACAACATTCTTCTTTCTGCTTTCACTCTTGCAGATACAGCCGTACCAATAAAGTACGTCCAATAGTATTGGCAAACCTGTGAGTTTGATGAAGAAAGCCACGACATTATGGGGGACATAGACGCCCCTCACGATATGGTTTGCTCTATTAAAATATCATGAGCTAAGGTTTCCCGGATACTGTGCATTCCAACACTCAAGGAACTTGGAATTGCGCAATTTGCCGAACCACCAACCACCGAAGACATTCTCCGGTTCGTAAAGATGCTTGGTTACAACCGTGACCTACGCACCATCTCCAATTTCAAACGTCAATGCCTTCCACCGATGTGGAATATGTTCTTCTCCCTTCTGAACAGAGCCCTGACATGCAAACTGGGCTCCTTGGACCAAGGCAATATAAATATCATGACCATAATGTACGGGCTGTTCTTCAATTGGAACCTCGACTACGCCTTCTTCATCTATAACGAAATACTTTTGGTGGTAGTCAAGAATTCGAAACTCCAGGCCGCTGGTAAGACTCTCCCTGCAGTTCTCTTTCCTCGCTTCATCGCTCTCTTCGTCGGGGACGGAATACGGAAGAATCGCCTACCAGCCGCAGAGCCATTCACGCCCGTATACAAGATGCATGGTCATCGACCAACCCTCTCGAAGGAGAGTTATACCATCAACCGTCCTCTTCCAAGGGCTATGCTCATTGTCATACCATCGACATCTGAGATACGCCAGAACTATGAACGCTCCATGCTGCCTCATGAACCGAGGGCATCTACCCCGGAGCACCTAGAGCCGTCCCCTGCGCCTAGGGAGGGTGCACATGAGTCATCATCATCGGATGATGAAAATGATGATGATGATGATGCTACTCAACGTGCCATCCTCGGCCCTACTCAAATAATCTCTCCACCCACTTCCCAAAGGGCAACCATATCCTCTACCCCAGACGATCAAAGCCAAAGGGGTATTGAACAAGGACGACCCAGTCCAATCCCTACCCAAGCCAGCCATCCAGAGGCCATTCATCGGGTCTCTGGAGTTGAATCAACTGAGGAACCTCATATTCCATCACCCCTCTCCCAACAGAGAGGTGATGAAGAAATAAGAGCCCCATCGCCTTAAGGCTCGCTACATTCTATCACACACAGAGAAACATGTGTTGCTTCTGACGTTGAACCCTATGATCGTTCAGAGCAATCTCCCCTTCCTGCACCACCCCCTTCGATATTTGATCTACCGAAGGGGACACACATTCATTTTACTTATTCGGCCTCTGAAGCCGAGGAAGAGAAAGCAGATGTCACAACATCGCGAGATAGCTCATCCCTTGATGGCTATCAAGGACACGATGGAAGTCCTTCAAGACCCACCTTCTCACAAGGCCAAGAAGGCGCCTCAGGAGCAGAGGCACAACCTGCAGCATCCGTTGCTGCAGGGGTTACCCCACTTGCTGATCTGGTCACAAAGGCTGAGTTCCAAGCCTTTGTCGATACAGTGATGCGGTCTTTGGAAGACCTTAAACTCATCATGCAAGGGATTGTAGACAACCAGCCCTCCACCTCTACTTTTGACCTCCAACAATCTCTTGTAATCCTACAGCACCACCTCACCCAAATCGAAACCCAAACACAGGCCAACACCACCCGCTTACAAATGTTCCAACAAACCGTCACCCAACACCATAACACCACTTCCTCCCTAGCCACCCAACGAAACCAAGTCATCATCCAATCCATCGCCACCCTCACGGCCCAGGCAACTGAGGCCGATGAGAACCTCACCTACATAATAACGCAACTTCAAACCATCCTCCGCAACCATCACTCCTTATCTACAACCATCCCCCCCAAGTCCATCACCAAACACCACAACCATCCACAACATCTATCGATGATTCCATAGCAATCTCACCCACCAAATGGCCTCCATCCAAGACACCCTCACCCAACTACCCGCCGCTATACTCGCCCAAATACCCCAACCCACTTCTCAACCACCACCTTCCTCTGTAGGCCCATCCTTCGATGAAGCCTTCTCCACTTTCACTGCAGAGGCGAGAGACCTAATAACCAACCTTCCCATTCCCCCATACACATCCACCTCCGACATGCCACCACCAACTTCATCCTCCACGACCGTGTTCGCCACACGAGCGGACTTGCAAGCTTTGTCAAGGGCACTGGTCTCATCTTTTAACGAGATCAGTGAAAAATTTGTTCATCGGGCCACTCGTCCAACAATGATTCTCTCCCAGATCCTGGCCGATGAAGAACGGCGCACAACTTCCCTCCTACAAACAATAGAGGCGAGTCAACGGCAGACTGCCCTGAAGGAATACCTTGCTACCTTCAGGAAGGAAAATAAGAAGAAGAGGCCAAGAGCCTCTTGCTCAAGCAGCCGCCTGCACAAGAGGCCTAGGCATGACAACCAAGACGCCGATGATCAAGGTCTTGTACGTCATGAGGGGGAGACACAGGCTGCAGCTGCACAACAAATCGAATCCGCTGCACCACTATCACCATCACCTCAACCACCACCATCACCAAAAGGAACCCAAGCAAGGGAACCAGAAGCTCTGCCCTCTGAAGATGTAAATATACAAGTTCCCTTCGCTGAAACCCAAGAGCCCATCATGTTGAGCTCTGCAACTAATGAAGAACCTACTACCCCACCAACACAACTAAACTAACCTCTTCCTTCAACACCCACATCAAACCTACCCTTAACCCCTTCACCAACACCACGCACCACTCAACCATTCAACTTATCCATGCAACCTGAACCAATGACACTAAAACCTTCATCACCCCAACAACCACAATCTCCTACCGAATCCCATGCACCAGAAACCACTCAAACYGAACMAAATGAACCCCAAYCAACCCAACCTGAACCAACACCAACCCATACACAACCCTTAACCCATCAACCTGCGATGCATGTGGATGCTCCCTCTTCCTCAAGGCAACCTCCTCAGAGCTTGGTTGACAAAATAATACAGAGCATGGAGTCAATGAGGAGACGTCCCGATTTGCCGCCCAAGGAACCAATTTTGTTAGAAAATATTCATCAATATCTTTACCAAGACCACGATGACAGTTTGACTATCAACCCTCCAATCTTATCGCCTGAGTCCATGGACCTCCTACACCATAGATTCATTAGACAAACCACTCAAGCACCCCAGGCTGTCTTTTCGAATGATGGGATAAGGAGGTCATTGATATGAAAATAAAGACATTTGCCAACCAAGCCATCCGATACATCGAGTTTACTGTGGAGAGAGCACGTGGGTTAGTTTGCATCTTCAACGAGAACGACCTCATCAACCTCAACCCATATGACTTGATCGAATTATATGCATATACGGCTCAGAGGCAAGACCATGGCATCAGATATGGAATAACAAACCGAGCGATGGTAAAAACGATGGAAACCCTAGTAAACCACAGAGCCAAGAGCGATTTTGAAATAGCTCTTCGACTAGGCATTGAAAGGCTCTCATGTGCTCCTCCAAACGATGACTTCCAAGGCTTGCAGGAGATATGATCAGCTTCAGTTATAACTCAACCCGAACTTGGACTTGTTTACAAGAATGAGTTCGGGATCAAAAAATTCTTCAGACTAACTGAGGCCTTCAAGTATTCAACATATACACTTGAATGGTTTAAGAAAGTCATTCGAGAAAGACTGGGCAGACATTATGTGCCAAGAGAAGAAGGGAGTCGACTCATTCACAAGATATAAACAGTTATCGCATATCAAAGACTGCTCCTACGCTTCAGAGAAATATATTAAGGTAGCTCGTGATGAGTTAATTTTTTTCCTTGATGTATTTTGATTCCAGTTTTGGAAGAATTTCATCGTCTAATGAAAATTTGGAAATTGATGTCTTTCTATTAGATTAGTCTCTGTTCATCACAAATGTCTTTAGACTAGTATATGTTTGTTATTTCATTACTTAGGGGGAGATTGTTAAACCCCATAACTCATAATGTAAAAAGTAATGAGAAACAATAAGTGATGAAGAATCAGAAGACCGATGAAGACATCAAGGCAGTATCGGCTAAGTCTGGAGTACAACCAGAGGACCGATGGACAATCTGGGATGCGATGGAAAGAGCATCTTCATCGATCCTCTGGTCATCAACATTTAGTGAATTCTCCTGCAAATCTCCGGAAGCATACAATGAAGATCTAAAGATAAGGATGATTCATCACACCATGAATGACAGCTGGAGATGACATGTCAATAGCTAGATTTCTAGTTTATCTTTAATACTAAAGTTTAGCCATAGAATAGATAAGCGTTATCTGTTAATAGAAAATTAGCTAAAATGTCTCATTAGATAGTTATATTCTTATTAGCTGATTAGTATAAATGGGTGATTAGACCTATTGTAAAAAGAGTCGCTTTTACGAGTTGCTTGAATAGCTTTACGTTCTTCTTATAATAAAGTGTGAAACATTTGAAGCTCAAGACTGTTCTTAATTGTTATTAATTTCCTCTTGAGTATTCATAACTTTCTTCGTTAAATCACTATAATTTGGTTATTTTTAACTAGATTATTAGTGTTATTGAGAGATCTGAGATCAACAACATTCAAGAAAACATGTAATCTTTTTTGTAATCATCTTCAATTTTCTTTTAATCTCCACCTTTGAGATAGATCAGAAATTATCTTCACATTTACTCTTTTTTAACAGTAATTTCCCCTCAATCATAGCAAGTCAAATATCTTCAACAATAATCTTCAAAGAGTTTTCTTTACTCCCCCTAGAATCAACATTTTACATTCATATTGTATTTACTCCCCCTATCTTCAGAAATGACTCATTCATTTGATAACTACTCCCCCTTATGATGTGAATGAGGAGCATAAACATCATACCACAAAATGAATGATTAATGAAAGTATGTCATCAATTCATAGAGTGTTAAGCAAATCTTTTCAAATTCACTTATTTAATCTTTTTAAATTAGGGATTCAGGGAAAGTTTCAGTTTCAACTTATGAAACCGTTTTCAATCTTTTATAAAAAGATTGGCCTGTGAATAGAACAAATATATTCAGTACAACGAATGTACTTTATATATAAGACTTTTTAACGTTCATCTCACCACGACTTCCATTCAATCATTGATAGCTTGAGAAAGCGTATCTATGAATGTTAAGATAGAATAAAAAAATATTCTATAAAATTTGTGCAATGTAGAAAAGATAAAGCAACATATATTTCAAAATGAGCCCAAATTGATAAACAGTTTGGACTACACACATTTATCAGACTCGATTTGTGATTAAAAAAAAAAAAGACTTGAAGGGGGGGACATATATCCTTCTTTTCCAAAATCAATTATCTCCAAATGAGAAATCGATAGATTATAAGTTGTGTGCCCTAAGTGTTAATGAAACACTTATCTTTGGAAAGATAAATGAGTAGTTGGTGGGGTTTTAAACAAGAGTTGGCTTGGGCTTTGCCTTTTTCGATACTAGTCTTGAAAAAATTGAGAATTAATAGATTATGCAGTTTGCCCTGATTGTAATGGATGGATCAGGATTCTGATATTCTTTTAATTCTGTACACAACTCTCACTCAAATTTTTAAGCTCACATCAACTACCTCTCTCCTTTTCATTTTCAACTCAGCACACAGACCCATTTTAGATAAGCTCACTTAGTATGGTTGTCCTCTTGGGTAAGGCTATCAGTTTTGATAGTCAATAGAGGTTTATCTTATAAGAACTCAATTCCTCCTAAGATATTACATTTAAGCTCATTAAAAATATATGCATTTAAGCTCAATTGATCACAAGAGTTTGATCAAAAATATATTGCAATTAAGCACATGATGAATATTCAAGGTTATTCAAATTTATAAATTTACAAAGGAGTTATTCAAACAACAAACTGTATAGAGAGAAATGAAGGAAGATCTATAAGAACAATTTTACAGATTAATCATTCAAAGAATTACAAAGTGTTTAGCAATGAAGAATTATTTTCAATACGTTTAGGAAACAAATTGGATTTCAAACGAGCGTATTATGCGAAAATGAATATTGCATTTTAAAGACGTGATAATAACAGATTGAAGAACAATTGAATTAGGTATTGGAATTATGTATGAAGAGAAAATCCGCAAGTATTGACTCAATAAAATACCTGATCAGAGATAGTACTCGTTACAAACAAAAATTTAAAAGAAAATCATTTAAAAATCACACTTCTAAGAATAATAAAATTATTTTTGAGTTAAGAGAAGTGGTTTGAACATTTGAAAACATTTTAATATACCTAGAAGTTGTTCTTCTTCTAAGCACATTAAGATTTTTAGGTCAGAAAGATACACCTGAGATTCAGATCATTATGAAATTTAGATCATGATGTTCCCCCTTGAATTCAGCTCATACACAAATAGATCAACATTTTAGAGAATCTGACTCCCCCTTGACATTTAAAAAGAAAGATCTCATTTCTTGTGTACAATGTAGAGGATGAACATCAATATGATTATTCTGATCATCATACTCATCATGAACAATTCATATTTCTGACTATTGTAGCTTGAGTCCTGAACTGTCTTGTTCAGAAATCATAACAATGAAAAACAAGTTCTAAACTGAATTGTTTAGAAGCTAAATTACTAGAGTTTGAGTTCTAGACTGATTTATCTAGAAGTCTGTAACATTCAGAACCGAGTTCTAGACTGAGTTATCTAGAAATCTGCAAACAGTCACTTAGAAACTTTTGGGTTAGCATCAAGAACATTAGTAGATATGGATTTAATGCACCATTCATACTTTTGCTTCGGAACCCATTTCAAAACAAACTTCACGTCAACAAAATATGGATCCTCTTTTTGAAAATTTGATTTTGAAAAATTTCTCTTTGAAACACTATTCTTATCAAACTACAAACCATTTCCAACTTTAGACTTATGTGAAATATCTTATTGAGATCTAGAGTCCTTCGAACTGATAAACTTTTCACATTTTGCATTTATGCCAAGAGAGTTCGAACCACAATAGTTACAATGTACATGTTTAGGAGCAACAGACAAAAGATTTGAATGAGAAATTCTTTTAACATTCTTCAAATCAGCTCCCAGATTACATTTTGTCATGAAATAATTACAATTACAACTATTACATTTTGCTTTTCAGTTCTTTACAGAAGAATTAGCTTTCGAAACATTTTGAGATTTCTTCTGTGAAGGATGATTCTTCTTCCAAACATTGTCATGCCTTTTCAGATCTATCATAGAAAAAGATTTTGAATTAGTAGAAGATTTAATAGATGAACATTCATTTTTAACATGTAGAATGGATTTGACAGATTTAGGAGTAGTCTTAAAATCATTTTGATATTTAACTCCACAAGACTCTATTGTTTCAAAAATGCTTTAAGAAAGATTTAATTTGTCAATAACAGTGGATTCAATTTTTGATTCAATCTGAGTAATCTCTAAATTGTTATCCTCTGAACTTAAAGAAAATTTAATGTACTTTTCAAGCTTAATGATTTTACTCATCAGCTTGGTTCGGTCGTCAAAACATGAACTCATTTCTTTTTCTAGTTCTGAAATCTTTTGCAAGTTGGACTCATGCAGTTTGTCCTCACAAACCAGACGCATGGTCAACTCTGAAATTTTTTCATTAAGCTCATTAGATATGATCAAAAATTCATTTTGAACACAAAGATTTAATTCTTTTTCAGACTTGACTTCATCTTCAAATTCAGAGATTTGTTTTTTGAGAAAACAGATATTTTCGCCTTCGAATCAAATTCAGGATTTGAATGTACAGTCCAATCCTGTTCAATGACTTTTTTGTTTTTATCAGATTCATAGATCACCTTAGTTTCAGATTCGGAATCTGACTCATTCATTAAATTTTCAAAAACGTCTGGAGACATTTTATCAATAAAATCAGAAAGTTTTTCGGACTCTGTAAATTTCTTACTTTACGATTCAAAAACAGGTGAAGTTTTAGTTTTGAAAAATTCAGTAGGATACGATGTTTCAAGCCCAGTGTGAGAAAAATAAATTTCTCTAGTTTCATAGCTTGAATTTAATTCATAATTTTATAGTCCTATTGATTTAAAGTTTGATTTTTCAGAATTTCCTTCATCTGATTTATCATTATCACTTTTTGCAAAACTTGGTAATTCAGATTCTGACTTAACAAATATTTCACGAATGGATGGAATTGTAAATTTTGCGGTCCTCCTTTCATTAAAACTGTATAACGATTTTGGGGAATTTTTCAAAGTATGAGATTCATTAAATCCCAAACCCACTTGAGGATTGTAAAATATTGGATCATTGGGTTTATTGATCAAATTATTCAGAGTCTGCTCAGATTGACCTCTTTTTAATACAATTTCGTCCAACTATTTGATTTTCTTATGTAGTTCTACTCTTTCTTCAAGAATCATATCAAATTTTAACTGAACATTATCTCTCTCACATTCTACTTCATTCAACTTCTTTTTAAGTGAAAGAAAGTATTTTTCAATTTTGGCTTTCTCAAAGCTAAGGACTTCTTTTTCACTTCTTAGACTCTCACACAGATCTTGATAGCAAAAAAATTCTACTCTGAATCTTTCAGATACGGTTCTTTCTGTTTTTATCCTGTCTTTCAGAATTTTAAATTCAACATTCAAAGCTTTAATTCCATTATTTAATTCAAAATTAGAAGAATTATGTACCTCTGATTCATTATCTGATGAGGAGCCTCCCTCTTTAGTTCTGGCCATTAAAAACATATTGACTTTAGTAAAATGTGCAGCTTCATCATCAGAAGAATCAATAAGCCAGCTTTCTTCATCAGCAACCAGAGCTTTGCCATCTTCAAGAGTTTTAGCAATATGATCTTTCTTCATATAGTATTTAGAGTCTTTGAATTTTCTAAAGAGAAAATCTTTGATGAAATGGCCCGGTTTGCCATAGTTGAAGCATCTATTGTCTTTAGATTAATCTCCTTCTCGTCTCTGGCTTTGACATGCTCTTCATGCTTGGCCTCCTTACTCTTGTTCTTATCATTCTTAAAAAACTTATTCTTTCCAAATCTTTTCTGGAATTTCTTTGTCAGCAAGGCCAGCTTTTTTGATAACTCCCGAATATCATCATCAGAATCTGCAAATGAATCCTCAGTAGATTCACTTTCCGACTGTTCTGACAACTCAGACTTCAAAGACTTGGAGTTTAATCAAATTTTCTCTTTCCTTGCTTTCCAGATAGAGCTAAGGAGTCAACTACTTTCTTTTTTTCATTAACCACTTCTTTTACAATCTCTTCTTTCTCAACCACTATAATGTTCAGATCATGAATATCTTCCTCAGCGTTCATTTGTAGGTTGACTGCAAGAGTATTCCATTCGGAGTTCAGATTCTTTAAGAACTTGTAATTGATTTCAGAACCAGATTTTTGAAGGTCATTCCTCCTCAGATCATTCAAAATGACATTCAACCAATTGTAGGATTCAATAATGGATTCATTCCCTAGCTTTGAATCCTTCATAAGCACTGACAAATTGGTTCCTTCTTGTCTTCATAGACTTATCACTTCCAAGCATTTGCTTTTCCATCTCATCCCACGGTTCCTTAGCTGACTCGTGACTATCAATTATGTTGAACAATTCATTTGGTATGGCCATCACATATAGGTCAATGCCTTTTTGTAAACTTGAACTGATAATCCCAGAAAGATTAATCAATAACAGTTCTTGATGAATCAAGATCACAATTCAAGAACAATTAGAAATATATATATATATACATAGAAAGAGAGTAGAATTGTAGAGAGATATTTTCTTCAAAGCTTCCAATGTATCCAATCTTCCAAGTGATTACAAACGACAAATCTATAAAGAGCATGAAATCTAATTCAAACTCTAACAAAACACCAATATATATACAAGATAGGCACCCAAAGCTTAAAGCTTGTATACATCATATAAATCTCAAACTAGATCCTAACAGTATCCCCCTTTGAATTCAAGCTTTATGAACAACATAAAAAAATATCAGCGAAATATTCAGCACTCTTTAGCTGCAACAATATTCAAAAAATACCAGCTTCTTGATATCTTCAAAATTTATCTTTCAAAACTTTGAACATTCTCCCCCTTGATCTCTCAAGACTTTAAACATTTTCTCCTTGTAGAAACTTTGTACATTCTGCTTCTTTGGATTCTTTGTTGAAACTTCTCCTTTAAGTAACAAATTCCTTCTCTTTTAGAAATTCAAATCTTCACAATCTTTCTCATTTTCCCAGTTATTAGCAACAATCTTTAAACATCTTCAGAAATTAACTTCATTTGACATCATCACTCTTCCTTTTCTTTTACATCATGACTTTGATAATATTTCTTCCCCTTTGATGACATATCTCCCCCTCATGATGATTAGGAGAATCTTGAATATCATGAATAATCAAAGAACTAACAATCTCACCTTTTTGAAGAATTCTAAACATCATGAATAACCAAAGATATGACGTTCTCCCATTTTCACACTTCTTCAGATATACTCCCCCTAAAGAAATGAACCATCTTTTTTCAACAATCAAACTTGATTTCTCATGCACTAAAATATAAACTCTGTTAGAATAACATTTTCTCCTTATCACAAGCAATTTCTCCCCCTTGAAAGTTGGTTAAAAATCTAACATAGAAGCACATTTAGCAACTATTATCACAACAATTAAAAATAATTGTGTGGCCTATTTTCATAGTTGATGATAATAAATCTCTAATAGGACTTCCAGTTATCATTGAAGTATAGTTTCATAACTAACTTCTCAAACTGTTCTGACAATATCACAAAGATATGCAATTGGAATCACAAAGACTCATGCGAGTGTTAAAGAAAATTATCATTCAAGTATATATTTGGCTCAAAAGACTCAAAATGCATAGAACAAAATTCAAAGACTGGAGGTGCATTTTCTTGTTTCAATATCGAAATGTTCCAAATGAGGAATAGATAGATTATATGATAAATCTCCGTGATATATGAAACAATCACCTTTTGGGAGATACTTGAGTAGCTAGGTGGGGTGACACGAGTAGTTGACACTGGGTCCATGTATGTTTCAATATTCATCTTCAAAGAATGAGAATGAATAGATTGTATGGCAACCCAATTAACTGTTTAGGTTTAGAAGGACTATATTTATTTCTTTTAAGTCCTGTCACACACTCTCAATCTCTTAGCATTTTACCTCAAACACTCCCTTTCAAAACTAACCTAGGGATGTGTTTCATGGGTAGGTCCTTCCAGTTCTGGATTGACCATTGATACTACTATATTCTTAGCACTCAGAAAATTCTTGCACTTTCAGAGATATATACATGAAATCTCGTAAATAAACGAAGAATGAGTCATGAATTTATGTATTCAGAAGTCATATATGAAGAACGGGTTCTGAATTGAGTTATTCAGAAACTAACACATTAAATGTATCTGTTTATTAAATATTAAGAAACAAATTCAAACGTTAAACAGAATGACTCATTACGCACAGTGTTTAACAACAAATGTACAACGATTAGAATGTCTAATTGTGAAAAACAAGTCACAATTATTATTTATGACAATAATCGAAAATAATGCACATTGGAAACAATTTGAATTTCAAACGAGTGTATTTCCACCAAAAATATCAACGAATATATGAGACATGAAAATAACGAAATTTAAGAACAATTGAATCAGGTTTTGGAATTATGTATGATGAGAAAGTACACAAGTATTTAACTCAAAGAAATACCCGTTCAAAGATAGTACTCGCTTTTGTTAAAAAATATATTTAAATCCTCACTTCTTAAAATCATAAAAACATTTGAGATCAAAGAAGTGTTTTCAACATTTGTAAAAACATTTTAATATACTTAGAAGTCCTTCTTATTCTAAGCATATGAAAATTAAGCACAAAAAAATATTATTAAAAAAATTCAAACCGATAAGGTGATTTCATCATACAACACTTGGTCTCTCATCGTTCAAATGTAGTACCTCATTGCTCACAACACTCACATTCATCGCTCAAGACTTAATTCCTCACTCATCTCATAAGACTCTCATCGCTCAAGACTATAACTCGTCGCTCAATACTATGACTTACAAAACTCATCACTTAAGAATCAAGGAAAATACTCATCGCTCAAGCATACAACTTTCATCTCTCAAGTCTATATCTCGCACAGTTATCTCACAACACTCAAGTCTAACACTCATCGCTCACTACTATGTAAATACATATCACTCATCTCTCAAAACTATGTCCTCTCATTGTACAACTCTATGACCGAATAGCTACTTCATCGGTCAGCACTATGTCCAGATATCAACTTTATCGGACATGACATTAACCGGATAACAACTTTATTGCACAAGGCACATCCGAATAGACCCTTCATCGGTCAACACAAATTGTCCAGATTGAGTCTTCAACAGACACACCTTTATCCGGATTAGGTTCTCATTGGACAAACCTTTGTCCGGATTTATTCTTTCATCTCTCAAAACTTCATCTTCCAAAAATCATGTATAAATTATATCAGTTAAACTCCATCTTTCAATCAAAAAATGAATTAAAGATATTTACTTCCCTTTGAAAATATATCATATAAAATCTAAACACTATAATAGTTGATACCAAATGATGAAATCCATATGCTCCCCCTGGAATTTATATCTCATTCAAAACAGCATAAAAAATAGAACATTATACTCCCTTGAAAACATATAAACCTAGGTTCTGAACTGATTTGTTCAAAAACTGAATTGAAGACCAGGTCTTGAACTGTGTGTTCAGAAGCTATATTTAAGCACAAATTCCATATGCTTCCCCTGAAAACAAGCTTTAGTTTATCATGTAATTGAATGTCTAAATTCTTCACAGTACATGATAATCAGACAAAACAGGTTATACAGATTTTGGTATCCATACATTCATGGATCCTTGTTTGTTCGCACTGGTCTGAGGTATACTATATGAACCATACCATCTGTTCTGATCATATATTTTCTTTCTAAAACTCTTCGCATGGAAATCAGATATGCAATAAGTACCATACCAATTGTTATCATACATGTTATTCTTCTTCCAACCTTTTCCATACTAGTTGTTGGCTTTCTTCTTGTTGATAAAGTCATTTATCCACGAGTTGAACATCAAATCCTTCTCTTACTAAGACTGATAAGCTGGTTAGTAGATTCAACAACACAAGGTAGAACAGTCTTAGAGACACATGACTGTTTTTATTACAAACAGAATATTGAGAAGACTTACCTTCAAAATCTTTTACATCAAATTTCTTCAACCAAATCTTTTTCATTCTTTTGAAATGATTATCTGACCTAATAACATAACCTTTGTAGACCTGATTTGGAATATGAGATTTGTTCTTTGAAACACTTGATTTAGAACTGCTTGAATAATTGTTGGATTTGACACTAGAACTATCATTCTTGCAGATTTTACACTTAGAAGGAGAATTAGTTGAGCTTGAAGTACTTGATTCAGAAAACTCTTTAAGTTTCTTTAGCAACTGATCTCTTTCTTCAGTAACTAAATCATATGTCTTTTTAAACTCAGATCTCATATTCATCACAGACACAAGATCAGTATTTAGTTCAGATAATTTCTTTGAAACTTCAGAAATCTTACCTTCCAAAACTTTTCTTTCCTTTTCAAAACAATTTCTTTCCTTTTCAAACATACCTTTCTCATTATCAAAAGAAACATCTAACCACCTTTTCTTCTCAATTAAGTCCTTAGTTATTGCTGTATTTTTTTTTGTTGCATTCTTTTTCTCAGTAGCAAAAGACTTTTTCTCTTCATCCAGATTTTTCTTATTAGCAACAATGCTCTTTGAATGTTTCAGATATTTCTTATAAAATCATTTCTTCTCAGTATCAAACTTGGCTCTTTCCAAAATTATTATCTTCTCAAATTCAGATATTTGCTCAGAAAGCTTTGTATTGTTCATATCAAGAACTCTAATCTTGCTTTCAAGAACCTTCTTTTCAGCATCAAATTTCTTTTCAGCTTCTATAAACCTTTTTTTTCCTTCTCAAGTTCCTTTCTATCAGAATTCAATGTCTTTTTAATTTCTAGTTCACAAAGGCTTTTCTTTTCTTTCTCAAAATCTATTCTTCCAGACTCTAACAAACTTTCCAGTTCAATTACCTTCTTCTTTTCTTTCTGAAAAAATTTTCTTTCAGAATCCAAAGCTTTCTCAGTTTCAAACACCTTTGTAGTTAAAACTAAATTATTCTTTAACAGCTTGACATTTCTTTCTTGCATCTCATAATGACGATCTCTAGAAAGAAGTTCATCAACTTGTTCCCTTAAAAACTTCTTTTCTTTATGAACTTGATCTTTATCCTTAATAATATATTTGGCCCAACAAAGATTTGAATGGTTTTCATAAAACATTTCAATATATTTATTTTGTACCTTTTTCAATTTCCTTTCTAGTTTAGAAACTCACTCTTTCAAATCCTTGTTCTCTCTTTCTATCTTTAAAGCCATTTCAAATTATTTAAAATTGATTAATCACACTTGATCTTTATACAGTTCAAAACTTAGAGTAATCAGCAAATCAAACTCTTATTAGACAACAAAGAAATCTTTCAAAAATCTTGTTTATCGGACAACAGATTATCTCCCAACAAGTTATCGAACAACACTTATAACCTTTATCACCCAAAAATACTTATCGTCCAAAACCTTTATCGATCAACTCACCTTATCGGACAGGATTTATCCGAAAACAATTCTTATCGGATAGCACTTAACCTATTAAATTTCTTATCGCACAAGCCTTCTAATCAAACTCCTTATCGCCTAAAAGTTTATCGATTAACACTTCTAATCGGACAACAAGAGATATTCAACAAGCGATGAAGATTCTTATCACTTGATGAATGTATTCATCAAGCAACGAAGGAAACAGATAGTGAAAAATCCAGATTTCAATCCAAATCACAAAAATTCCCTCAAAAATGAACAAGTTTAACACAGATCGATTCGCAAGATGCTCAAAAACAGGTTTTTAATACCAAATTTTATCAAAAAAACAGATCAATATGATCAATTTTTATAAAAATATGAAGAACAATGAATGAACACTCAAGAACTCGAATCAAGTAACAGTTCAAAATTGATACCCGAAATCAAATCAATTGAAAAATTGAATGATTGTAATCAATTCAACATGAAAATTCACACACAATTCAATCAAACAAACATCAAAGTTGAAACACATTATGAGAATTTGATTCAAAACAGTGAGTATGAATGTTACGTTAAAGAATTGTCCAATTGTCCAAAATTTTGGTTCGATTCTGTTCAATCCAATCTCTAAGCTGTTGTAATCTACTCTGTTAATTAATCAATAACAATTCTTAATGAATCAAGATCACAATTCAAGAACAATTAGAAATGTAGAGAGAGTAGAATTGTAGAGAGAGATTTTCTACAAAGCTTCCAATGTATTCAATCTTCCAAGTGATTACAAATGACAAATCTGTTAAGTGCATCAATCTAACTCTAACTCTAACAAAGCACCTATATAGATACAAGATAATCACACAAAGCTTAAAGCTTGGATACAATATTTAAAGCTCAAAACTTGATCCTAACATGAACTTTTTGTTTCTCGGGTTCAGAAAACTATTTGGGATCTTTCTTTTCCTTTATGTTTTAAACACAATACCTTCAGTTGATATGTAATCAAGTAGATCCATAAGACATTCATAAGGTCCATTTTTAATGAATTGCATTAACCTTTCATATTTATTGTCCAAGAAATGAATCATTCTTACTTCCATGGTTGATATTCACTAGCAGCTAAAACTGGAGGTTTAGAATCTGACCCAATACTCAACATATCCTTAGACATTTTCAAAGACATACTTGAATTGATCATTTAGAAAATAATCTTGAATTGGTTTTGAATTTCAGATAGAATTCTTGAAACTTAAACATGTTAAGTCCCATAATTCATAAAGTGAAAAAGTTATAAAAAACAATAAGTGATGAAGAACCAGAAGACCGATGAAGACATCAAGGCAGAATTGGCCAAGTTTGGAGAACAACCAGAGGGCTGATTGACGACCATGGATGCGATGGAAAGAGCATATTCATCGCCCCTCTGGTCAACAACACTTAAGAGAATTATTCAGCAATTCATCCAGAGGCATACGATGAAGATTTAAAGATAAGGATGATTCATCATACCATGGAAGACAGCTGGAGATGACAAGTCGACAGCTACACTTCAAGTTTATCTTAATATTAAAGCTTATCAACAGTTTAGATAAACATTATCTGTTAATAGAAGATTAGCTAAAAAGTCTTGTTAGATAGTTATCTTCTAATTAGCTTTTTAGTATAAATAGGTGATTAGGCCTATTGTACTAAATGTCTCTTTTTACGTTTTTCTTATCAATAAAGTGAAACCTTTGACGCTCAAGACTGTTCTTTATTGTTTATAATTCATTCTTGAGTATTCATCACTTTCTCCATTAAAACACTATAATTTGGTTATTCTTAACTAGATTATTAGTGTTATTGAGAGATCTGGGATCAACAATTGGTATCAGAGCCAATTGATTAATTTTCTAATCAAAATGATCATCCAAAATCTCTCAATTTTCGTTTCTCTCATCTAAACGTAAAATCTCTCTCTTCTTAAAAATTCTCAATGGCCAACTGGAATTCTGCATACAGTGTTGGTTCCCTCACCAAGCCTCCAACTTTTCAACGACAAGAGTACCCGTAATGGAAAATAATAATGGTGAATTTCCTGGAAGGAATGGACAGGAACCTCCTGCGATCTGTAATGGAGGGTCCTTACATTCCACAAACTCTTGTTCTAAGAGTTCCAGGAACAAACACCACAGCGGAAATTCCTGCCTACTATATGCCCAAGGATGAGAAGAATTAGGATGAAGACGACATAGAAAGGGTAGAGACAGACAAGAAGGCCAAACGATTGATAATCATGGCCATACCCAATGAAATCTTCCAATTCCTCGATGCATGTTCCACAGCCAAGGAACTATGGGATAAATTGGCAAGCCAACTGGTAGGAGGGGCAAAAACGAAGAAAAATCATAGAGCACAATGTCTCAACGAATACACTAATTTCAAGGCCCTTCCGAATGAACCGATACAGAAGACATACGATCGTTCAACACATTGATCAACCAATGTCGTCGAAATGATATCTCCAGAACTAAGGAAGAAAACAATGTTCTATTCCTAAAATGTCTTGGAGATGAATGGACTCAGCTGTCTATGTCCCTTCAAGCAAACCAGGACCTAGACGGCTGGTCATTTCATGATTTGTATGGAACAGTTGCAGCACAAGAGAACGACATAATAAATAAGAAGGTATCCATCGGTGGACCTCTCGCTCTTGCTGCCGATGAAAAGGAAATATCAAGGACCCCTACCAGAGAACACAAGAAGAAA
>NC_037540.1:31296269-31298150 GCF_001531365.2 Cynara cardunculus var. scolymus | reverse complement strand
GGAAAACTCGGTCATTTTTCCAAAGAATGCAGAGGACGATTGGTAAAGGATGCTGACTATTACAAGAACAAATACAAGTATAATCCTAGAGAGCGAAACCTGATGGCCGAAAAAGAAAATTGGGTGTTTGATTCTTCATTAGATGATGAAGACAAAGCACTCATCTGTCTGATGGCCACGTCCAAAGCAGATTCTGCCTCCGACTTTTATGATCAGGTATGTAAGTCTACTTCAAATGAAACCAACTCTGCTCCATCTGAGCTAGAGTTTAGGGTTATTAAAACTTTCAGAAGATTTCTTTTAATTAAAAGAGAAATTAAATTTTGAAAAATCTGAAAGGATAAAAGCGGAAAAAGAAGCAAGTTTCTACAAAAGAGAGACTGACCTTCTAACCGAAGAAAAAGCCGAACTTGCTAAGGAAAAGACTCGCATCAACACTCTTTAGAAATCAGAGGAAGATAAACTTCTGGAATTAAACAAACGAATAACTAAGGACCTAGAAAAGAAAACTAAGGCCTTAAAGGAATCCGGGGTAGAGAGACTAAACTCAGTTGCTCTTAAAGATTTCTTTCAAAAGGAGCGGGAAATTCTTCACCAGAAGCTTCAAACCAATGAACTTCTGATGAAGAAGTACAAAGATGCCCAAGACCTTTATGAAAAATTAAATGGTCAAACRGACACTCAAGGGATTGGATTCAATGAATTTGACTCTTTCATCGAAACAAAGAAATCCACCCTTAAATCCACTTTCAAACTTGGATGCATTCAAAAACCCGACTTTACTCCAAAACCAAAAGCAAATTTTAAAAGAGTTAAAGTCGATGGAAAAACTGTCGTTTCAAGATAGGATTTTGAAAATGTGGTATACGAGAACTGTATAAGTAAGAATTCTGATGGAAGAAATGACACCTCTAAATCAGAAACCGTTGGAAACCCTATGGTTAAACCAGAATCTCTGATTGTCAATTTCACTCCATCAGCAAGTACCGTTGATGAAAAAGAGAATTCTAATGAGGAAACATTAGCTGATGAATCGATGAACCATTTAAGTAAAATTGAAAGTTCATCAAAGTCAGAGTCGATGAAACCTCAAGCAGATCACTCTGAAGCATTAACCTCTGAACCCACATCTTCCACTTCAATCCATGGTAATTTTGATTTTGAGAAATCTGCAAGAGACTTTCTCGACTCTGAATCCGAAGAAGAGATAATTTGTGAATCACCAAAGATCATTGAGAGTAAAAAGCCTCAAAACTTAAAACCCTCGATGAGATTTAGTATTCCTTCATCGATGAAATCTTCAGACAAAGGAAAGGAAAAACTGAAAGATAGCAAATCTGCCAAAGATAACTCACACGGCCCTAGTACATCATTCAAGTTTATCAAGTTTACTCGTGAGCAAAAAAAGAAGTGGCCTACCTTTGAGAAAACTAACCACCACTTTTCCTGTCATCCAGCTGAAGAAAAGCAGACCTTCCTCAGGAGAAAAGAAGTAAAGCCAAAGACCTATTCAAATAAAAAATCTGAACTAGATAGGAACTTTGTAAAAACAACCGATGCTAGGACAGGATTTACACCTAGATTTACTTCTTTGTTTCCATCGAATAAAAAGAATGTTAGACATACAAATCCAAGCATCATCGTTGTCAATGTTTAACTCTTTTACAAAACCTGAGGAATCACATGTTGACACATCACTGTCCCTTCTCCCAACACGTTTATCGCTACAAAGTCATAATCAATGAAAACATGAAAAAGCCCAAACCCAAGGGCAAGGAAAATGCTAATAAACCCAAGCCTGCAAAGGCCAAGGGCAATGAAAAGAGTGTGATATCCCCTACTAACAAACGAGGACCCATTATGAAATGGGTACCTAAATCC
>NC_037540.1:31291702-31294692 GCF_001531365.2 Cynara cardunculus var. scolymus | reverse complement strand
AACCAAATGGGTCTTCCGAAACAAGAAGGACGAAGATGGCATCGTAATAAGGAACAAAGCCAGACTTGTTGCCAAAGGCTACCGCCAGGAAGAAGTGATTGATTATGATGAGACATTCACTTCCGTTGCAAGACATGAAGCCATCAGAATGTTCCTAGCCTACGCAAACTTGAAGCCATCACAAAGGCTTTAAGGTCTATCAGATGGATGTCAAGTCTGCCTTCCTAAACGTCAAACTTCAAAAAGTAGCCTATGTACAACAGCCTCTTGGGTTCGAAGATCCAAAACATCCGGACTATGTCTATTTTCTGGATAAAGCTCTCTATGGGCTGAAGCAAGCACCYAGGGCCTGGTATGAAACTCTATCTACCTTTCTCATCAATAATGGATTCGAAAAAGGTACAATCGATACAACCCTCTTTCTCAAAAAGCACAAAAGCGATATCTTACTTGTTCAAATATATGCGGCGACATCATATTTGTTTCTACAAATGCAAAACATTGCGAAAAATTCTCAGAGTTGATGAAAAGCAAATTTGAGATGAGCATGATGGGAAAACATAGTTTCTTCATCGACCTTCAAATAAAAAAAACTTCAGAAGGGATTTTCATCAATCAGTCTAAGTATGTGATTGACATTCTGAAGAAATATTCTCTCTCAAATTCATCATTGATGAGAACACCTATGGCTACAAGCACTAAGTTATTTGCTGATCCATCAGGCAAACCTGTGGATGTAACAACCTACAGAGGCATGATTGGATCACTCCTGTATCTAACTGCTAGCAGACCAGACACTATGTCTACCACATGTCTTTGTGCAAGATATCCATCTAATCCTAAAGAATCGCATCTCTCTGCAGTCAAGAGGATCTTTCGATACCTCAAGGGAACTCCATCATTGGGTCTCTGGTTTCCATTATGACAAAGTCCCCATCCTCTGTGACTCCAAGAGTGCCATAACAATCTCTGCAAACCCAGTGCAACATTCCAAGGCCAAGCACATCGATGTAAGGTACCATTTTCTGAAAGACAATGTTGAAAAAGGTAATATAGAAATGTATTTTGTTCCTACTGAGATTCAACTTGTTGACATTTTCACAAAAGCTCTTGATGAGAAAAGATTTTTATTCTTAGTCAGCAAGATAGGTATGCTAAATCTCACCACTTAAAGGCACTCATTAGCTTGAAACTAGAGATCTTCAATATCTCATGGTTATGTCTATAAGTGATATATAAAATATTATCCATAACCTCCAAGTATCCTAAAGCAGCGCCTCTGGTCATAAAGACTAGAGCCTTTGGCCATTTAGAATCACTTAGATTAATTTTTGGCAAACAATCTTCATCGCCTTTGGAACCAGAGCCCCTCTGGTCCAAAGCAAATACTTAGTAATTTTTACCAAGTATTTTCTTTCTCACCAGAGCCTCTGGTTATAAAGACCAGAGCCTCTGGACTCCAATTCTTTGAGACCAAATCCTATTTCGTCTCAATCTTGGACTTAGGCCTTCATGCATTTAAACTCATCATATTTTCATCACCCTTTGGACCCAGAGCCCCTCTGGTCCATAGCATATACTTAGTTTTCTTCACTAAGTCTTACGTTCACAACCAGAGCCTCTTTTTCAAAGACCAGTGCCACTGGTTTCCAATTCCTTTGAAACCAGCGCTATCAAGTTCCCATTTACAACTTAGCATACACCACACCCTTCTTTCATCAAAACCTAGAATCTCTAAGCCAAACCAGAGCCTCTGGTTCTAAAGACCAGAGCCTCTGGATTCATACTCTTTACGACCAGAGCATCTCTGGATCCAAAGAGTTTCCCTCCTCTCCCTACACATGGACTTAACCATATTTTTCATAGTTCATTCCATTGCCTTCATAACCAGAGCCTCTGGGTCTAAAGACCAGAGCCTCTGGATTCAAAGTCTTTGGAACCAGAGCTCCTCTGGTCTCAAAGTCTCATCCATCATACTCTTTCCCATACACTTAACCATTTTCACATACTCCTTTTCCTTGCTTCACAACCAGAGCCTCTGGTTCTAAAGACCAGAGCCTCTGGATTTGTTCTCCTTGAAACCAGAGCTCCCCTGGTCTCAAAGACCCTTTTTTACACTTCTCCATTTCCACTTAGCCACCTTTCATACATTTATCATCTTTCACAACCAGAGCCTCTTGTTGTATAGACCAGAGCCTCTGGTCCTCTAATTCTTCTTTATTATTTGTTTGAGGGGGAGTTTTTGGAAACCTCAAAATCATTACCCATGCATCATTTGAGGGGGAACAACAATTTCATCTCAACACTTAATTTTTTTTATGCATTTTCCATCCAGAGCCTCTGGTTCTACTATCCTTAGCTTCTGGCCACCTAAATGCTAAATATGTATTTAACCAGAGCTCTTCTGGTTCTATATAACGGATTAACAATGCTTATCTAGAGCCTCTGGTTTGAAATCCAATGTCTCTATATCATGCAATCCAATATTTCGTTGATGAACTCCATCGATGTTCAACCAGAGCTCCTCTGGTTCCTCACCCAATGTGTCATGCTCACCTAGAACACATTTGGTTCCATGGCAAAATATATTTCATTCACAAAACCCATCTAAATTGAAAAATTCTTTTAAAAGATTATACAAAAATGCAGCTTTTGTGACTAAAAACTATACAACATGGGTTCTTAGAAGACCAAAACTTCGTAATTAGTATTAATCTTCCAATTAGATGGGATTTTAAATTTAAATTTTTTGGATACATATTTATCAAGATATTATTTGAAATACTTACTTATTTCAAATAATCCATACGTCATCCTACCACGCGCCTGACACCAAAAACAGCCTGTTCTCCACACACCCTTTCAACTTCCCCCCCTAACCCCGCCTTGACACGTGTCCTCCAACATTAATGGCACGTACAATCAAGACGGCTCACGTTCTTCAAATCAAATCGTTAATAACCAAACCGCCAAAACTTTTCATGATTATT
>NC_037540.1:31287152-31291557 GCF_001531365.2 Cynara cardunculus var. scolymus | reverse complement strand
CCCCCCCACAATCTCTCCACCTATAAATACCCTTCTTCAACCTCCATCTTCTCTTTACGCTCACTTAAACCTGCAAAAAGACTTTGACGAACAAAAACCTGCAACTCCTTCAACAATGGCCCCCTCCGCCTCCCACAAATCGAACAACAATGACAATAAGGTCCAATCCATCGGCACCGACAGCCGCGCTCTCGTGTTCCTTCCAATGAAGCCAAACAACCATGCTATTGAACTACGAAACACACTGTTTGACGACCGCTTCACCGTCATGATAGAGTTCTTCAAGAACTATATTCTACTTCCCGCCCTAACTCTTGCTGACACCGGTGTACCACTAAAGTACGTCCAGCAATACTGGCAAACATGTGAGTTTGACCCAGAAAGCCATGGAATAATGAGGGACATGGATGCCCAAACGACATGATCTGCTCGCTTAAGATTTTGCGGGCTAAAGTTTCTTGGGTTCTGTGCATTCCCAGTCGACGGGAGCTTGGAATTGCCCAATATGATGAACCACCCACCACCGACGATATTCTACGTTTCGTCAAGATGCTAGGTTACAATCGTGACCTCCGCAACGTCTCCGACTTTAAACGTCAATTCCTCCTGCCGATGTGGAACATGTTCTTCTCCATCCTCAACAGAGCCCTCACATGCAAACTGGGGTCATTGGACCAAAGGAACATAAACATCATGACGATCATGTATGAGTTGTTCTTCAACCTGAACCTTGACTACACCTTTCTCATCTACAACGAGATTCATTCGACGGTGGTCAAGAAATGCAAACTCCAAGCCGCTGGCAAGCCTCTATCTGCGGTTCTTTTCCCATGTTTCCTCGCCTTTTTCATTGGGGACGCAATGAGGAAGCATGGACTACCAGCTGAGGAGCCCTTCACTCCAGTCTACAAGATGCACGACCATCGACCAACCCTCTCGAAGGAGGGTTACACCATCAACCGCCCACTCTCCAGGGCTATGCTCAATGTCATTCCATCGACATCTGAGATACGCCAAGCCTATGAACGCTCTATGCTATCCCAGGAACTGAGGGCAGCTACCCCAAAGCGATTAGAGCCGTCCCCCCCAACAAGCGAGGGAGCACATGAGACATCTTCATCGGATGATGAAGACGATGATGATGATGATGCTACTCATTGTGCCTCCCCCGACCCTACTCATACAATTCCTCCACCCACTACCCAAAGGGCAACCACATCATCTACCCCTGGCGATCAAAGCCACAGGGGTATTGAACAAGGACGACCCAGTCCAATCCCAACCCCAGCCAGCCATCCAGAGGCAATTCTTCGGGCCTCTGGAGATGAATTAGCCGAGGAACCCCATTTTCCATCACCCCTCTCCCAACAGAGAGGTGATGAAGATAAAAGAGCCCCTTCGCCTCAGGGCTCGATGCAACCAATCACACACACAGAAGCATGTGTTGCTTCTAACTTTGATATTCCTCAAGATCATTCAGAGCGATCTTCCCATCATGCACATCCCCCTTCGATATTTGATCTGCCGAAGGGGACACACATTCGCTTCACTTACCCGGCCTCTGAAGCCGAGGAAGAGGAAGTTGATGTCGCAACATCACGAGATAGCTACTCTCTTGAGGGCTATCAAGGACATGATGGAAGTCCTTCTAGGCCCACATTCTCACAAGGCCAAGAATGCACGTCTGGAGCGGAGGCCCAACCTGCAGCATCCGTTGCTGCAGGGGTTACCCCAATTACAGACCTGATCACAAAGGCCGAGTTCCAAGCCTTTGTCGATTCAGTGATGCGGTCCTTGGAAGACCTTAAACTCATCATTCAAGGGATTGCTCACAACCCACCCTCAACCGATACCTCTGACCTTCAACAATCCCTTGCAATCCTACAGCGCCACCTCTCCTAAGTTGAAACCCAGACCCGAGACAATACCACACGTCTCCAAATGCTCCAACAAACCATCAGCCAACACCACAACACCGCATCCTCCCTTGCCACCCAACGAAACCAAATCCTCAACCAATCCATCGCCACCCTCACGGCCGAGGCAACTGAGGCCGATGAGAACCTTACCTACATCATCACTCAACTACAAACCATCCTCCAAAACCTTCACACCCTACCCACCTGCATCATCTCCCAAATCCCTTAACAAGCTCGACCTCCATCCACTTCATCTATCGATGAAACCCTTGCCACCCTTACCCACCAAATGGCCACCATCCAAACCACCCTCACCCATCTCCCCACCATAATATTAGCCCAAATCCCCCAGCATACTCCACCCCCACCTCCCTCTGCAGGCCCATCCTTTGATGCAGCCTTCTCTTCCTTCACTACAGAGGTGAGGAATCTCATTGCCAACCTTCCCCGTCCTCCATCGACATCTGCCACCACCTCTGTGCCTCCACCACCCACCTCAAGCACAAATTTTGCCACCAGAGCTGACCTTCGGGCTCTATCCAAGGCACTTATCTCATCGTTCAATGAGATAAGTGCAAAGTTTGCAGCCAGATCGGTTGAGCCTACCATTGCGCTGAGGAAGAGTCTTCAACAACAGCAAGATCGAACCAACACTCTTCTTCGCACCATGGAACAACGGCGCAACAAGGATTGGGTGCGCACATTGGCCGACCACATACGATTGTGGAAGAAGAACAGGTCCAAGGCCTCCTTCTTATCAAGCCACCCCCTCAAATGACGAAGGCATGAGGATCCAAACCCTGATGTTCAAGGTCTTGGACCTCATGAGGGGGAGACAGAGGCTGCGACTGCACAGCAAACGGAATCCGCTGCACCACCACGACCACCACCACCATCACAAACACAACAACCAACCTCAACCGAAGGAACCCAAGCAAGGGAACCAGAGGCTCTGCCCTCTGAAGATGTACAAAATGTACATGTTCCCTTTGCTACAACCCTAGAACCCATTGTGTCGAATTCCTCAACCGATGAAGAGCCAACCACCCCACCAATAGAAATAAACCAACCTTTTACTCCATCACCCACATCAAACCTACCCTTAACTACTTCACCAACCCCTCGCACCACAAAACCCTTTACCTTATCCATACAACCAGAACCAATAATAAGCCAACCTTCATCACCCCAACAACCACAAACCCAAACAGAACCCCATGAACCAGAAACCACCCAAGCCGAACCCAATGAACCGCAACCAACCCAACAAGAAACCATACCTTCACCAACCCATACACAACCCTCAACCAAACCACCTATGATGCAAGCAGATACTCCCTCTTCCTCAAGGCAACCTCCGCAGAGTTTGGTTGATGAGATTATACAGAACATGGAGTCGCTGCGGAGACGTCCAGAGTTGCCAACCAGGGAACCCATTATGATGGAAAACATCCATCAATATTTGTACCAAGATCGCGATGAAAGTTTGACCATCAATCCTCCGATCTTATCGCCCGAGTCCATGGACCTCTTACACCATAGGTTCATTAGACAGACCACACAAGCACCATAGGCTGTCTTCTCGAACGATGGGATAAGGAGGGTCATGGATTTAAAAGTGAAAACCTTTGCCAATAGAGCCATTCAATAGATCGAGTTCACAGTGGAAAGAGCACATGGGCAAATTAGCGTGTTCAACGAAAATGACCTCATCAACCTCAATCCCTATGACTTTATTGAACTATACGCATACACGGCTCAAAGGCAGGACCACGACATCAGGTTTGGAATGGCGAACAGAGCGGTAGTAAAAATAATGGAGACCCTGGTAAACCATCGAGCCAAGAGTGATTTCAAAATTGCCCTTCAACTAGGCATCGAAAGACTTTCCTGCGCTCCACCGAATGAAGACTTCCAAGGCCTGTAGGAAAAAAGATCTGCCACAGTCTTAACTCAACCCGAACTTGGACTTGTTTACAAGAATAAGTTTGGGGCAAAAAAATTCTTCAGACTAACTGAGGCATTCAAGTATTCATCGGATACACTTGAATGGTTTCAGAGAGTCATCAGAGAAAGACTAGGTAGAAATCACGTGCCAAGAGAAGAAAGGAGTCAACTCCTCCATGAGATATCGGCAGTCATAAGCTATTGAAGACTGCTTATGCGATTCAGAGAAATATATCAAGGTAGCTCATGATGAGTTGTAATTTTTTTCCTTAATGTCTTTTGATTCCAGTATTGTAAGAATTTCATCATCCAATGAAAATTTGGAATTTGATGTTTTTTTATTAGATTAGTCTTTGTTCTTCAAAATAGTTTCTAGATTAGTCTATGTTTGTTATTTCATTACTTAGGGGGAGATTGTTCAACCCCATAATTCATAAAGTGAAAAAGTAATGAAAAACAATAAGTGATGAAGAACCAGAAGACCGATGAAGACATCAAGGCAGAATTGGCTAAGTCTGGTGAACAACCAGAGGACTGAT
>NC_037540.1:31250355-31286397 GCF_001531365.2 Cynara cardunculus var. scolymus | reverse complement strand
CATATCTCTGCAGTCAAGAGGATCTTTAGATACCTCAAGGGAACTCCATCATTAGGTCTCTAGTATCCAAAGAACTCTGGCTTTGATCTAATAGCCTACACAAATGCAGATCATGCAGGTTGCAAACTTGATAGAAAGAGCACGTCTGGAAGCTGTCAACTCTTGGTGGACAAGCTGGTAAGTTGGACATCCAGAAAACAAAATTGTGTCTCAATATCCACAGCAGAAGCAGAGTATGTTGTTGCTGCTAGTTGTTGTTCACAAGTTCTCTGGATGAAGACTCAGCTCAAGGACTATGGTTTCCATTATGACAAAGTCCCTATTCTCTGTGACTCCAAGAGTGCCATAACAATCTCTGCAAACCCAGTGCAACATTCCAAGACCAAGCACATCAATGTAAGGTACCATTTTTTGAAAGACAATGTTGAAAAAGGGAATATAGAAATGTACTTTGTTCCCACTGAGATTCAACTTGCTGACATTTTCACAAAAGCTCTTGATGAGAAAAGATTTTTATTCTTAGTCAGCAAGATGKGTATGCTGAATCTCACCACTTAAAGGCAATATATATATATATATATATTTAAATCATAGATTTTCAATATCTCATGGTTATGCCTATAAGTGATATATAAAACATTCGCCATAAACTTCAAGTATCCTAAACCAGAGCCTCTGGACATACAGACCAGGGCCTCTGGCCATTTAGAATCACTTTGATTAATATTTGTCAAACAATCTTCATCGCCTTTGGAACCAGAGCCCCTCTGGTCCAAAGCAAATACCGAGTTTTCTCCACTAAGTATTACCTTCTCAACCAGAGCCTTTGGTTCTAAAGACAAGAGCCTCTGGTTTCTAAAACCTTTGAAACTAGCGCTATCAAGTTCCCAGCTACAACTTGACTTAAACCACACCCTTCTTTCATCAAACCCTTTCATCGTCTTTAAGACTAGAGCCTCTGGTTCTAACGACCAGAGCTTCTGGATTCCTACTCTTTGCAACCAGAGCCTCTCTGGACCCAAAGAGTCCCTCTTCTCACTTCACATGTACTTAATCATATTTTCGTACTTCATTTCATCGTCTTTAAGACCAGAGCCTCTGGTTCTAAAGACCAGAGCCTCTGGATTCAAAGTCATTGGAACCAGAGCCCCTCTAGTCTCAAAGGCTCAACCTCTATACTCTTTCCCATACCCTTAACCATTCTCTCATATATCTTTTTCCTAGTCTTTGCAACCAGAGCCTCTGGTTCTAAAGACCAGAGCCTCTGGATTCATTGTCTTTGGAACTAGAGCCCCTGTGGTCTCAAAGACCCATCCATATACCTCTTCACTCTCATACTTAGTCACATTGCATATCTTAATTTCATCATTCTTCACAACCAGAGCCTCTGGTTGTATAGATCAGAGCCTCTGGTCCACTAATTCTTCATTATTATTTGTTTGAGGGGGAGTTTTTGCAAACCTCAAAACCATTCTTCATGCATCATTCAAGGAGGAGCACCTATTTCATCTTCAAACCATATGCATTTTTCATCCAGAGCCTCTGGTTCTACTTACCAGAGCCTCTGGCCACCTACATGCTAAATATAAATTTAACCAGAACTCCTCTGGTTCTACAAAATGGATTGTCAATGCTTTTCTAGGGCCTCTAGTTAGTCATCTAAGGCCTATCAATCATGCAATCCAACAGTTCATCAATGAATTCCTTCATTGATGTTCAACCAGAGCCCCTCTGGTTCCCCACCCAATGTGTCATGGTCAACCAAAACACCTCTGGTTCCATGACAAAATATCTTTCATTCACAAAACCCATCTTAATTGCAAAATTCTTTTAAAAGATTATACAAAATTGCAACTTTTGTGACTAAAAACAATGCAACATGGGTTTTTAGAAGATCAAAACTTTGTAATTAGTATTAATCATCCACTTAGATGGGATTTTAAATTTAAATTACTTTTGGATACATATTTCTCGAGATATTATTTGGAATAACTTCTTATTTCCAAATAATCCATACGTCATCCTCACACGCGCCCGACACCTTATATAGCCTGTTCCCCATAAACCTTTTCAAATTACCCTTCCCTTACCCCGCCTTGACACGTGTCCTCCAACATTAATGGCATGTACAATCAAGATGGCTCACGATCTACAAATGAAATCATCCATTACCCAACAGCCTCTACTTTTTCATGATTATTCTAATATAATAATCAAGAAACCGTTTCCCATTCCCACCCCCACCCCACCATCTCTCCACCAATAAATACCTTTCTTCTACCCTCATTACCTCTTTACGCTTACCAAAACCTGCAACTAGATTTTGACCAAAAAAACTTGCAACTTCCTCAACAATGGCCTCCTCCACCTCCCATGAATCGAACAACAATGACAACAGAGTCCAATCCACCGGTGCAGACAGCCGCGCTATCGTGTTCTTACCCATGAAGCCAAACAACCATGCTATTAAACTTCGCAACACACTGTTCGACGATCGATTTGCAGTCATGATTGAATTCTTCAAGAACTGTATTCTCCTTCCCGCCCTAACTCTTGCTGACACCGGTGTACCACTAAAGTACGTCCAACAATATTGGCAAATATATGAGTTTGACCCAGAAAGCCATGGAATAATGGGGGACATGGATGCCCCAAACGATATGATATGCTCGCTCAAAATATCGCGGGCTAAAGTTTCTCGAGTTCTGTGCATTCCCACTCGACGGGAACTTGGAATTGCCCAATACGACGAACCACCCACCATCGATGACATCCTCTGCCTTGTTAAAATGCTAGGTTACAATCGTGACCTACGCAACGTCTCAGACTTCAAACGACAATTCCTCCCGCCGATGTGGAACATGTTTTTCTCCGTCCTCAACAGGGCTCTCAGATGCAAACTGGGGTCATTGGACCAAGGAAACATCAACATAATGAAAATCATGTATGGGCTGTTCTTCAACCTAAACCTTGACTACGCCTTTCTCATCTACAATGAGATTCATTCGGTGGTGGTCAAGAAATGCAAACTCCAAGCCGCTCGCAAGCCTCTATCTGCGGTTCTCTTCCCTCATTTCCTCGCCCTCTTTATTGGGGACGCAATGAGGAAACATGGACTACCGGCTGAGGAGCCCTTCACTCCAGTCTACAAGATACACGGCCATCGACCAACCCTCTCGAAGGAGGGTTACACCATCAACCCTCTCGAAGGAGGGTTACACCATCAACCGCCCACTCTCCAGGGCTATACTCAATGTCATTCCATCGACATCTGAGATACGCCAGACCTATGAACGCTCTATGCTGTCCCAGGAACCGAGGGCAGCTACCCCAAAGCGATTAGAGCCGTCCCCCGAACCAAGCGAGGGAGCACATGAGACATCTTCATCGGATGATGAAGATGATGATGATGCTACTCATTGTGCCTCCCCTGGCCCTACTCATACTTTTCCTCGACCTACTACCCAAAGGGCAACCATATCATCTACCCCTGGTGATCAAAGCCACAGGGGTATTGAACAAGGACGACCCAGTCCAATCCCAACCCCAGCCAGCCATCCAGAGGCCATTTTTCAGGCCTCTGGAGATGAATTAGCCGAGGAACCCCATTTTCCATAACCCCTCTCCCAACAGAGAGGTGATGAAGATATAAGAGCCCCTTCGCCTCAGGGCTCGACACAACCAATCACATACATAGAAGCATGTGTTGCTTCTGACATTGAACAACCCCAAGATCGTTCAGAGCGATCTTTCTTTCATGCACATCCCCCTTCGATATTTGATCTATTGAAGGTGACACACATTCGCTTCACTTACCCGGCCTCTGAAGCCGAGGAAGAGGAAGTTGTCGTCGCAACATCACGAGATAGCTCCTCTCTTGAGGGCTATCAAGGACATGATGGAAGTCGTTCTAGGCCCACATTCTCACAAAGCCAAGAAGGCGCCTCCGGAGTAGAGGCCCAACCTGCAACATCCGTTGCTGTAGAGGTTACCCCAATTGCAGACTTGGTCACAAAGGCCGAGTTCCAAGCCTTTGTCGATTCAGTGATACGGTCCTTGGAAGACCTTAAACTCATCATTCAAGGGATTGTTGACAACCCACCCTCAACCGATACCACTGACCTTCAACAATCCCTTGCAATCCTGCAAYGCCACCTCTCCCAAATTGAAACCCAAACCCGAGACAATACCACACATCTCCAAATTCTCCAACAAACCATCACCCAACACCATAACACCGCATCCTCCCTTGCCATTCAAAGAAACCAAATACTCATCCCACTCTATTGCCACCCTTACAGCCCAGGCAACTGAGGCCAATGAGAACCTTACCTACATCATCACCCAACTACATACCATCCTCCAAAACCTTAACAACCTACCAACCTCCATCATCTCCCAAATCCCTCAACAAACCCCACCTCCATCCACTTCATCTATCGATGAAACCCTTGCCACTCTTACCCACCAAATGGCCACCATCCAAACCACCATCATCCAACTCCCCACCACAATATTAGCCCAAATCCCCCAACCTAGTCAACCCCAACCTCCCTCTGTAGGCCCATCCTTTGATGAAGCCCTCTCCTCATTCATTGTAGAGGTGAGAGATCTCATCACCAACCTCCCCATCCCTCCATCTACATCTGCCACCACCTCCGTGCCACCACAAGCCTCCTCATCAACCACAGAGTTTGCAACCAGAGCCGACCTGCGGGCTCTGTCCAAGGCACTCGTCTCATCTTTCAATGAGATTAGTGCCACCACAAGCCTCCTCATCAACCACAGAGTTTGCTCTACTTCTTTGCTTCAAACGATAGAGGAGAGCCGAAGACAAGCAGCCCTGAAGGCGTATCTTGTGTCCTTCAGGAAGGACAAAAAGAAGAAAAGGAGCAGAGCCTCATGCTCCAGCAGCTGTCAACACAAGAGGCCATGACATGAAGACCAAGACCCCGATGATCAAGGTCTTGGACCTCATGAGAAGGAGACAGAGGTCTCGGATACACAACAAATGGAATCCGCTGCACCACCACCACCATCACCATCACAAACTCAACCACCACCCTCAACCGAAGGAACCCAAGCAAGGGAACCAGAGGCTCTGCCCTCTGAAGATGTACAAAATGTACATGTTCCCTTTGTTACAACCCCAGAACCCATCGTGTTGAGTTCCTCAACCGATGAAGAGCCAACCACCCCACCAAAAGAAATAAACCAACCTTTTACTTCATCACCCACACCAAACCTACCCTTAACCCCTTCACCAACCCCTCGCACCACAGAACTCTTCACCTTATCCATACAACCAGAACCAACAATAATCCAACCTTCATCACCCCAACAACCACAAACCCAAACAGAAACCTATGAACTAGAAACCATCCAAGCCAAACCCAATGGACCACAACCAACCCAAGCTGAACAAACCCAACAAGAAACCATACGTTCACCAACCCATACACAACCTTCAACCCAACCACCCATGGTGCAAGCGGATACTCCCTCTTCGTCGAGGCATCCTCTGCAGAGCTTGGTTGATGAGATAATACAGAACATGGAGCTGCTATGGAGACGTCCATAGTTGCCACCCAGGGAACCCATCATGATGGAAAACATCCATCAATACTTGTACCAAGACCGTGATGAAAGTTTGACCATCAATCCTTTGATTTTATCGCCTGAGTCCATGGACCTCTTACACCATAGGTTCATTAGACATACCACACAAGCACCACAGGCTGTCTTCTCGAACGATGAGATAAAAAGGGTCATGGATCTAAAACTGAGGAGCTTCTCCAATAGAGCCATTCGATACATCAAGTTCACAGTGGAAATAGCACATGGGCAAATTAGTGTGTTCAACGAAAATGACCTCATCAACCTTAATCCCTATGACTTGATTGAACTATACGCATACACGGCTCAAAGGCAGGACCACGACATCAGGTTTGGAATGGCGAACAGAACGGTTGTAAAAACAATGGAGACCCTAGTAAACCATCAAGCAAAGAGTGATTTCTAAATTGCTCTACGTTTAGGCATCGAAAGACTTTCCTGCGCTCCACCAAATGAAGACTTCCAAGGCCTGTAGAAGAAAAGATCTTCCTCAGTCTTATCTCAACCCGAATTTGGACTTGTTTACAAGAATGAGTTTGGGGCAAATAAATTCTTCAGACTAACTGAGGCATTCAAGTATTCTTCGGATACACTTGAATGGTTTCAGAAAGTCATCAGAGAATGACTGGGTAGAAATCACGTGCCAAGAGAAGAAGGGAGTCAACTCATCCATGAGATATCGATAGTCATCGGCTATCGAAGACTACTTCTACGCTTCAGAGATATATTTCAAGGTAGATCATGATGAGTTGTAAACTTGTGCCTTAAAATGATGTCTTTTGATTCCAGTATTGTAAGAATTTCATCATCCAATGAAAATTTGGAATTTGATGTTTTTCTATTAGATTAGTCTTTGTTCTTCACAATTGTTTCTAGATTAGTCTATGTTTGTTCTTTCATTACTTAGGGGGAGATTGTTAAGTCCCATAATTCATAAAGTGAAAAACTAATGAAAAACAATAAGTGATGAAGAACCAGAAGACCGATGAAGGCATCAAGGCAGAATTGGCCAAGTCCAGAGAACAACCAGAAGGTCGATGGACGACCAGGGATGCGATGGAAAGAGCATCTTCATCACCCCTCGGGTCAACAACACTTAAGAGAATTATTCAGCAATTCATCCAGAGGCATACGATAAAGATTCAAAGATAAGGTTGATTCATCATACCATGGAAGACACTAGAGATGACAAGTCGACAGCTACACTTCAAGTTTATCTTAATATTAAAGCTTATCAACATTTTAGATAAACATTATCTGTTAATTGAAGATTAGCTAAAAAGTCTCGTTAGATAGTTATCTTCTAATTAGCTTTCTAGTATAAATAGGTGATTAGGCCTATTGTACTAAATGTCTCTTTTTACGTTTTTCTTATCACTAAAGTGAAACCTTTGACGCTCAAGATTGTTATTTATTGTTTATAATTCATTCTTGAGTGTTCATCACTTTCTCCATTAAAACATTATAATTTGGTTATTCTTAACTAGAATATTAGTCTTATTGAGAGATCTGGGATCAACAAAACAAATTTCAAAAATACTTAAATATATCGCCAAACAAATATCTCACCAAAGATTATCGCTCACCAAAGAATTTTCACTCAGCTAAGGGTTATCGTTCACAGAAGTTATCCGTCAACACTTGGTTATCGCTCACAAAGGTTATTGCTCAGCTTTGGGCGATGAAGAATGTTATTGTATAACATGGTAAGAGATGAGGCTAAGCTTTGGGCGATGAGAGTGGTTATCGATCAAAAGTTGGGATGATGAAGGATTATCGGCCAACACTTAATCCGTTCATGATTGGGCGATGAGGGGTGTTATTGCTCACTTCTATGGGCGATGAAGCACAAAATACAGTCCGCTCAAGGTTTATCAGGCAAGACTTTTTCCAATGAGAACCCTTATCGCTTAAGACTTGGGCGATGAAAATTCAACACTTAGACAAAAAAAATCCACGATTTGAGCGATGAGCAGACTGAGTGATGAAGATCACAGTTTGATTGATGAACACACTTAATCAATTGAGCGATGATATCTCTTATATGGGTGATGAAAACACTTAAGCGATTAGAGCACTTGCGCAATGAGATTTTAAAGGTAGATTCAATGAACGATGAGAATACGCTTATCGCACGATGAACATTCAACGGGCGATGAGCAACACTAAGAACAGAATGATAATCCACCAAAAACACTCAAAAATTCCAAATTGATCGAAATAAATTGCATAGCTTGGCTCGAAATCAATGCAGAAACAATTTTGATACACCCAACTGTACCAAAAACAGATTAAAATGATCTAATTTGATCAAAAATAGACTTCGTATAAAAACAAGAAGTTTCGAATAAGATTTTCAAGAATTTAGCTTCAAAAAAGTTTTAGAACCAATCCAGATTGAATATGTTTTCTCTAATACCAATTGTAGATCCCAGATTCAGGTCTATATCATAATTCAACACAAGATCAAGAACACATTGATTCAAAAATGTCGGCAAGTGTATTGATATTCAAATGTTTACAAGGTGTTCTTGAGCTCTCACAACGATCTCACGTAAACAAGATATGCAACCACTAACTATTGCATTAACCAACTAAACTAAAAGAAACCTATTTATACTAACTGCTTACAAAGGAAACAAAAAATACTACAAAGCTTAAAGACTTACACTACAAAGCATATTAAAATATATTAAGCACAAGGACTTTAATACAACCTTTTTAGACTCAATACTGAACCAAGCTGAGTCACTGATATGCAAGAAAAACTCATTGAGTTTGATAAAAGTAAAGTCTGGTATCTTGTCCCACGTCTATCTAGCAAAACTATGATAGGTACCAAATAGGTTTATCGTAATAAGTTGGATGAAAAAGGAATTGTAACCCGAACAAGGCTCGACTTGTTGCTCACGGATACAAGAAAGAAGAAGGAATCAATTATAATGTGACCATCGCACCAGTGGCTAGACTCGAAGCAATTCAACTCTTCCTAGCCTATGTTATCCATTAGGACTTTAAAGTCTACCAAATGGATGTAAAGTGCGCTTGTCTAAATGGAAAAATTCAAAAAAGAAGTTTATATTGACAACCTTCAGGGTTTCTTGACCCAAATTATCCAACTCATGTCTATCGATTGGATAAAGCTCCTTATGGGTTAAAACAGGCCCCTCGTGCCTGGTATGACACCTTTTATTCAATTCTCATATCTGAGAAATTTGTTTGTGGAAAGAATGATCAAAACTTATTTCTTAAGAAAGTCAAGGGTCATATCATTCTAGTCCAAATTTATGTCGATGATATTATATTTAGTTCCACTAATCCCTCTTTGGGTTTTTGTTTCTCTGAATGCAAGAAGAAAGAATATCAGATGAGTATGATGGGAGAACTGACATATTTTCTAGGTCTTCAGATTAAGCAATCTAATAAAGGAATTTTTATCAGTTAGAGTAAGTATGTTAGGGATATGTTGAAGAAATTCGACCTAATCAATAGTTCATCTATGAAAACTCCCATGGCTCATCCTCTCACACTGAACTGATAGTCCAAATCATACAAATTCAGAAAACAATCTTCAAGATGAACATCAAGAATATTAGTAGAGAGAATTTTCACCAATCTTCAATGTATTTCTTGAGAGAATTTTCTTACAAAGATTAATGCTCTAATCAGATTAATTGCTGAACTCATTACAATTACAAAGCTAATCACTATTTATACTAAGGAAAGCATTAAAGCCTAACTATTACAAAGCATAATAATAGGAGAACTTGAATACAACATTAATGCACATACTTGAACCCAACATTCTTCCCCTTTGGATTCAAGTTCAAACTGTTGTAAATCTTGTCTTTTGAGTCCGAACAGTTTCTCAAGCCTCCTCAGTGCATTCCGATATTGCAATTTTTCTTCAAGCAAATTCAAGGCATTAATCAGCAAGTACCTTTCCATCGGACTCATCCTCTCCGACTCAGCAACTTTATTATTATTAACTCTCCTCGTATCCAGCTCCCGTCTCACCATTTGAATAGTACCATCAGAGAACTTGTTCAGCTCACTGAACCTCATCAACTTATTTATCCAACCCTCAGCATCGTATATTACCCCAAACTCCGGTTGTTCAAGAATCATGTAGAGCGGATAAGCTTTATTGTCTTCCAGCTCTTGATCAGGTCTCTTCAAATTGATGATTCTCTAATTATCTTCAAGTCCCATTTGTACATCAATAACCATAGAAAATTTGACGTGATTACGCATTGTTGGACCCAGATACTCTAAGTTTGCAAAAATATTGTTTGCTAGAATGAAGAATCAAGAAGCACAGTGTATTTCTATTGTTTAAACTGGATATTCAAAGAAAACATTTAGAATTAAAATAATGCTTTGAATAATCGAATGCTTTTATTAAAAAGATGAACAATTGAAGAACAAACATAATCTCACAAGAATTTGCATATAGTATCCTTCAGTTTATTTGAAACTAAGACAGAGGCCTCCTTTTATACGCCTAGGTCTAACTAACTACGCTATAAATTAGGCGTGGAACTCTGAGCTGGCCAGTCTGCATCCTTATCTTTGACTTTCCTTGATTAGCGGAGCAGACTTGGTCAAGCCGCCTTTAAGCTATTAGATGTGTGCGTGAATGTTTGGGCTAACGCGCGCTTTCCGTGAAAAAGGTAGCCAGATGCTCTGCATGAACATATAGAAGCTTTGCATGTACTATGCAAAGGCTCTGCATATGCAGAAGCTCTACATGTACTATACAGAGGCTCTGGATCTTGGAGTTGTTGCTTTGAGTCAAGCGCTTATGCTTTTTCGCGTATAAGACTTGAATGTTAACGGAGATAGAGCGCGGGCTCTGTATAACGAAACTTTCACTCTGAGTAAGAGCTATGGTCCTTGATCCTCTGCATGAGAGCTCTTAGCCAGACAACGTCAATAGACTAAGTCCTATTTGACTAGAGCAAGATACTTCTTATTTACACTTTTACAAGTTTGAGGTCTAACAATCTTCCCCTAAGTGTAAATAAGAATGATTCTTACTTGATTTACGTAACAGATCTAATTGAAGACAGAGGTTAAAAACAACCTCTAGTTTACATTGACTATCTAATGAAGTACAATACAATTGAAATTGAAATTACATTGAATCAAAAATAAGAAGGTACTTACAAAACATAAGAGGTCTTAAACATTTTGAAGTTTAATGAACTTCCTGAAAAGTTCACAAAATTTCGAATTGACCTTAGAATTATTTTGTCACGCTCCTTGGCTCCAGAGGAGTTGTCTCTGCTCCTGACCAAATTGTCTCTTATATAGTGCAGAGTAGAGTTGGAGTACTTGTAATTTTGGTTGTCTCGAAAGAAGATCTTCTGATTATGCTCGTTTCGAAACACCACTCCCACTTCTGGTTCCACCAGAACTGTCCAGGAGGGAATGTTGTTGATGCCGTGTAATTCTTCATTTGGGGCAGCCACTATCATTTGATCCGCTCCTAGATCTAGAGCTAGTTGGAAGTCAAACATGCTTCTATAGTCAAGCAGATCTGTCATTGTTTGGTGAATGGTAGAGTTGGCAACAACAAACTTCACTCCCTTGTTCTTCTTGTGGTCTGTAAAGTAGAACAGATGAAGAAGATCCCACAGATTTAGATTAATGAGGTCACAATCTGTGAACCTACATATCCGTTCATGAGTCCTCTCAACTGTGTACTCATAGAAGACTATCTGATTATGCGCAAAGGTGCGCTTCTTTATGTCCAGGACTTGTTTTATTCCATTAGCGAAGTGGACTGCAATGATTGGTTGAGTATAGCGATCGAGGAATCTCTGCCTGATGTTCTCATGAGCCATCAGATGGAGATTGATCTTCTGGACCGGTGTCTCTTCCCTTTGGTTGTAGAGGAACTGGTAGATTTCCTCGCTATCTGCCTTGTCCTTGATGGGTTTGTCGAGGGGTTTTGGTTTAAACATGGCATCCATGCTTCCTTTGATCCTTTGGACACGATTAGAGGGATGCTTTCGTTTTTGCCCGCTCGTTGTGCCTTCTGAGTCTACTCTGTTTTGGATTAATCGCTACTTGCTTCATCACAGGAGTGACAATCCTGGTCCCTTGAGCAGGAACCCTAGCTCTGTGGGTTCTTGGATGTGGTGGAGGAGCAGCAACGATTACTTCTTCTAGAGGAATGGCAACCAGAATGTGTAGTAGTGATGGATCAGCCACATTCACGGTGACCACCTCTTCTTCTTATTGAGCGGTTGTTGAGGGAGCAGCCATGTCCATAGCGTACTCTGTTGAGGAGGACAGAGCCAGGTCTGAGTCGTCTGATCCATAGGTAGATAGAAGGTCGATCACTTCTGTAGACTTGTGTGGCGCGGCTGGCTCTGCCTATGATGCCATGGGCATTTTTCCTTTGCGTAGTGCCTCTGCGTTGTCTGGCACTTGCTAGCTTTGGCTACTCTGCCTTGATTGACTTTGATGGCGTGAGGCAGAGGACGATAGTGCAAAAGGGACAGCCTGAGGTGTTGTACTTGGTGTGGCTGTAGGCAGGTTCTCCCCCTCTTGGCGATTTTGAGGACGAGGCTCGTCTGGGTCCTCATCATCGTCAAGTCGCCTCCTCTTTGACGGTTCAGCACATGGAGATGGATCTCGCTGTCGCTTAGTTCTCTCATCCTTTGCTTGAGACATGGATTTGATCACCTCCTCGATGGTCTTAAGTACTTCGTCGACTGCAACGGCAACCCTTCGCACTTCGTAATCTGAACAATAGTTGAATCGTGCGAGAATGTCATTGATGTTCTCTGCTGCTGTTGTGGCCTTACTATTAAAATCCGTAGTGAAGTCTGCCACCTTCTATAGGAGCCTGTCACCCATAGCATTCATGGCGCTATGTGTGACATAGTCCATAGGTACACTCAGAGGTATGAGGGCCTGGTTGTTGATCGACGTAGACGCCTTATTCCTCTATAGAGATGCAACGACCTGCTATAATGTTGCTGTATTGGTTGCTGTCAATTCCATTAGAGTGTTGATACGAGAAGTATTTGTCGTGGACTCAGCTCTTAGTACTGCCAAGGATGCTCGTATCTCATCCAGAGCAGGTGTAGAAGGTGACGGCTCTACACGGGCCATGCTGAGTTTTAGCTCTTCCAAGGAGTATCGCATAGGGATGAAAAGGGAATGGAACTCTTCCCTAGTGACATATGCAGATGTTGTAACCTCTGGCTCAACACATGGGCCAGATTGAGTCCCCGTTCCAGGGACTCCTTCATTCACGACTTGATTGACGTTAGTCGGGGAAGGACTTCCAGAGGATGCTCGTGGTTCTCCTCGAGGAGAATTCACTACCTCTGTTCTGTTAGGAAGAGTACCCAAGGCTGGTTTAGAGCCAGCCAGAGGGCTCCCCATGAGTGAACTAGGAGACTGTTCGAGAGTCTCAAAGTCTGGTGTACCTATTCCTTGCTCTGAACAAGGTTGGGGGTCTACTTGTGCAGAGGAAACAAATTCCTCTGTATGGGAAAGTGGCATGATATGGGGAGACATATCACTTATGTTTTCAAAGGTTACACCCTTTTGAGAGGGTGTTCCCTATGGCGAGGTTTCCCTTTGGCTAATATAACCAGAGGCAGATGCGACCTCTGGTTGGATAGGCTGGTTAGGGTTCGAGGTGTGCGCCTCTGTTTCAATGATCTTCGTGTCTCGACCACCGGAGTCAGATAATGTGGTTGCACTTGAAGTGGGGTAGGTGAATTTGATATGTTTATTTGGCCTAGGCTGCTCTGTCCCACCCTCAGGTAGAGCAACTGCTTCCCCTCCTCCCTCTTCTTCCTCTTCTACTTCCTCGTTCTCCTCTTTGTCTCCCTCACTCTCTGTCTCACTCTCTTCTTTGTCACTTTCTTCCTCCTCTTCTCCACTTCCCTCTCTTGTGTAAGACCGTGCAGCATCGTCATAGTGCTATTGGTCATCCCCATGGTTTGGACTAGAGGATTGAGCCAAGGTTTGACGAGCCTCTTCTTCTGCTCTGAGTCTAGCCTTTTCTCTTAGGCGGCGATTTCTGCTTGACGAGTCTTTTCTACCCTCTCCTCCTCCGCTCATTCTGCCTTAGCCTTCTTCTTCTTCTCCCTCTTAGATTTCTTTTTCCTTACCTCCTCTTGTTTTCTTTCTTTTTCTCATTCTTGTAGTGCTCTCACCATTTCTTCCTTTGCTCTCATTCTTTCTTCTTCTACTCTTACTGTTTCTCCCTTGGCCTGAGGCATTGATGTGTCCTCAGTTCTCTCTTTTTCTTCGGCTGCTCCTATGCATACCGGGGTTCGAGACACTGGTCCAGTGTCTCACATGTACGTCTGTATGCTCTCCTAATCTCCTTAGACTTCATGTAGCTCATGAGCCTATTTGGAATAGGCCTTTCTGCTTTATAACCCTCTGTTGGGACTTCCGCCTCATCATTCCCTTGAGCCAGTCAAATCTGCGATTCTTAAACCCAACGCTCCTGTAGCAATGCAGGAGCATCCCATATCGGTGAGGCTAGGGGGATTTGTCTTCCTTATAAGGAAGGGGGGATCTTACTCCTACCAGTGATGCGTTTTAAAGCCGTAAGGGGTTGTTGCCGGGAGGGGCAGCCCAAAGCGGACAATATCATGTGCACGGTTCCCTAGTATCGGTCCAACAATTGGTATCAGAGCTAGGGCCGCACTAATGTGGGGGGAAATGTTGGGACTTCCGCCTCATCATTCCCTCGAGCCGGTCAAATCCACGATTCTTAAACCCAATGCTCCTGTAGCAATGCAGGAGCATCCCACATCTATGAGGCTAGGGGAATTCATCTTCCTTATAAGGAAGGGGGGATCTTACTCCTACCAGTGACGCGTTTTAAAGCCGTGAGGGGTTGTTGCCGGGAGGGGCAGCCCAAAGCGGACAATATCATATGGAAGGTTCCCTAATATCGGTCCAACAATCTCTTTGTACACTGTTGGTCTGTACTGAGTGAGTACGTTGACCTTATGAGGAGGTAGACGATCCACATCAATATTGTTGTCATCAAGAGCTGGTCGTTGGAGAAGACCCAAGAATCGGGGAAACAACAAGGATGGAAGTTGTCTTCCTTTGGCCACTTCTTGACACTTTTTGGCCACGGCGGCCTTGAACTCGGTGTAGAGTATCAAGGAGTAGTCGAGGGACAAGTCGAAGAAAATGCCGTAGAGGATTTGAAGTACGCTCGTGGAGCACACATCGAGGCTCCCTATCTTTCCTGTCAGTGAGCGATTGACCAATGTGAAAATTGTATTCCACATTGGTGGTAAGTGTTGACGGTGATACTGTGACGGGTATTGAATGGCCTTGTTGTATCCCAATAAGTTCAAGAAAGTTACAATTTCGTCCCCGGAAGGGAGAGGGGCGTATTCAGAAATCCCCAGGTCAGTTTTTGTTGGGATTTCCAGAACTCGTGAAAATAAGGATCTTGAAATTCGAACTGTGACGAATTTTTGTGTGGCATAGACGAAGAAATCTCCTATGATCCCTCTTTGAGATTCAATAATGGCACAGGATTGCCAGTATTCTTGTATATATCTCTCAGGAACCAAGTCATCGGTGTTGGTCAAGGCTGGGTTCAAGAAGTGGTTTTGGAGAATGTTGATGATGGAATGGTATTTGGTGTCGAAGTTGTCAAGTTGAAGGTTTAGGGCATGGTTATTTGGTTTGATGCGGAGGGGAACTAGGTTTTGACTGGTATCTTCCATGGTTTTGTGGGTTGTGGTATGAGTTTGGGAGTTTCCAGATTCTAAGGAAGACATTGTTGCAGGTTTTGGGTTTGGAAGGGGATAACAAATTTTTAGGGTTTCAAGAAATACTTCTTGAATCAAGAAATGGAATGAGGGGAACGGATTTGTGGTACTTACTTGTTGAACAGGATGATTGGTTGAAGATTGAAACCATCTTTAACAACAGGTTTGAGAGCTTTGAGTTTATGGCAATGGCGATTGAAAGGTTGAAGATGACGGGAGTTCTTGAGAAATTTTTTAAGCGTAAAAGATTAATTTGGGGGTAAAGAAATTGTTTAAATATAAAAAAAACACTTGAGTTTTTTAGCCCCCAAACGTCAGGTAAAACTGAACAGGTTTTCTCAAAGCCTGTGGGGGCCTGCCACGTGGATTGCCAGCTGCAAGTGACGCCTCCCACGTTTGAAATAATAAGCTCACAGGCGGTGACGCTTATTGTGGGTAACAGCTTTTATTAAACAATTAAAATAAACTTTACGCCTTCTTAATTAAATAATATACTTTAATTTTCAAAAACCACAAGAAAAATTTCTAAGTGTAAATGCTCTGGTTCTAGAAAAGTAGCGGTTTCGATTAGAACCAGAGAACTATATGCAGAAGAAGACATACCTTAGGATCTCAGACAGAGATTCGTGATTAGAGTATACATGTCATCTGGAGAAAACCTTGTTATGTTTAGAGGCAGAGGCTCTGTATAGTACATACAAAGGCTCTATTCTATAATCATGAGTTTTAACGCAGAGGCTCTGTATAGTACATCCAGAGGCTCTGTTCTGAGATTATGTTGTGCTCCCCCTTGAGTTGAGCTTTTCTTATCTTCTCCCCCTTGAACTATGCTTGGATCATTTGTGATAAGTAGAGTACATGCATAATGATCGAGGTACAAAGGCTCTGTATGTACTATATAGAGGCTCTGTATTACAAAAGAACTAGGAGACGAGTAAGAGGCTCTGTCTCATGGATCAATACAAATAAAACAGAGGTATGTATCAAGGAATGCAGAGGCTCTGTATAGTGCATACAGAGGCTTTGGTTTAGCTTGAGAGATTTAGCATACCCAACTTGCTAACTAGAAAATTGAATCTCTTTTCATCAAAAGGTTTTGTAAAGATGTCAGCAAGTTGTAAATCTGTGTTTACAAAGAACATTTCAATCGTACCTTTCTTTACATGGTCCTTGATGAAATGGTATCTAACATCGATGTGCTTTGTTTTTTAGTGTTGCACAGGGTTTGCTGTGATTGCGATAGCACTTTTTGAGTCACATAGAATTGGAATCTTCTCAAACTCTATGCCATAGTCTTTCAGTTGAGTCTTCATCCATATCACTTGGGAACAGCAGCTAGCTGCAGCTACGTACTCTGCTTCAGCGGTGGAAGTAGAGATGCAGTTCTGCTTTTTCGAAGTCCAGCTTATGAGCTTGTCCTCAAGTAATTGGCAGCTTCCTGATGTGCTCTTTCGATCGAGTTTACAGCCATCATGATCATATGTGTACGCAATAAGATTGAAATCAGGATGCTTTGGATACCAAAGACCCAAAAATTGAGTCCTTATAAGGTATCTAAAGATTCTTTTTACAGCCGAAAGGTGAGATTCCTTTGGATTTGCTTGTAAACGGGCACAGAGACATGTGGCAAACATGATGTCCGGTCTACTAGCCGTGAGGTACAGTAGTGATCCAATCATTCCACGATACGTCTTAACATCCACTGATTTTCCAGATGAATTTGTGTCAAGCTTAGTACCCATAGCGATTGGTGTTCTCATGATGAAAGAGTTGTGGAGTTGGTACATCTTTAATATGTCGGAGACTTACTTAGCTTGGCTAATGAAGATACCATCCTCCTTCTGTTTTACTTGCAAGCCGAGGAAGAAAGTCAATTCTCCCATCATGCTCATTTCAAACCCGYTCTTCATTAACGCAGAGAACTTATCACAATGCCTCTGGTTCGTTGAAACAAAGATGATGTCGTCCACATATATTTGTACTAAGAGCATCTGACCTTTATACCTCTTAACAAACAAAGTTGTATCGATTTTACCTTTTTCAAAACCATTAGATAAGAGGAAAGACGAGAGACGTTCATACCAGGCTCGAGGTGCTTGCTTAAGGCCATACAGAGCTTTGTCTAAGAAATAGACATACTCTGGATGTGTGGAGCTTTCAAACCCCGGAGGTTGTTGAACGTAGACTTCCTCCTTCAGCTTACCATTCAAGAAGGCTGACTTTACATCCATTTGATAGACTCAAAATCCTTTATGTGCAGAGAAGGCTAAGAACAAGCGTATAGCTTCTAGCCTTGCTACTGGCGCAAAGGTCTCGTCATTGTCTATACCTTCTTCCTGGCAATAGCCTTTTGCTACCAGCCTAGCTTTATTTCTAACCACAATCCCATCCTCATCCTTCTTGTTCCTGAAAACCCATTTACAACCAATTGCAATTTTCTCCTTTGGTAAAGGAACAAGAGTCCATACCTTATATCTCTCGAATTGTTGGAGCTCTTCTTGCATGGCATCGACCCAACTAGGATCTTGTAGGGCTTCATGTACTTTCTTAGGCTCTACCATGCTAAGGAAGTTTACGAATAAACATTCATTAGCTGTGGTAGCCCGTGTCTTTATGCGACTTGAAGGTTCACCAATGATCTGGTGAAGTGGATGATTCTTTGTTCATTTTGTTCTTGGGATAGATAGAGAAGTGGTGGACGTTTGATCATGTTCCATGGGCATGTTTGGCAGTAAGCTCGTTGATGGTGAAGAAGGCTCTGCTTGCTCCCCCTTAGATGATGGTACAGAGGAACTAGGTACAGAGCCAGAGGTATGATGCTCTGGTTCTACGTAACTGGGCTCTGATGCAGAGCTTGTTTGCTGTGGTTGAGGATTGATATGATCTTCAGAGGAAGCAAAGGTGTTGTGAAGGACCAAAGTCAGATGTGCTTGTCGTTTGTGATCCTTCACTTACACTTGCAGATGCATCTCTTGGTGCACGTACAGAGATGTCTTCGTCACCATAGAAGTCTTCAAATAGGAGCCTAAGTTTCAATTTCCTTGACTTCATTTGAGAATTGGAAGTATGTTGGTTAAGATCGAGTCCAGAGCTGAGGTACCCCAACTATATCACCAGCAGCAGGAATCATAGGGATGACGGTAGTAGGGACATATGGGCCATTTAAGATTGACTCATACAATTCTAGTTCAAGACCCTTATAGAAGTTGATCATTCGAATCTTCCATTGGGGATATTCTTCCCTAATGAGAGTCGGAGGTTTTATCAAGGAGCCAGCACTATACATGGAGTTCCATGATTGAGAAGAAGACATTTTGAGTTGGAAATTCTTAGAAAAGAAATTTGACAAGAAGGAAGATCGACTGAAAAATGATTTCCAGATTACTTAAAAGCAAACGTTTTTAAGATTTAAAAGTATGAGTGATAAATCTTTAAAAAGGAATAATCAAAACAAAATTAAGAGTTTAATCATGTCAGATATCGATCGACTAATCAATTGATGTGATTAGCAGGCTCTTATACCAATTGTTGGACCCAGATACTCTAAATTTGCAGAAATATTGTTTGCTAGAATTATGAATCAAGAAGAACAATGTATTTCTACTGATTAAACTGGATATTCAAAGAAAACATAAAGTAGTAAAATAATGCTTTTAATAACCGAATGCTTTTATTAAAAAGATGAACAATTGAAGAACAAACGTAATCTCACAAGAATTTGCGTATAGTATAAGTCGGCTCCTTCAGTTTATTTGAACCTGAGGCGGAGGCCTCCTTTTATATGCCTAGGTCTAACTAACTACGCTATAAATTAGGCGTGGAACTGTAACATCTCACTTAAGAAACCCCAAGTTACCAAATTTTTTATAAAATCTCCAATGAAATATAATTTATTGATTGTAAGGACCAAAATGATCTTAGTTATTCTAAAAGTTTTATCAAAGCAATCGGGGCCAAGGATGGAAAATCTGAAGATGCTGCTGAAACGACTAAGTCTGGAGGAATACCAGAGCCCCTATGGACGAACCTGAGCCTATTAATGGACCAGAGCCTATGAATGGACCAAAGGCTATGAATAAACCAGAGCCTATGATTGGACCAGAGGCTATGAATGGACCAGAGCCTATGAATGGACCAGAGCCTATGAATGGACCAGAGCCTATAAATGGACCAGAGCCTATGAATAGACCAGACGCTATGAATGGACCAGAGCCTATGAATGGTCAAAATTTTGTAACACACATATCTGGGTTTAACATTGATTAACCTCTAAATATGGGATATTAATTTTCTAGAAAAACTTCGAAATATCCGTTCTATTTTAGTGTTAAAACCACCCGAAACATAATTCCAACCCGGATATAACGGATTTTTACTTACAACCCGAATTAAGTAGCAAAAGAATACGGGACATATTTATACCAGAACAAGACTATATATAAGCTACACTTACTACATCTATGAGATACAGAATTAAGCTACTATTTACCAAAAGCAAGTTCGTAATCTTCAAGTTCCGCGATAAATCTTCAAGTCAAACAACGTGTTCTTTCTTTTTATCCGTCTTCTTTCCTGAGAGGGGTTGCCACTTAAATGGTAAGCCAATGCTTAGTGAGTTAGATAGTTAAGTATTACATATCAATATCGCACATGTTCATAAACATACATAATAAACTCTTATCAATAAAAGAGTTCAAGACATCATCCAAATGCAAACCGAGACTTACAAGAAACCGAGTGAATAATTACGTACAGAATGCTATGATCATAGAATTCCATATTCACATCACCATACCAATGATGCTCAATACAACAAGTAAACAAAATCAATAACCAAATATATTCAACAATTGTTAGAATACCAATAAATATGAAGAACCATGAGATCGAATCGGTAAACATAACGAAGACAGTGCATCACCCCGTCCTTCACCTCCCGGGCTTATGCCAAAGACCGAGTCAGAACCGTACATTACAGGAAATCTCGCACTGCCCGCCTTCCTCTACCGGGTATGTGCCAAGGTTCCCTACTCATTGCTCTTCCTCTTTTTTTAGCAATGAGTATTCACAACTGCAGAAAGTCTCACCCGTCCAACCCAGGATCTTGACTTCGTCATAAACTTCCGGCGTGCCACACGAAGTAGTACTCATACTATGGCGTACAATTCAAGAACAAAACAACGAGTCCGGATCCGGAAAGCAAACCGAAGTAACGAGATAGTAATATGGAATAGACTCAAGAGACGGAATCCAAGAGAAGTCAAGATCATATGACTCAATTCAAGACCAAAAACATACATATGAAAATATATATATATATATATATATTCAAATCGATATGTAACTATTAACTATATAACTCACTGAGCAACCGTATAATACCGAAAAGCTCCAAAATGAGCTCACAAAGCAAGTCCAAGCTACCACACTTAGAATGCTTCCAAAGCATCAAAATATGTCCTAACTACTCCCTGGAGTAAAAGTACAAAATCTCATAAGCAATCAATATAAGAAACTCATGATATACACATTGTTCAAGGATTTAAGCACAGTTCATTCGATTAATTGCTACATTGTTCAAGGATTTAGGCACTCAAGCTTCTCAGCCGGATTTGGATTTAGACAACTGATCTGCTTGATTTCACCTATATCACACAACAAGCTGTCTGAATTGTATCTTTAATCTGTGTGCTTGTTTATTTTGAGTAGGCTGCGTATTAGCCTAAATCGCACTTCTGTCCAGATTTTTATCTAAATTGATTCATACCACTGCTTGTCTAAAAGTAGTTGTAGAAGTGTTGTTCTCCAGAGAGCAAAGTCTACTACGTGTGATTTGGAAAAGAATAATCCTGCTTACAATATATTAGGTCTACTACGTGTATTAGAGGTTTAAATCAGCTTGCACCATGTTTATGTGTCCAGGCAGTTATCGACAGCTTCTCTGAAGGAAAATTTTCAAGTCTAAATGAATTGAATGTTACTGGTCCTAGGGTTCCTGCTGATGAGTTCATCAATAGTAAATTGACTCCAAAATTGTCTGCGCAGATTCGAGACGTGTTTGCACTTTGCAGTGATAGTCTTCCATCATGGTGTTATCAACTGACAAAAACATGCCCATTCTTATTTCTTTTTTAAACTAGGAGCCAGTATTTATATTCAATTGCTTTCGGGTTGTCTCGTGCATTACATCGCCTTCAAAAGCAGCTTAGATGCAGAGGGCAAAGTCTATTGATCGGATAACACTGAATCGCTCAAGGATTCAGCTTCCTCGCAAGTCTTATCGCTCATTGACTTACATTACTTACATTTCTTACATTGCTCAATCCTACTGTTTTCTCATAGCAGGATTCAAGTCATATCGGTCATCAAGCTTAATCGCTCAGCCCTAATCAATTTCAAATTCTTGGTTCATCGCACACAAAGACATCTGATTTGAAGAAGTGTGAAAATTGCTTGACAGATCTAGTCAGTCTCCTAAGAAGGCCAACAAAGGAATTTGTTGGTATTATCTTGAATTTGTTGGATGCTAGTGTTGTGACAGACAGTAGGGAGCATAACGATATTGTGGAGATTTTTACAAGCATGGACTGTTCTAGTATCTCTTAATGTTCAATTGGACTTACATTGGTTCCAGATTCTATGAAGCGACAATGGAATTTTTTTGGATTGTGAACTTAATCAAATTTTAGTCTAAATGGTTTCCTAGTGTATCTGAATTTGCTCTTTATTGCTCAAAGGACTTCGTTAAATTTTTAGTTCATTTTGTAATCCGGTCATAAGCATATCCGGACATAGTCTAAGTCATGTGCAAGTTTCTTAGTTCTAAGCTCATCCTCGCTCAACCTTTCACCCGAGCTTCCATCTATATTGCACATAGCCCTTGGTAGTGACTCATTTGTTCTTACATCATACCCCGGACACCCCTTGGACTTTCTTGTTTTCCCAAGCCCATCTTGTGTGAATTTGTTTTTTCTTAAGCCCATTTTTTTGGCCCAATAGTTAACCTATATTCTTGAGTTTTATTTTTTTTTGATTTTAATTTTTGGATCATTGTTTATCTGTTTTGGTCTGTGTTAACTGTTTGAGAAATTTTTGAACTATTCTGCGTCGTATAAACTGTTTTAATTAGTCTTAACTGTCTTTGATTGTTTTTAACAGTTTTTAACTGTTTTCAACAGTTTTGACTGTTTTTACTGATATTTAACAGTTTTTCGTCGATTTTCTGATTTCTCATCGGTTTTTGTGTTTGTGTGTTTTGAGCTTAACTGATTTTGATTTCTTTTTATTGATTTCATCGCATTAGATCCTATAATTGATCAATCTTATTTTTTTAAATGGCAGATATTCTAGAGAACGAGAATAAACAGATGAGTGCTCAGATTGCTGAATAGGAGAAGAGCATTATGGACTATAAAGATAATTACATAAACATTTTTTTGTGAAAATCATTCTAATGTAGAATTTATTGCAAATTTACAAAAAGATCATAAAAGAGCATTGGAAAGAATTGAGAATGATTCCGAGTATCAAATTAATAAAGTTGAATTTTTTTGGATAATGTTAGAAAAGATTTTGATAATGAATTGAAAATATAGAGTAAAGCTAATAAAGATCTTTTCAACAAACTCCAAGAAGTTCAGAATGAATTAAGAGCTGAAAGAAATTCTTCAGGCAGAAAGAATGATGAAACTGATGACTTGGCTGATAAGTCTCATAAGTTTGAAAGTGACTTGATTGAGATAAGAAAGCTTATGAATCTAGAGAAAGAAAAGGTTTTAGAAGTGGAAAAGAATTTGAATGATGAAAGGAAAGTTTTAGAGAAAGAGAAGAAAAAGATTATAGAAATTGAGAAAGGATTTTGTACTAAACGTGAATCTTATGAAAATAAGATTAATTCTCTTGAGCTGAATGCTAAATTTATTTTATATCAAATTTCAGATTTTGAACAACTTATCATCTTGGAACGAGCCAAGGTTGATAAAGAAAAGAAATAGGCTAAACAAAAGCAAAAAACTCTAGATGAAGAGAAAAGCTTGTTTGTTCTTGAGAAGAGAAGTACTGTCAAGAAACATGCTGCAATTGCCAAAGAGCTTACTGAGAAAAAGAAATGGCTCGACATTGCTTCGAAGAATGATAAGGGAAGTTTAGATGAAGAAAGAAACAAGTTTGAGAAAGAAAGAAAAGTGTTTGAAAAGATGAAGAAAGAATTAGAAGGTAWATTTTTGGATACTTCAAAGAAGTTGTCTGATCTAGAGACAAAACTTGTGTCTGAATTGAACATGAGAACTGAACTAAAGAAGAATTATGATTTAGTTGCTGATGAGAGAGATCAGTTACTTAAGAAAGTTTCAGACTTTTCAAGAGCTGAAAACTCAATTGGTTCTCAATCTCAGTGTAAAACTTGCTTTTATAATTGTTCCAGTGTTAAATCCAATAGTTATTCAAGTAGTCCTAAATCAACTGTTTCTAAGAACAAGTCTCATTCTTCAAATCAGTTTTATCAAGGGTATGTCATTGGATCACCTAATAATTTTTCAAAAGTTAAACAAGTATGGGTTAATAAAGCTGATTCAGTTGTGTCTCATAAATCTGTTGTAACTAACACTGTTCTAATAAAATGACCAGTCTTAGCAAGAGAAGAATCCTATGCTTAAATTGTGGATCTAATTGTTGGAGATATGCCCATTGTCACAACATAATTCACATTGCATGCCCTTATTGGGTCGCACGCAAAGTCCAAATAAGGTGCAAGAATAAAACGTAAGGGACTAAGTTTGTTAAACATCATGTTTGATGGTTTAAATTAGAAACTTATAAAAGATATAAGTCATCCTTAAAATACTTTGTAAATTGAAGGGTTTAGCTTGCAATTTACCAAAGTTAGAGGGGTTGATTTGAAACTTTGTGAAAGCACTCAAGTATGCATGGCATGAGGACTTGTGCCACTTGAGTGGCTCTCTTTCCCTCTCTTCTTTATTGGGTTCGGCCGAACCCATGCACATACACACAAGAAAAATTCATTTTTCTCTGTACACACACTAGTGTGTGTTCTTGGTGTTCTTGAGTTTCTTTGGCCAAACTTGAAGAAGAAAGAGGACTCTCTTGCACCTATAATTGGAGCTTTGGGTGTGAACACATAGAGGAACTCTCCTTTTGGGTTCTCCTTGCAAGTGAAGGTCGAAATTCTTTCTCTATCTCTTGTTATGTTTCTTAATCTCTTGTACATTGGATCCTTTTCTTGTTGGATGTTTTTTTGTTTTTGCTTCCGTTGCATGTATGTTTTTTTTTTTTTTTTTGTTATAACCATCCTCCAACAAATGGTATCAGAGCCACTTGTACAAAGATTTTGCATATCTTCATCTTTTCTTCTAAGAAATTGGTTTAGATCATGTATTTGTGCACACTTTCGGGAAAGGGTGTGCATGTTGCATGTAGAACCATTTCTAGTTTTTCACTTCTAATTTTAAGTTTCCTTTCCCTCTTTAGTTTAGATTTCAAAACCTCAAAGTTTTAATCTTTTAAAAGCTAAAAAATCTTGATTTAAAAATTTCATCTTTTAACCTTTTTAAACTTTGTTTCGAAGTCCAAAAAACACCCATTTTGAGCTCTATTTTAATCCAATAAAAGGGAGATCTTTTGGGGTTGTTTTAGACTTTATTTTAACATGTTTTGGGGCTGTTTTGGACAGCCTATAAGGYTGTTTCGAAGCTGCCAGGACAGCAGCCTTTGAGCTGTAATTTAAGCCTAAAAAAATCAAGTTTAAAACTCGGTTTTGATTGTAAAATGTTAGCTCTTTTGTGCTGCCTTTTAGGGGCTGTTTTTGGCTGCTTTTTTAAGAAGTTTTGGGGCTATTTTTATGTAGTAAATAGACCAAGAACTTGTAAAAAAATTTGGCTCTTTCATTTGTGTAAAAAAGAGGGATATAAAAGGAAATTAAAGTCTAGTGAAAACCTTTTTTACAAAACTAGTGTTTTCAAAACTAGTGTTTTCTTTTTTAATGAAATAAAACTTAGTTGTTGTACTATAGAAGAAAATTTTTATTAATTCCATTTTGATTGAAATATGTATTTTGTGTTTTCCCAAATATTTTGATACACTTGCATGTTGTTGCTTGGATGGTTTTTGGCATGAAAACCATACATGCATAAACATAAAAGTGTGTTTATATGTTTATGTAGTCAATTTTATTATTGATACATTGTAACATATAAACTAAGATTGATTTTAGTGCCAAAATTGTATGTTCAATCAATCTTTATCAAAATATTCCCTTGCTTGGATTTGGCACTCCATTCTATTCTTTCTATGTATGTGGATCCGGTAACATTTGCCTCTCTAGACCTATGTGTGATGTTTGGTTGTTATTATTTGATTCATTTAAAAGATGTAATAACTTGCGCGACTTGCATGTCGTTTCATTCATCCGTTGTAATGTATTTGCGACCTACGAGTTGTTTCTATTCATTATTTATTTGTAAAATAGCATAGTAATATAATAGTTTTTCCATTTTATTTTATTTTGTAATGKAAGATCAAGACAACCAAATGGAGTCAAGGAGATTGACGTCTAGACGGCGAACCATCCGGGTATCACTTGGTGATGGCGTGTTTAGTGGGAGCCGATTCATGACGCTTGGTTATGTCCATTAGATTGACCATGTTTTTCCGTGTGTTGGCTCACCGGAAAAACGCATAGGACTTGAGGCATTGTTACCGCTATTTGTATGTTGTGGTTGTTTTATTATTTGTATATATTTTGTCTAGGCCCCGCATGCTAAAAAATGATTTAAAATAGTTAAAGAACCACAAAGTTTTAGTTAAATGATTTAACTTATAAAAACAAAAGCCCGTTTTTTAATAAAAGGTAAATCAAACTCTATTCATGACTAGATCACACACTTGAACTAACCATCTTCCGGTGTGGGTAGTGCTATAGCCAACACATCGGAGGGACGCTAGGAATAGTGATTGATGTTCGCGATACCCGAGAGTCTTGGGCCGGATATCACGTGCTTTTAGTATGAAGGATTTACAATCCGGACTCGTGATCCGCGGCGTACCCATCACGGTAAAGGATTAGCGTTGAAGGGATTAAACATGCCAAATGACACAATAGATGTCACCGAATCCCGCATGGTATTAAGAGTTTCAAATGTTGAAATTGGTAAAATAGTTACCTACCTAAATAGCTTTTAGTCTATGATCCGCGACATACCCATCGTATCTAAAAGTGAAATATGGATCTTAACCTTGTTAAAATTAATTTTGTTTCAAACAAAATGGGTAATTAATTTAACAAGGATTATTTAACTCAAATCACTAAAACCTTTTTTTTCTACAATGATAGATGGCAAACAACAACGCGAATTCTGTTTTATCAAACTTCTGCTTGAGAGGTCTCCTTGAGAAGGAAAAGCTCACGGGCTTGAACTTCATGGACTGGTCCAGACAATTGGGGATAGTCCTCAGAATGGACAACATGGAAAGGGCCATCAAGGAACCACTTCCTCCTGCACCACCGCAAGGAGCTAATAGGGCGACTGTCCAAGATTATGAGAAATGCCTTAATGAGTCGAACATGGTTGCTTGCCTCATGCTAGCCACTATGGTGCCAGAATTCCAAAATAATATAGAGCACCTTGGGGCATATGACATGATCAAACAGCTGCAGGACATGTTCCAGCAGCAAGCAAGGCAAGAACGGTTCAACATTCATAGAGCTTTGGTGGATTGCAGAATGGCACCGGGAAGCAGTGTTAGTGTTCATGTTTTGAACATGAAAGCACATATTGACAGGCTTGCGCATCTTGGTTTTCCTGTAAGTCAGGAGTTTGCCATGGATGTTATCCTAAACTCGCTGTCTAGTTCATTTGAGTCTTTCGTGCTCAATTATCAGATGAACAATATGGAGAAAACCATCATGGAGCTTCATGGCATGCTGAAAACTATTGAAGCTAACATGCCCAAAGCCAAGACTGCTACCCTGGCGCTTACTATAAAGGGAGGAGGAGTAAAAAAGAATAAGCCTAAGACCCCTAAAGGCAAGGGTAAAGGGAAGGTTGGTTCATCCAACTCCAAACCCAAGCCAAAGGGTAAGGCTAATTCTGTGACTCCTCAAGCAAAAACTCCTGAGGATGCTACATGCTTCCACTGCAGGGAAAAAGGACACTGGAGGCACAACTATCCAAAATACCAGAAGGAGCTGAAAGAGCTAAAGGCCGAGGGTGTTGGTCCTTCAGGTATGTTTATGATTGAACTCCACAATACCTCTACTTTAAACTCTTGGGTGTTAGACACCGGATGTGGTACTCATGTTTGTACTAATCTGCAGGGACTAAAACAAAGTAGGCGGCTGAGACGCGGAGAGCTCGACCTAATCATGGGAAACAAGCAGATAGCTGCTGTTGAATGGATTGGGAGTTATGAGCTCACTTTTGATTTTCAGTCTTATTGTGTTTTTGAAAAATGTATGCTACTCCACCGAGATGGTGAAAAACTTTATTTCTTTTTGGGCTTTATATAATGATGGTTTCGATTTTAAATTTGATAATGGCTCTATTCTTGCATTGAACAATGAGGTATTCTATTTCAAGGCTAGTCCTTGTAATGGAATATATGAAACCACCATAAGCTTGAGAAACAATTATAGTTCAATCTTGAATGTTGATTCGATTTCATCTAAAGAAAATTTGGACAAAATGTATCTATGGCATTGTCGACTTGGCCACATTAACAAGAAACACATCGCCAAACTCCAAGTGGATGGGATTTTGAAATCATTTGATCACACATCATATGATGAATGCGAATCTTGTTTAATGGGGAAAATGACAAAAGCACCATTCACAGGAAACTGTGAGCGGGGTAAAGATTTGTTGGATCTTGTACACACTGATGTGTGTGGACCATTCAAATCAGCTACTAGACACAGTGAAAAATACTTTGTTACATTTACTGATGATTTCAGTAGATATGGATGTGTTTATCTTATTAAACATAAGTCTGAAACCTTGGAGATGTTCAAGACATTCCAGAACGAAGTAGAGAATCAACTAAACAAGAAGATCAAGATTCTCATATCCGATAGGGGTGGTGAGTATCTTAGTCTTGAATTCAGCGATCATCTTAGAAATTGTGGGATCATCTCATAATTAACTCCTCTAGGAACACCACAGCATAATGGTGTAGCTGAGAGGAGAAACCAGACATTGTTTGATATGGTTCGATGCATGATGAGTCGCACAGCGCTTCCAGTAAGCTTCTGGGGATATGCCTGGGAGACTGCTGCTAAAGTCCTCAACCTCTTACCAACCAAGAAGATTTCCAAGACACCATCTGAAATATGGAGTGGACGTGTTCCCTCACTAGCATATTTAAGAATCTGGGGTTGCGAGGCTTACGTTCGTCGTGAGACTCAAGACAAATTGGAACCCAGATCAGAAAGGTATTACTTTGTTGGATATCTTACTGGATCTTTTGGATATTTGTTTTACAAACCTTCTGAGAACAAGATCTTTGTTGCTCGAAGGGCAGTCTTCCTAGAAAGGGAGCTGATGTCCAAAGAAATCAGTGGGAGCCGAATTGATGTTGAAGAAATTCAAGAATCAACCAACATGGAATCCGAAGTTGGTACCAACTCTAGTCAATAGGTTGAAGAACCTGAAGTTGATAGAGAATCTGACATTCAGCCTCAACCTGTTTGCAGGTCTGATAGAGTACGTCATGCACCAGAAAGATATGGTTTATTCATTTCTGATGGTGATGAATCATTGGCAGATCTTGGAGAACCTACCTGTTATCAGGAAGCCATGGCAGGCCCAGAATCTGCTAAATGGAAGGAGGCTATGGAAAGCGAGATACAATCCATGTATGATAATCAAGTCTGGGACTTGGTTGACCAAACACCTGATGTGAAGACAGTTGGGTGTAAATGGGTCTTCAAGAAGAAGACCGACATGGATGGAAAAGTACACACATATAAGGCCAGACTGGTGGCAAAGGGTTACATGAAAACTCATGGTGTAGACTACGAAGAAACCTTCTCACCAGTAGCTATGTTGAAATCTATTAGGATACTGATTGCCATAGCAGCATTTCATGACTATGAGATATGGCAAATGGATGTTAAAACCGCCTTCCTTAATGGAAAGCTGACTGAGGATGTGTTTATGACACAACCTGAGGGTGCTTAGAGTGTGCAACCTTCAAAAGTCCATTTATGGACTCAAGCAAGTGTCTCGCAGTTGGAATCTTTACTTTAATGAGAAAATCACAGATTTTAGTTTTATGAGAAGTGAAGACGAGCCATGTGTATATGTCAGAACCAGTGGGAGTGTTGTAATCTTCCTTATATTGTATGTTGATGACATACTGCTCATATGAAACGATATCCCGGCACTTCAGAGTGTCAAAGCTTGGCTGGGGAATTGTTTTTCCATGAAAGACATGGGAGATGCAACTTATATATTGGGCATCAAGATCTACAGAGATAGATCTAGGTGGCTAATTGGGTTAAACCAAAGTACATACATAGATAACGTCTTGAAGAAATTCAAGATGCATGACTCCAAAAAAGGGTTCATACCTATATGGTGCGGCACTGAGTAAAAGTCAGTGTCCTAGTTCCACTGAGGATCTAGAAAAGATGAGTCGGGTTTCGTATGCATCTGCTGTGGGATCAATCATGTATGCCATGATATGTACTAGACTTGATGTATCATATGCTTTGAGCATGACAAGTAGATATCAGGCCAACCCTGGCGAAGCCCATTGGACAACGGTCAAGACATTCTTAAGTACCTGAGAAGGACAAAAGATATGTTCTTAGTCTATGGTGGCCAAAAGGAGTTGTGTGTAAAGGGCTATACAGATGCCAGCTTTCAAACAGATAGAGATGATTCATGCTCTCAATCAGGATTCGTGTTTTTGTTAAACGGAGGAGCAGTTACTTGGAGAAGTTCCAAGCAAAGCACCGTAGCCGATTCAACAACAGAGGCTGAGTATATTGCAGTCAATGAGGCTGCAAAGGAGGCCATGTGGATGAAGAAATTCATTACGGATTTCGGTGTGGTTCCCAGCGTTGAAGATCCATTAGAGATCTTCTATGACAATGAGGGTCCAGTCATCTTGGCTAAAGAACCCAGGTCACATAAGCGCACACGACATATACTCAGGAAGTTTCATTACGTCCGGAAGGTTGTTGAAGCTGGAAATATCATCATTAGTAGAGTCAACTCAAATGGGAACTTCGCTGATCCATTCACCAAGCCCCTGCCTCAGACCAAGCATGATGCTCATACTAGGTCTATAGGCATTAGMGTCGAAAGTGATATTTGATTGTATTTTGTTTAGTTGATTTGAGATATGGAACTGAAGCAATATTTCTTTAATATGTGACTTATTGATATTTTATATGCTTAGAGCAGTTACTTCATTACTGTATTCCAAATTTGCATGTTTTATACTTCCTTGAATACTAGGTTATTCAAAAATCTCCATAGTCGATTGTTTATCTAATGAAAGGGATGAACGAATTAAGACTGAAGTGAAGTGTAAGTTGATATCCATAAATATGGATACAACATTAGAATGCAACTACACTCACGTGGACTTGACAGAGATCAAGTCTTGGAGTGATCTGTACTTAGAGATTACTTCATGGTTTCAGTCACGAGTAAGTCTAACATGGTAATATCTATTGTCCAAAAGTAGAGATGCATGAGATTCCTGACATGAAGTCAGTTGTGCTTTGACCATACTCCAATGTTGTCCGTAACAGGATGACCATAAAGGGTATGATCAGGTATGACATGATTAGTGGGGAAGTCTATGTAGTCAAAGCTATTTGTTCCTTTCACCTAGTAGTGAAAGTGATATCCCTGGGCCCCTTGATGATTTGGTGCTGACGCTAAATGTATGGCCATACTTAGACTGAATTGATATTGAAACAATTATACAGTCTATATTAGGTCACCATAAATCTTTATCAAGAAACACAATCTTGAACAAAATGTAGATTGACATTAAACCATGTCTTACGTTCATATGGATATCTAGAACAAAAAGGATATTTGATCATTTACCTAAAGGACTGTTCTCAAAACCATCTGGTATTGATTACAGCGATGTTGTCTTGGATGACACATCCATGATCACTTTAACGTGACAACATGACCATTGTCTTGGTCATTGAATTTTGTTGAGAAATGTGCAAGTGGGAGTCTGTTGAAGATATGCCCATTGTCACAAGATAATTCACATTGCATGCTCCTATTTAGGGGTGAGCATAGGCGGGTACCCGCCCTTTTTGAATCCAAGTGAACACACAACTTACAATTTCATGAATTGACGGCTTACGTGGAGGATTTCATTCATTCTTGTGTATGATGGAATGATTTTCATTTCATCATAAGGGGGAGTATGTAATAATGAATTAAATATCCAATTCCGAACATTATAAGGGGAATTTGATGTAAAGATCAAGGGGGAGTAACTTCAATAATGGCAAAAGACTTAAAAGGAGTGCGACTGGAGATGATTACAAAAGATTATTCCTATGCTAGAATGATTGAGAGATGTTGAATGTGAAGATCTATTTTACAACAGTTTGCTGATAAAGATTGCTTTTGAATAGAAAGTTTGCTGAAGATCAATTCTGAAGTTCGTTATTGTTTCTAATCTACATTGTCAAAAGAGAAGATCATTGCTGTTCTACATTCGAAGGGGAGAATGTTAGAAGAAACTCATGATATACACATATCCTATTTGAACACTTTACCTAAATTTCTATGTACAGTTGCTGCATGCAGAACTGTTTTTCCCATTTTACACTCGAATTCATGCCTTGATCATAAGAAATAAACTAGAATCAATTATCTAACTAAAGAAATTGTCCTCACCTCATTTGGATTTTTCTATGATTTTATACAGTTTTCAAAGTCTGCACATTTTTAGTGCATTCTTAAGTCGAAATTCTCATTTTGATATATTTTTCTCAAACCATTTCGATCCCAAATTATTCCAACTTCTAAATCTCAACTTAATATAACATATTTGACATAAACAACCAACATCCAACTACTAAAATCCACTCATTTTATACACTTAAGATCAAACACATATGAAACCCTAACTCTATCTCAACATGCAATCTATATAATAAGAATGTCAATCAAGAACAAGTGCAAAAAAATGGATTATACCTTACTTGATAATCAAATCCTTCAAAGATCTTGTAGTTCCTCTTTGATTTGAGTTGAATCAAGCCTATGTGTGTGAAAATTGCACCTCTAGTGTGTGTGTGAGTTCTAGACTCGGATGACATAAAAATGGGCCAAAAATCTAATTTATTATGCTAAAACCCGAGTTGGGTCGGGTTGACCCGGCTAGGTACCCATTTTGACTATTAACATTTAAAATATTCATAACGTTTTGCTCGGACCTCCGTTTTCTATGAGATTTTCACCTACACGTTTATAAAGAGATAATCTATAACATCCAACAACAATATTCCAGAAAAGATCTCCCAAAAAAATCAGTTTTACATATCTATTTGACGTGAAATTTTTCCAAATCCAACCCAAACTCTCACTAAATCATAGATTCTTTTTAACCTAATAATTAAATATACTTAGCAAATAATTTGGGCATATTAGAAATTGGATGTTACAAATACCTCCTCCTTTTGAAGATATCGTCCCCGAAATCACTGTTGTGGAAATAAAGAAGGGTATTTCTCCTTCATCTCATATTTACGTTCCCACGTCCAATTTGGTCCCCGATGGTGTTTCCACTTGATCAAAACCAAGTCTACCTCCTTATTACGTAGTTTCACTTTTCTCTCGCTTAGAATTGATTCTGGTTCTTCAATGTATCTTAATTTCTCATCTACTTTGACTTCGGCAAAGGGCATCGTCTCTTCATGTTTACCCAAGCATTTACGTAAGTACCCGACATGAAACACATCGTGTATCCCCGTAAGTTTCTCCAGTAACTCTAGTCGATAAGCCTGTTTTCTGATACGCTCCAATACTTTGAACGGGCCAATAAATCATGGACTTAACTTACCTTGTTTTCGGAATCGAAGCACGCCTCGCCAAAGAGAAACTTTCACCATTACCATATCACTAACTGAGAACTCGATCGGCCTTTTGCGATGATCTGCATAAGACTTTTGACGATCTTAGGCGGCTATTCATTCTTTCGTGAATAATCTGAATCTTGTCATGAGTAATCTGAATGAGTTCGGGACCAACTAAAACTTTCTCTCCCGTCTCTCGCCAGCGTAAGGGTGTATGACACTTACGTTTGTATAAAGCCTCGTAGAGAGCCATTCCAATTGTCGAGTTATAGCTATTGTTGTAAGAAAACTCAACCAAGGGTAGGTGAGTATCCCAGCTACCACCAAATTCTAAGACACATACACGTAGCATATCCTCGAGAGTATGAATGGTTCGTTCTGATTGACCATCGGTCTGAGGATGATAGGCCGTACTAAACGCATGACGTGTTCCCAACTCTCGTTGAATATAGTCCTAAAATTAGAAGTGAATCGAGAGTCGCGATCAGAGATAATCATCACTGGTACACCATGTCGCGAGACAACTTCATCAATGTACAACCGCGCCCATCGATCCATAGAATAAGACTCTCGGACAGGTAATAACAATGCAGATTTGGTCAACCGATCAACTATAACCCAAATACTATCGTGTTGTAGTTGGGTCTTCGGTAGTTTAGTAACCAGATCCATTGTTAATTCCTCCCATTTCCACATCGGTACCTCAAGAGGCTGTAAACTACCATACGGTTTCTAGTGTTCAGCCTTTACTTGTAAGCATGTGGTATATTTCTCAACATAACGTCTAATATCAGTCTTCATCCCAGGCCACCAGTAATCTAAATGAAGATCTTGGTACATTTTGGTACTCCCTGGGTGTATTGACAATCGTGATTTATGTGCTTCCGCTAGATGAGTTTTAAGTGAAAATTGTTTTGTTTCATGGAACCAAAGGAGCTCTGGTTGAAATGTCGATGAAGACAAGTAGTGATGTAGGATTGACATGATGTGGAGGCTTTGGTTAACAAGCCAAAGGCTTTGGTTAAGTATGTCAATCCATTTTATAAAACCAGAGGWRRTCTGGTATTATATTCATATGTAGCATTTTATGGGACCAGAGGCTCTGGATAGTAGATCCAGAGGCTCTGGATGGAAAATGCAAGTTTACAAAAGTAAACTTTTGCTCCCCCACAAAGGATGCATGGAGATATAATGTGAAATGTAAAAGCTCCCCCTAGAAACAATAAGGAGTTTAGATTTTGGATGACCGGAGGCTCTGGTCAATACAACCAGAGGCGCTGGTTGTGAAAGGCGATGAAAAAGAATGGATAAGAAAATGAATGAATCTTGAGACCAGAGGGGCTCTGGTTGCAAAGGATTTGAAATCCAGAGGCTCTGGTCTTTAGAACCAGAGGCTCTGGTTGTGAAGGATGATGAGATTCAATGAAAAAAATGGTTAAGTATGAAAAAGAATGTCTTTAAGACCAGAGGGGCTTTGGTTGCAAAGACGTTGGATCCAGAGGCTCTGGTCTTTAGAACCAGAGGCTCTGGTTGCGAAGGATGAGAGAAAAAAAATGAAATATGGTTAAGTATGAAAAGGAATGAGTCTTTGACACCAGAGGGGCTCTGGTTGCAAAGACTTTGAATCCAGAGGCTCTGGTATTTAGAACCAGAGGCTCTGGTTGTGAAGGATGAGAGAAAAAAAATGAAATATGGTTAAGTATGATAAGGAATGAGTCTTTGAGACCAGAGGGGCTCTGGTTGCAAAGACTTTGAATCCAGAGGCTCTGGTCTTTAGAATCAGAGGCTCTGGTTGCGAAGGATGATTAAATGAAGTATGAAATGAAATGATGAAGACTTTGCTTTCAAAGAAACTAAGGCCAGAGGCTCTGGTCTTTAGAACCAGAGGCTCTGGTTGAGAAAAAAAATGTATAGCAAGCGAAGGAAAGAAGAGGCTCTGGTTGAATGATGATGAAATAGAGTATGATATGAAATGATTAAAATAAAGCTTGCAAAGAATCTAAAGCCAGAGGCTCTGGTCTTTAGAACCAGAGGCTCTTGTTGTGAGAACATAATATAATGCAAGTAGAGTGGAAACCAGAGGCTCTGGTCTTTGGAACCAGAGGCTCTGGGTGAATGGACATAGTCATATAAATGATTTTAGTGAGTGAGGACCAGAGGGGCTCTGGTTTCAAAGGGGAAGGAAAAAAAATAAGATTCAAAAGCGATGGATGGGGTCCAGAGGCTCTGGTCTTTAGAACCAGAGGCTCTGGTTGAAAAACAATATGAAAGGGAGTTAGAAAGGAAATGGTTAAGACTTGCTTTCAAAGAATCTTAAGCCAGAGGTTCTGGTCTTTAGAACCAGAGGCTCTGGTTGTAAAGAAAATAATATATAGCAAGTAAAGGTGGGAACTAGAGGCTCTGGTCTTTGGAACCAGTGGTTGTGGTTGGTTAAGGAGAAAGAAATGATGAGAGAATGCAAGAATCCAAGGATTGAGACATTGATATCTCAATATGTTGGAATCCAGAGGCGCTGGTTTATATAACCAGAGGCTCTGGGTTGGAGAAAAAGGACTTGGTGAGAAATAC
>NC_037540.1:31249031-31250255 GCF_001531365.2 Cynara cardunculus var. scolymus | reverse complement strand
CCCACAACAACCCAACAACCAGAACCTATAACTACCCTTCCTTCATCACCCCAACAACCAACAGAAACCCATGAACCTGAAACCACCCAAACAACCAAAACACAACACTTGGTGCAAGCGGATATTCCCTCTTCCTCGGGGAATCCTCCACAKAGCCTAGTGGACGAAATAATTCAGAACATGGAGTCAATGAGGAGAAGACCTCAAGTGCCTACCAGGGAGCCAGTAATGATGGAAAATATCCATCAATATATGTATCAAGATAGAGAAGAAAGCCTGTCAACCAATCCGCCAATCCTATCGCCAGAGTCGATGAATTTTCTGCATCATCATTTCGTAAGACAGACTACTCAAGATCCTCGAGCTGTCTTTTCGAACGATGGTATAAGAAGAGTCTTAGACTTAAAAGTCAAGTCCTTTGCCAATAGAGCTATTCGCTACATCGAGTTCAGAGTGGAAAGAGCTCATAAGGAAGTTAGCGTCTTCAACAAGAACGACCTTATCAACCTCAATCCATATGACTTGATAGAGTTATATGGTTACACGGCTCAACGACAAGATCATGGTATAAGATTCGGTATGGCTAACAGAGCTATTGTCAAAACAGTGGAGTCCCTAGTAAACCTTAGAGCCAAAAGCGATTTTGAGATTGCTTTAAGGTTAGGCATTGAGAGATTGTCCTGCGCTCCACCAGATGAAGATTTCCAGGGCCTGCAGGGGATACGTTCTGCTTCAGTCTTGACTCAACCTGAACTCGRACTTGTTTACAAGAATGAGCTTGGGGTTAAAAAGTTCTTTAGAATGTCTGAAGCCTTCAAGTATTCAATAGAAACACTTGAATGGTTTCAGAAAAATATCAGAGACAGACTGGGCAGAAGCCATGTGCCAAGGGAAGTGGGAAACCATCTCATTCAAGAGATCTCAACTGTCATAAACTACAGAAGATTACTCCTACGCTTCAGAGATATATACTCGGGTAATCCTTGATGAGATGGATTTTTTTTGTTTTATTTTGCCTTGATGTACATTTGCTTCCAGTCTCGTACAAAATTCATCATCCAAAGAAAATTTGGAATTTGATGTTTCTTTTAGATTAGTGTCTGTTCTTCATATGTGATTAGATTAGACTTTGTTATTTCATTACTTAGGGGGAGATTGTTAGATCCCATAGTGCAAAATGTAAAAAGTAATGAAAAACAATAAGTGATGAAGAACCAGAAGATC
>NC_037540.1:31230759-31248781 GCF_001531365.2 Cynara cardunculus var. scolymus | reverse complement strand
TATTCATCCATGCATACATCGAAGATTTAAAGATAAGGATGAAAGCGCCACATCAATAATGATAGCTGGAGATGACAAATCAACAGCTAGAATTATAGTTTATCTTGTAAACAATGATTATCCATGTAAAAGATAAACAATATCTATTAGCTAGAATATTTGCTAGAAAGTAGCAATAGTTAGTTATCTTAGGATTAGATAACTAGTATAAATAGACGACTAGGTCTATTGTAAAATGAGCGCATACGTGAAAAGTCCTCTTAGTGTTTTACGTTTTATTATCAATAAAGTAAAACCTTTGAAGCTCAAATTGTTCTTCAATATTCATATATTAATTTTGAGTCTTCTTAACTCTCTTCATCAAATCATTATAATTTGGTTATTCATAACTAGATTATAAGTGTTATTGAGGGATCTGGGATCAACATATTCTATATATGAAATATGTGTTATATGCAATGTATGGATTTGGGGGTGTTACAACCTACTTCATGTCATAAAAGTTAAATAGCAAAGATATCAAATAATAACTACAAATATAGCATGAAATATATAATGGGTACCTTCAGGTAAGACTCCCAAACTGGTGCTTCGGCAATTACACATTGTTTCAAACAATCATAACCAAACCCACTCGTATTTGTCCYATTCACCATGTCATGGACCACTTGCCAATCCTTTTTCATTGTTTTAATTCTTGATTCAATATGCGGTTTACCCAATATACCAGAATCAGGAATTGATTCTTTTAATACCTTTTCTAGATACTGTAAATATCCACATTTAAAGTCGTTATCAGCTTTAAATCCCCCGGTATTAACCATGTTAACCAAAGCCTCCACAAGCTTGGCATCTTCAATAGTTGTCCAATTTCGAGAGTTTCTATTACGACTTCGATCYGACATACCTATTGTTAAACAAATTAAATAATAAACAAATAACATGTAAAATAAACATGCAAATCATAAAATCAAGTTGTAGCATTATTAATCATAATACTATGCAACATATGTATCAAATTCATTACAAACCATAAAGATAAACTTCTAGCGTTACAAATCATAAAAGGTCAATRCRTAGCATTCCAAGCCTCAAACATATGTTGTGCCAAATTATTCCTAAATRCAGTCCACTCAGTTGATGTCCCAACAGAAGTGACATTATCCACGTCTTGTTCTCGATCATCTTCGGTTGTTTTGTCTAACCCAACGTTCTCAAACGGATCATTTGGCATTTCTCCCCTAATACGATTATGAAGTAGACAACATGCCATTATGATCTTGTTTTTCAGTTCAGCGTGATAGTACGGGTTATCTTTTAAAAGTCCCTATCTTGCCTTTAAAATGCCAAACATCTTTCTATGACATTTCTTGCAGAGGAATGTCTCATGTTAAAAAAGTTCTTTTGGCGTGGTTGGTTGGTGTCCATCCCGCCAATCATTTAAGTGATATCTTTGACCTCTATATGGGCCGAGGAAATCCTAACCATTTGTGTATCCGGCATCTACCAGGTAATAATATGGCCTAGGTACCTTTAACCCATGTGGCCTAAGAAGAGTGTCTCAAGGCACTCTACCATCGGCCGCTGACCCCTCCCATCCTGGTAACACATAAATAAATTGCATATCTTGTGATCAGACCCTTAACACATTTGTAGCAATTTCATTCTTTCTCGTTTTGTATCGAGCCTTGTCTTCGAGTGGCACTAAGCACCTTATGTATGTTCCATCTAAAGCTCCTAGAGAATTCTAAAACCAAGAAATAAAAATGGTCATTACACACTTCCACGTGAATACAAAAAAAGGAAGATATTCCATATACCTTGAACCACTTCCATCTTCCATCGGTAGAATCCTCTTGAATGGGTTCGGGTTTTTTAAGCAAACATGAATGCAATCTTATCACCGCTTTGCAAACTCGAGTAAATAGTCTACTCATTGTTTCTCCCGAACGATGAAAACGACATGTGATAACTCGAATTTTAACATTATGAGCCATAATATGAAGGAAAATAACAACTTGTTCATCAATACCCATATGCCTACTCGCTCGTAATCCTCCTAATGTTTCCAACATATCACATAACTTTTTGAAACACCCTCTGTCCATCCTAAGTTGTGATATGCACATACTGTCACTCTCATAAGCATACCTATGCAATAATGAAGCTCGATCCATATTTGACAAAGAGTATTGAATACGCGGTTTATCTCTTTTGTAGTCAGCTATTAAAGTGCAAATCGTGATGAAAAACCAAGCAAAAATGGTCATAGCTTCATGCAAAAACAATCTCATAAGCCTACATCTGCGTGTTGTGAAGCTAAGTCGGTCCATTTCCTGTTCAAAGACATACAAATGGTTTTATAATTTATTAAATATAACAGTTATAGTTTGCAAGATAACTACAAATGCCATGAACTTTTTAGGTGAGGATGGTGACATCCCTTTAAAGTGCATCCTATTATCTATTTATTGTAATATTTAATTATAGTTAACCCAAATAAGATAAATCGTATGTATAGTAGTAGTATTAGTAGCAACATCAAGGGCATATATATGAATGCATGCATGCAAGCACAAGGGGGAGGGGTRTTAATCCAAACAACCTTCAAAAAGAAATTATAGACAGATTAATCCATATATGTTAGACTGAAAAGAAAAAAATTACATGAAAGCTTGAAAATATTTATATGTAATGCAACTCGAGTGGTAGAACATAGAAGGAATATTCATAAAGATGTTCTTGGTGATCTGCATCTAATTTAGAAACATGTGATGCATGTTGGAATAGTGGCAATCATGAGGATTTAAAGTACCAATGGCTAGCATTGGTTGTAATCTAATTATAAAATGGTCTAGAAAATCCAATGGCTAGCAATTGAAATGAAGGTCTTAGTTCGCCCAAGATATATTTCAAGTATCATGACTCTTGGTAACTAGGCACCACAATATATGCAACTAATTGCAACTCAATTCCTTATACGACAATGACAATAAATGAACACTGCTTCCAAAAGACATACCACTTCAGTACTTCCTTTCTGTTCATTAAGCATTTTTTTTTGTATGAGAAGATCAGCCAAATCTTCAAAACTGATAACCATCCATAAGAACAACACAGATTCTTAAGCATATTCTTAACAATGGGATCCCTCTATAATGTTCCCATTTACACACAAGATGAAGATAAAGATAAAGAAACTACTCCAACTCCAAGAAATGTGTTTAAATGGAAACTTTTTGGTCTAGGAAGCAGAGATTGAGAAAACCCAGTTATGATAAGTGCTTTGGGAAAGCAATATTTGGGGGTAAAGTGCATATCAAAGTTGAAAAACAAAAAAGCACAAATGTTTTTAGAGGTTTATGGGTTCTGTGTAGAAAAAGCTGAAAAGTTTTCTCTGGCATGAGACAGAAATTGGAATTTTGAAAGGGAAGTTTATATATTTATTTATAAAGGATGGATAGAAGCACATAGGCTATAAGGGATTGATAGGGGAATGGCGTTTTGTCATTAGGAGGATGGCTCTATTATTTTATAGAGTAATTGATGAATGTGTAATGTGTAGTAGTGTTATAGGGAAAAAGATATAGTGGGGTTTGGGGTCCATTAGCTATAAGGTACATCCTCTGCTACACCAAATCTTCCAAAAAGACATACCATTTTTTTAAAAACAAAATACCCAACTATTCCTCCATGGTTTTGCTCCCTGGTTTTTCATAGCCATGGTTTTGCTCCCTGATTTTTGCATATACCCAACTATTCCTCCTTGGTATCTCATCTCCTTTACATCTCCTCATATACTTTATCATTTGCTACAATCATATACTTTTCTATGCATGTGTAGGTAATTGAATTTTCCTGTTTAATGCCATGCAGTTTCTTTTGGAATTTGTATGTATTTATATTGTTGAAGCTGTTGATTAATTGTGCGACAATCAAAAGGCTCAAGAACACTAATCACCATGGGGAAGCTGAATTTCAAGCTGAGGAAAATCTAGTTACAACCGCACTGCAATGTGCCGAGGAAGATAGGGAGGCAAGACCCTCAATGAGTCAGTGGTTAGTATGCTTCTCCATGACTAAGTAGAAGAAAACAGTTTTAGGGGCATTTGTAAACCAAATCCTTTGGCTCGACCAGCTATGAAAAAAATTTCTTGTCTAATATATATATATATATATATTGGAACCTGGGTTTTTTTCAATAGTTTCTTTTACCAATTTCTCTAACCAAAACCCACGTACATACAAAGGATTTGATCCATTTTGAATACTGATTAAGTGTCAACTAGATTAAAAAACCAAAATACAAAATGGAATTACCATTAATGTACTAAAATGCTATAGACAACTGTGGAATCCATGGCCAAAATACAAGTCTGTTGATCATTTTGTACAGCCACCATCTATCCTATGCTGCTACAAATGATCATACAGATTAGTGATAACTACAAATACAACAATCCATTACAACTAAATTTTGTTTATAGAAGTGATCGGTGCCCTAATTCCATTCAATTTGGGATCGAACCAGAGATCGATTGAAGATCGAATCAGAGATCGATTGAAGATCGAACCAGATTGGCAATTGAATTTTGTTTACGAGAGAGAGAGAGAGAGAGTACCTGGAGATCGAACCAGAAATCCAGTAGATGAGATGGTGCGTTCAATGGATTTAAATTAGAGGATGAATCTGTAGGAAAGGAATTGAAATCCTAGCATATTATCGTGGAATTGTGAAATCTGTGCGTGAAAAAAATGACCGGAATTGAAAGGTATCTACAGTGTTATTCCATTGAACCAAACACCCTATTTGGAATTTGGTCAAAGGATTGGATATTCCAATTCCTTTCAATTCCTTCCAATTCCTATGAACCAAACAGCCCCTAAAAGTAAAAAACGATTACTGATCCAACAATTAAACATGTAAATAAACAATAAATAAATGACGTGGAAAGTTGATATATAAAATAAATAGCACGTATTGGTTGTTGATGTGGTTCAATAACATGTAATTACTGCTGTAACATCGAGTCATCTATCCACTAGTCAAAATAAAAAGTGGCATCTATTATCTTAAGGTTCTATCTTAAGGACTTGTTATCAAATCTGTGTTTCTGTGGAGCAGTTTGATTTCACATATCCATCCATTCATTTCTCTTAAAAGATTCATTGCTTTTAACTGTCATTAGTGAGCTTTTGATAGAGAAAGGGCTGGATTAAGCTTAGTGTAGTGAACATTTTTTTCAACAGTCTTGAGCAGCTTAGTCTTGTGATGTCTTGATCGATTTAAAATCATAGCATAAACAATCTAATATCATGCTGTGAGTTTTTAACAGACTTGAGCTGATTTCATTCTATATATTGCTGTGAGTGTTTGAGTGAGCAGAATTCAAGCTGTTCTTCAAAGGTGCTTGCTGTCATAACACACAAGTGCTTAGATGTCCAAGCGGTTTAGTTAGATAGTATTGAGTGATTTGAATCTCAAGCTGATAAGTGAGCTGTTTGAGTGATTTTCTTGGCCAAGTAGCAAGCATTTTGACCGGATAGAAGCTGTTTGTTTCATTTGCAGTCTTGACCAAGTTAAAACAACATAAATCACAGGAGTCAATCTATTTGAAAGGGAGGCTGTTTCGATTGGAGAGCATAAAGTTCTTGCACATAACATGCAGAATGGAGTGTATTCAATTTCAGTGTTAGTGAGTTGAACAAATATTTTTGGTTATTAATTTTTGACTTAATTGCTCAAGACAGGTGCTTCATTGTTATTTGCTCAGACTTGTTTAATTGTCTGTTTCATCTTTATCACTCATAGCGGCCTTGTTGATTTACTGTTTTGTATTGGTTGTTGTACTGATTGCTGTGACTTATGATGTTGAAGCATTAGAGGCAAAGAATCAAAAATATCAGAAGTTACTTGTACAGTAGGATCAGAAGTCTGCTGCAGTTAGAGGGAAGCTAAAAGTTGCATTTAGAAGAGTGAAGTGTAATAGTGTATTTGATATCAATTCTAAGCTTACTATGAAGAGAGTTCATAATAGTGAAACTATATTGTATTGTATTTTGTTTGATCTGTATTTGTAAAAAATTCTATTGTTTTGGACTTGGACATTTATTTTCATCTTGGGCTTATACTTATTGTGACTTTAGTCTTTGAGTTTTAATTTTTGTTTAGATTGTAATTTTTGGATCATTTCGTTTATCTGTTTTGGTTTCTGTGTTTTTAACTGTTTGAGAAAGTTTTGAACTATTCTGCGTCGCATAAATTGTCTTAATCAGTCTTAACTGTCTTTGACTGTTTTTAACAGTTTTTAAGTGTTTTCAACAGTTTTGACTGTTTTTACTGATTTTTGACAGTTTGTTCTCGTTTTTCGTAATTCTCATCAGTTTTTTTGTGTTTTCTATTATTTTTTTTTAAGCTTAACTGTTCCTGATTTTTTTATCTGATTTCATCGCATAGATCCTATATCTGATCAATCTTATTTTTTCTGAAATGGCAGCTTTGTACGAGAGAGATTATAGAGAGCTTAAAGAGAAGTACAATAAACAAAATTCTGAGCTTAATAAGAATTTATCATGGACAATTCGTCTGACTGACTATCATGAGAGAGAGAAAGAAGAAAAGAGAGTTTTGCAAGAAAAGCTGAGTGATCTGATAAAAACTTGTGCTAATCCAGAAGAGACAGTTAGGTTAAACAAACAGATTAAGGACCTTACAACTATAATGCATAAATCTGAAAGTGAGTTGTTTGATGTATAGAAGTTACTGGATTTCGAGAAAGAAAAGGTTTTAGAAACTAAAAAGAGATTTAATGCTAAAAGGAAAGTGTTTGAAAGCAAGATAAAAACATTAGAGCTGAATGTCACTTTGCTTTCAAAACAATTATCAGGTTTTGAACAAGTTATCATCTTGGAACGATCCAAGTTTGATAAAGAGAAGAAAGAGTATGAAGAAGAATGTCAAAGAAAGAATTTGGAATTGTCTGACAGTATTGTTCAGAAGAAGAAAGAGTTAGATGAAGAGAAGAGAGTGTTTGCTCTTGAAAAGAAAAACACTGTTAAGAAAAATGCCGCAATTGCCAAAGAGCTTACAGAGAAAAAGAAATGACTTGACATTGCTTCAAAAAATGAGAAGGGAAATTCATATGAAGAAAGAAAGAAGTTTGAGAAAGAAAGGAAAGTATTTGAAAGGTTAAAGTAGGAATTAGAAGGTAAGTTTTTGGATACTTCAAAAAAATTGTCTGATCTAGAGACAGAACTTGTAACTGAATTGAACATGAGAACTGAACTGAAAAAGAAATACGTTTTAGTTGCTGTTGAAAGAGACCAGCTTTTACAAAAAGTCAAAGACTTTTCGTGTGCTAAAAGCCCAACTGGTTCTCAATCACAGTGTAAAACCAGCTTTTATGACTGTTCCAAATCGAACAGTTATTCAAGTAGTCCTAAATCTATTGTTTCTAAGAATTATTCTCGTTCTAATCAGTATTATCAAGGGTATGTCATTGGATCACCCAATTACTCTTCAAAGATTAAAAGCATTTGGGTCAATAAGTCTGAATCTATTTTATCTTAGAACTCTGTTGTTACTAACAATCTTCCTTGCTTTGTGAGATCCACTTCTGATTTGATTYATCTTAGCAAGAGAAGAATCATGTGCTCCACATGTAAATCAACAGATTTTGTCAATAAGAAAATCTATAACAGATGGAGTACAAACAACAGATATCAGACTAATTCGAATGGTAAGAACAGGTATGATCACAATTACTGGTACAATTCATATTTTATTCCTGATCATCCTGTTATTAGTGCTGAAAAGAAAATATCTTATAGAAATAAATGGTTTGGAAATTTCAACATACCCCAACCAGATACTAACAAAATAGGACCCAAGTTCGTTTGGGTACCAAAATCTACTTAATCTAGTTTTGCAGGTGTGTCAATTTTGTGCTGATCAGAATATCATTTTAATGATACACCAATGCAGGGGGAGTTGTAATTTATTCCAAACGAGGCTTCTGAATATTTCTGTTCAAGACCCGTGCTTTACCGAGTGTGGTTTCTAAACACTCAGTGTAGAACCCGTGCTTAAAATGTTTTAATTTTTTTATTCTTTTGAGCTTAACTGATTCATTACTTAAATCTGTTTTCTAGGGGGAGTCTCTAGAAATTTTCAATAAATATTTTTTGAAAATGTTTTTTTTTTGGTAACAGGTACATTTTTCTGAACAGGTATTTCCTGAGATTTTACTTGCGTAATTTCTCATCGTACATAACTCCAATACATGTTTCAGCTATTCTTCAAACTGTTATTATCACGTCTCTTATATGAAAATCATTTTCGGTGATAATACATTCGTTTGTATTCAATCTTTGTTTTCTGATATTTTTTTACATTGATACTTATACATTTGATAATTTTTTTTAATATCAGAATCTGTAAACTTGTTCTTACAGATCTTCATTCATTTCTCTCATATATACATAATAATCTAATCGTTGTCGCATCATTCTTTCGTTAACTATGCTTAAAGCCAAATTTCTTGATCAATTTTTTATCTGATCATTGTGCTTTAAAGAAATAATATTTTTGATCAATCATTGTGATCATCTGAGCATAACATGCTATTTTAGGAGGGACTGAGTGCTTATCAGAAATACCTCTATGGAATGTCAAAACCGACAGACCTACCCAAGAGGACAACCATATCTGAGTGAGCGTTAAATACAAAAGGGTTTGTGTGCTGAGACTGAAATGAAAAAGAGAGGGGTAGTTGTTGTGAGCGAAAAAAATTGACAAGAGTTGTGTCAGGATTAAAAGAAAATGAAAATCCTGTTCTAAACTTTTATAATCCGGGCATACCACATAATCTATTAGTTCGCAATTTTTTGGAGACTAATATTGAAAAAGGCAAAGCCCATGCCAATTATTGTCACAACCCCACTAGCTACTCATTTATCTCTCAACAGATAAGTGTTTCAATAACACTTGGGACACGCAGCTCATCATCTATCAATTTCTCATTCAGAGAAGTTGATATAGAAATCAGAAGGATATATGTCCCCCCTTCAAGTCTTTTTGATCACATATTGAGTCTGATAAATTTGTGTAGTCCACACGGTTTATCTTTTTGAGCCTAAACAGAAGCATATGTTGCTTTATCTTTCTACACTACACAGATTTAGCATTTTATATGTTAATTTGCCAAAACATTCATAGATATGCTATTTTTTAGCTATCAATGATTGAATGGAAGACCAGATGAGATGAGCATTAAAAAGTCTCATATATACAGTACATCCGTTGTACTGAGTATATCTGTTATACTCACAGGCCATTCTTTTTATAAGATTGAAAACAATTTCATTTGTTGAAATTGGATGTTACCTTCCCATTCCCATAATCTGAAAAGATTAAATAAGTGGATTTGCGAAGATCTACTTACATTTTCATGAATTGACAGCTTACGTGGAAAATTTCATTCATCTTATGTATGATGGAATGATTCTCATTTCATCATAAGGGGGAGTATGTAATAATGAATGAAATATTCAAATCCGAACATTACAAAGGGAATCTGATGCAAAGATCAAGGGGGAGTAACTTCGAAATTGGCAAAAGACTCAAAAGAAGTGCGACTAGAGATGATTACAAAAGATTATTCCGATGCTAGAACGACTAAGAGTTTTTGAATGAGAAGATCAATGTTTCAAAAGTTTAACAAAGAAAAGTTTGGGATTTGTTGTTTGAAGATCACATCTTGTATATTGTTTCTGATGATTACTGTTCTACATTGTCAAAAGAGAACATAATCGCGATTCTACATTCGAGGGGGAGAATGCTAGAAGATCTTTCTCAACAGATGATTACCTAAAGATTTCTTTTGAAGATGACATAATGTGCTTAAAGATTCAAAGTTCAAACAGGACTCAAAACGTAGAATTTCTTTCAATTCTAAATACAAAGGGAGAGAATGTTAGGACTGAAAATCAGTATTAAATTGTATTCGTCTTGAAAGTTAAATATTGTCTATAATTGTAAAAGTCATCGTGTTTGACTTTTCTTATAGGAGTTTGACTTTGACTATKTTTAGAAGTTTGACCCTATAAATAGGGTGATGTATTTGTAAATCTTGTAAGAGAGCTTATTGTAATATTTCAGATTACGTATAGAGAGTTTGACCATCCTTTGAATGTTGACTTTCTCTCTCAAAGTTCATCATGTGTTCTTGAATGTTATATCTTAGATCTGCCATGTTTGTGAAGATATATTGAAGATTGATCATTAAAGGGGACTATCAGCAACAGGCATCTGACATCATCACCTACTAAAATGTCGTTGATGAACAAACAGAAAAAATAATAATGCTACTACACTGTCTATATATTGAAAAAATTAGAAAAGTAATGAATAGTAGATTGGATTTTCTTTTGTAGTAGTGTCCAGCTTGACCCCCATGACTTAGTTATAACTTATAAATGGAGGGGAGGACTTACTTATTTACTTGACTAACTTAGAGGATGTGCGTTTCATTTTCTATTAAATTTTGATAAAAGTGTCTGTATTGTTGGTCCGATGGATAACTATACCCTTGAAAAGCTATAAAAACTAGTAAATCATGCAAAGATACATGACTTATAAGTATCGTCTAAAGCAAGTAATAATGGTAAGTAATACCAAATATCATTCCATGGAGATTTAAAATGCAAAGAGAGTCACAAAAGTTAACTTTAAGTTGAGATTTGAAAAAATGGGTTTTTGGAAGCAATAAAGCTTCAGAGAGAAAATATTTTTGCGAGAGTTAGTAAGCAACTATTGAAATGTAACAATAATTAAAAGATAGTATGGATGCAAGATCATGTTGGATTTTAGCAATGAATTGTAGTCAATATTGCTAAATATATAACTCTCTACAACACTACTGGATTAAACAACCTTCCACGGAAGTGCAAATTAGTCCATATGTTGGAAATGCACTTGGTGATGCATCAATCCCAAACTAGTACAGATCTTGCATTTCTTTTCCACATAGTTTTGCAACCCATAAGATTACGTTGACTCTTTATAGCCTCTATAACACACTTAGTAAAAATATTTGCATTTTCTTAATTTTAAATCCAACTCATCTGAATAAAATAACATGTGTCAATTTGTCAAAGATTACCAGATGAAATATTGATGCCACTTGTGAATAGCGAAATAAATTGCTATAAGCAAATCAATTATCGACTAACACTTGGCGTAATCTCACAACCTTCGCTTACATTCATATTAAGGTATTTAGCTTAGCATGACTGAATGTAAGTGCTTAAAAATAAATGACTTAAATGAAAGAGACAAAATGTAAATGACGTAAAAGTAAATTCTACACGAAAAATAAAGAGAAAGCTGGAAAGGTTGTTGTAGCAACAGTCATTGACAAAGAACACTTAAAAGTACTTGCAAAATAAAATTAAAAAGTAATAAGGATTCAAAGCATAGATGAAGTTTTGTTCCTCATGACAAAGTGATATTGTTCCAATTGTTACTACTAAACAAAAGATTACCCCATATGTATACTAGCTAAGGGGAATCAAAATTACTAGAGGTTAATAACATTGGCTATTAACCCATGGGTAATACAAAAGATGCTTAAATACAAAAGTTTAAGGTATCTTTGCAGTGACATCTTCTATCAAAATCGTCTGCTATCAGTACTAGAAGATGCTTTCCTCCAAAATTTAACTTTTCAAAATATTTAATGGGATTGAGCCAGTTGTGCCAATATCCAGTGCCTAGTGCTGCAACAACGTCTACACCTGCTACAACAATGCTTATGTCAGCATTTCATTCACCAAATTCATAAAACAGTACCATTTCTGCATCCTAGCTCTAATGAATGTAAAACCATAAAATAAGACTAAAAGACTCAATATAGGATTGAGAAATGTGTAAAATGAAGTGAAATAAAGTCATATATAGGTGCTAAAGTGTATGCTTTTGCACACTTATCACACCCCATACTTAAACTGTTGCTTGTCCCAAGCAACTAAAATGACAACTTAAAATGACTCAATACCATAAATTTGAAAGAAAATTTGAAGGGTGAAAATGGATAATTAACACTTAATGAGATTGATAACAAAACACTATCACATCCTAGCATAATTCTATGTGTAATCCAATCTTTCCACTTATTTCCATAGGCCAAGAGTCACACTTCCTTTGTTAGACATCTACCAATTGCTGAAAATTAGAATCATTAGGGCTTTTATCGGTTTTCTTCTTTTGAGGCTCAGTGCATTTTTTCTTCCAATTATTCAAGTATTTTTGTAATGCACAAACAATGTATATGTTATGCATATTTGATCTTTTCTTCTTTGACTTGAACAATTTTGTACTCTATGCAAAACAAAAAATTGAGCTTTTAGCTATTGTCCTATGGACTTTTGTTGCATACCAGTACATATAGTACATACACTCCCTCCCCCACACTTGAATATGTTAATGTCCTCATTGAGGATTCTTGAAAGGATAGGGTTATGGGTTCAAAGTGATAGTGTATGGGCTGATGTATAAGAAAGAATGGCCTAAGTCATGTTCCAAAATAGCAAGTTGGGATGTCTGTTTGCTTTCCATGTGGGTGTGCTTGGTTCTAGCCTTAAGTTTTGAAATGGACTTTTAATAACAAAATTAATTAGGATATGGTTTATTAACAGTTAACAATCTTATAAACTTCTAAAATAAAATGCAAAGTTCCCAGACTCAATGTACATAAAACTGAAAAATAAGAAAACAAAATACTATAGAGCTAAGGGTGAAAGAAATGGACCTACCCTACTTATTGGGAGTAGGTGGTGCTGCATCTTGAGGAATGAGCACCTCTGTTTCTCTGATAAACTTTGGTAGGTATGGCCTAATGCTGGCATACTCTTCTAGATGTTCCATGGCCCATTCAGCTGCCATGACTCCATATCTCTTCATTTGGTAGCGCCTCTGTAGAGCAGTGAGTTTTCTCATTTGTAGCATAGTTATATCCTGTTCTTTCAAACAGGCGAGCAACTTTTGTTCACTCTTCTCTACTTTGGCTTCAAGATCCTTCTTCTGTTTTTCCATTCTTGCCATCCAAATGGCATCTATCTCTTCTGGTCCCGTTAGGGTCTACAAGATGTGTATAACAGTTTGTAGAAGGGGGGTGAATACAAACACAATAAGCTTTTCAAATTTAAAATATATATTGATAAAGAAGGATCAATACAAAATTTACAAGAATGTTTGCGGAGAGATAAGGTAAAGATAACCTATCTAAACAATCTAAGTTACACACTAGTTCTTAGCAAGGAGAAATGATTTGTTGTTTAAGACATAGAAGAAAGTAAGTTCTTTCTAGGTAAGAACTATTTAGAATACTTAAAAGGGATTCTAACTTGCTTTTGAAGATAAGCGTATTATGTTCTTTAGATGTGTGTTCTTTTACGTATGAACATAAGAGTTAGGGTTCAAGAGCATCTCTACATGGAGATAGAACGCATCTATTTATACCCATTGCATTAAATGCATATTTAATGCAATGTAGTAGGGTTTGAATGCGCGTCAAGCCTTTAGATAAAGACTTGTTCTTTGCTATAATGAATAGTACAAAAGCCTATTCATGAGCATACATCCTTTCACGGAGTTGGTGGGTAGTAGAGTCAACTAATCGGCTCCGTACCGTACTATACTCAAGAAAGGGTATGGGTTTGTCCTTTGTGTTTGTAAGGACGAGATAAAAACAATCGTGCTCAACAAGCTTCTTTTGATCGCTGAATGCTGGAATAACCTAAAGGTCTCTTCACCATTTGCTGAGGCTTGGGCAGTCTTCATACATATGTAGACCAAGTTGTAATCACTGAATGCCGCTTCAGATCACGAACTCTCTAGTCTCTAATCTTTAGTTTCAGTCTTTGACTTTCGCTGAAGGTTCTTTGGTGTGAGTTTTTTTTCTTGAAATATCGTTCTTAGCGATCACTGAACAGACTCAGTGATGATCGCTAGAACTGAAAGACAGAAACATAAATACTTCGTATAAAGTAAAAGGGATTATCATCAAAGATTTGAGAGAGAGGATCAACAATCTCCTCCTATTTAATGATAACAAAGCAACATAAAGAAAGTTGTCTTATCAAATATTAGTAAGAAAAAGTTACATATAAAGTACATGTCCCTTTTAACTGTTTTGGGAGCTTTTTCAGTGAGTCAGTCTTTACTTAGTAAATTTTCTTAAGTTACAAGTGTAAGAAAATATAAAAGAAGGGAAACTAAAACTGAAAGCATATTCACTGACTTATAGATTGTCAGTGAATGTAAGAGTAACACTGGAACTCGTAGACTTGTATCCCTTTTACTCTATTCAGGGATCTTTTTAAGTAATGCACAAAAATACTTATATTAATTTCGAATGGAAATGTTACAAGTCTTCAGTACATGTCTAAAACTCAGAAAATATAAGATTAATTACTGAAAGTAGACATAGAATATAGGTTTATACAGTGAATGAACGAAGTACAAAATAAATAACTAATCTATGTTGCTCAGATTAATGTAGCCAGGTACATCTTCTTCGACGACGTCGAAATTCCTTTCTGGCCCTGATGTCCATCGTTTCACCATATATGTCATCGTTCAGCTAATATCGGATGTATGCAAGATGTTCTATTGGGCAGAGATGCAACTTAGACATTGTTAAACCCCACAACTCATGATGTAAAAAGTAATGAAAAACAACAAGTGATGAAGAACCAGAAGACCAATGAAGACATCAAGGCAGAAACGACTAAGTCTGGAATTCAACCAGAGGATCGATGGATAGTTCAACCAGAGGACCGATGGACAGTTCAAGGATGCGATGGAAAGAGCATTCTCATTGATCCTCTGGTCATCAACACTTAGAAGATTTTCCAGTACTTCATCCAAGCATGCAATGAAGATTTGAAGATAAGGATGAAATCATCATACCATGAATGATAGCTAGAGATGACAAATCAACAGCTGGAATTCGAGTTTATCTTAATATTAATGTTTATCCATATGAAAGATAAACCTTATCTGTTAGATAGAAGATTTGCTAGAAAGTAGCATTAGATAGTTATCTTCTTAATAGCCGATTAATATAAATAGGTGATCATATCTATTGTAAAAATAAGGCTTTTACGCATTGTTTTACGTTTCTAAGTTTATAAAGTAAAACCTTTGAAGCTCAAGATTGTTCATAAATATTCTTATTGTTATTCTTGAGTCTTCATAACTTTCTTCATAAAATCACTATAATTTGGTTATTCATAACTAGATTATTAGTGTTATTGAGAGATCTGGGATCAACAATTGATATCAGAGTCTATTGATTGATTTCCCAATCAAAAATGATCATTCAAAAATCTCTCAATTTTTGATCTTTTTTCTCGTCAAAAATTACCTCTTCTTCTTCAATATTCTCAATGGCCAATGGAATTCTGCTTATAATGTTGGCTCCCTCACAAAGCCCCCAACTCTTCAACGAGAGGAATATCCTCAATAAAAAATCAAAATGGTGAATTTTCTGGAAGGAATGGACAGGAATCTCCTGCGATCTATACAGGAGGGTCCCTACATTCCACAAACTCTAGTCCCAAGAGTACCAGGAACAAACACCACAGCTGAAATTCCAGCCTACTACATGCCCAAACATGAAAGGAATTAGGATGAAGATGACAGATAAAAAGTCGAAACTGATAAAAAGGCCAAAAGATTGATAATCATGGCGCTACCCAACGAAATCTTCCAATCCCTAGATACATGTTCCACAGCCAAGGAACTATGGGATGAATTGGCAAGCTAACTGGAAGGAGGAGCAAAAACAAAGAAAAATCATAGAGCACAATGCCTCAACGAATATACAAATTTCAAAGCCCTCCCTGATGAACCAACACAAAAGACTTATGATCGCTTCAACACATTGATAAATCAATGTCGTAGAAACGATATCATCAGAACAATAGAAGAAAACAACGTTTTATTCCTAAAGAGTCTAGGCGATGAATGGACTCAACTATCTATGTCCCTACAAGCAAACCAGGACCTAGATGGCAGGTCTCTTCATGACCTGTATGGAACACTTGCAGCACAAGAGAGCGACATTATGAAGAAAAAGGTATCCATCGGTGGACCCCTTGCTCTTGCTGCTGATGAAAAGGAAAAATCAAGGACTCCCGCCAAATAACATAAGAAGAAAGGGAAGAAAGCATTGGTGGTAGAATCAGAATCTGAGGAAACTTCTGAATCAGATGATGAGATTAAAGCTTTCGCCAAATCATTGGCCTTGATTACAAAACTGTTCCAAAAGAAGTTTATCAGAAAACCCTACGAGCGAAAAGAGTTCAGAAGGGAAAGGTACCAGTCATCCTATGATAGAAAGCCATCCAAATTTCATCAAAGGGATGAAAGAAAAGATGGAAGAGAAGAACGGGAAGAAAGAAGAGAAGAAAGAAGAGAGGAAAGGAGAGAGGACAAGGAAGGAAATAAAAATGACCTTGGATGCTTCAGATGCGGAAAACTTGGTCATTTTTCCAAGGAATGCAAAGGACGATTGATCAAGGATGYTGATTACTAWAAGAATAAATACAAGTATAATTCAAGAGAGCGAAGCTTGATGGCCGAAAAAGAAAACTGGGTGTCTGACTCTTCATCAGACGATGAAGATAAAGCGCTCATCTGTTTAATGGCCACGTCCAATGCAGAATCCTCCTCCAACTCTGATGACCAGGTATGTGAGTCTTTCTCAATTGAAACCAACTCTGTTCCATCAGAACTAGAGTTAAGGGTAATCCAACTTTCAGAAGATTTCTTGAAATTAAAAGAAAAATTAAGTTTTGAAACATCTGAAAGAATAAAAGAGAAACTGATCTTCTAACCGAAGAAAAAGATGAACTTGCAAAGGAAAAGACTCGTATAAGCACCCTTAAGAAATCAGAAGAAGACAAACTTATGGAATTAAACAAACGAATAACTAAGGACCTAGAAAGGAAAACHAAGGCCTTAAAGGAATCTGAGGCAGAGAGACTAAACTCAGTAGCTCTTAAAGATTTCTTTCAAAAGGAGCGAGAAATTCTTCATCAGAAGCTTCAAACCAATGAACTTCTGATGAAAAAGTATAAAGATACCCAAGAAGTTTTTGAAAAACTAAACGGCCAAAAGGATACACAAGGGATCAGATTCAATGAATTAGATTCAATCATCGAATCAAAGAAATCCACCCTTGAATCCACATTCAAACTTGGATGCATTCAAAAACCCGACTTCTCTCCAAAACCAAAAGCAAATTTCAAAAGAGTTAAAGTCGATGGAAAAACTGTCGTTTCTAGACAGAACTTTGAAAATGTGGTTTACGAGAAAAGTACTTGTAATAATCTTGATGAAAGAAATGACATTTCAAAACAGAGATCGTTGAAAACTTTATTTAAAAACCAGAATCTCTGCCTGTCAATTCTATCTCATTAGCAAGTACTGTTGATGAAAAGGAAAATCCGAATGAGGAACCATCAATCGAAGAATCGATGACTCACTCAAGTAAAATTGAGAATTCATCAAATTCAAAATCGATGAAACCTCAAGAAGATCAAACTGAAGCATCATCCTCTGAATCCACATCTTCTTCTCCAATCCAAGTTAATTTTGATTTTGAGAAATCAGCAAGAGACTTTCTCGATTCTGAATCTGAGGAACAAATAAGTTGTGAACTACCAAAGATCATTGAGAACAAGAAACCTAAAAATTTCAAGTCCTCAATGGAATCTGGTATTCCTTCATCTATGAAATCTTCAGACAAAGGAAAGGAAAAAGTGAAAGATGTTAAATTTGCCAAAGATAACTCAAAAGGCCCTAGTACTCCATTCAGGTTCATCAAGTTTACCCGTGAGCAAAAACAGAAGTGCTCTACCTCTGATAAAATTAATCACAGTTTTTTTTTCATCCAGCTGAAGAAAAGTCCACCTTCCTCAGAAGAAAAGAAGTAAAGCCCAAGCCTTCTCCAAA
>NC_037540.1:31228098-31229463 GCF_001531365.2 Cynara cardunculus var. scolymus | reverse complement strand
AACCCTTGTGGAAGCAGCAAGGACCATGCTCGCTTCATCGGAGTTACCAATCACTTTATGGGCTGAAGCTATTTCCACGGCATGCTTCACGCAAAATCGATCAATCATCAACAAGAGACACCAGAAAACCCCATGTGAGCTTATCAACCACCAGAGACCAAACGTCAAATATTTTCATGTCTTTGGGTGCAAATGCTTTGTACTCAACGATAGAGAATATCTTGGCAAGTTCGACAAGAAAGCTGATGAGGGAATCTTTTTGGGTTATTCTCAAACCGCCAAAGCCTACAAAGTCTATATCAAAAGGACTAGGATTGTTACTTGAAAGCATCAATGTATCCTTCGACGAATCTACCCCAATGACTTCTGGCCACAACAGTTCAGAACTCGGACCTCAAAGAAGAGCATCTGCTTCATCACTCAGCAAACCCAATGAATCAGAGATAGCTCAATTATTTGAAGACATCTTCGATGAAGAAGTAATTTCTGGACATGAGACTAATGCAAAATCCATCTCCAGAGGTAATGATGAACATGCAAACTCTAATACTCAAGGTACATCTCTCATAGAAGCTCATGTTACTTCATCATCTACTTCTCCTGTGTCTTCAGATCATGATCAAGAACCAGAGTCTAACCCTGGAGATGATCTCGTTGAGGGGGAGCAAGCAGTTCCTTCATTCGTTGAAGAACTGCATCATGTTGCTTCAGAACCTCAATCAAGCACCAAGTGGACGAAAAATCACCCACATCACCAAATCATTGGTGATCCAAACTCTGGTGTCAAGACAAGATCCGCTACTGCACATGAATGCCTCTTCGCAAACTTTTTGAGCATGATTGAACCAAAGAAGATTTCTGAAGCCCTAGAAGACCCAAACTGGATAAACGCAATGCAAGAAGAATTACTTCAGTTTGAACAAAACAAAGTATGGTCACTTATGCCTATTCCAAAAGGAAAAACGGCAATAGGAACCAAATGGGTCTTCAGAAACAAGAAGGACGAAGATGGTATTGTAATATGGAACAAAGCCAGGCTTGTTGCAAAAGGCTATCGCTAGGAAGAAGGCATTGATTACGATGAGACATTCGCTCCTGTCGCAAGACTTGAAGCCATCAGAATGTTTCTAGCCTATGCAGCACATAAAGGTTTTAAAGTCTATCAAATGGATGTTAAGTCTGCCTTCCTCAATGGTAAACTACAAGAAGAAGTCTACGTGCAGCAGCCACCTAGGTTCGAAGATCCAAAGCATCCGGACTATGTCTAGTTTCTGGATAAAGCTCTTTATGGGCTCAAGCAAGCACCCAGGGCCTGGTATGAAACTCTATCTACCTTTCTCATCGAAAATGGCTTCGAAAAAGGTA
>NC_037540.1:31211917-31227653 GCF_001531365.2 Cynara cardunculus var. scolymus | reverse complement strand
CCAAGGAATCGCATCTCTCTGCAGTCAAGAGAATCTTTAGATACCTCAAGGGAACTCCTTCATTGGGTCTCTGGTATCCAAAGGACTCTGACTTTGATCTAATAGCCTATACAGATGCAGATCATGCAGGATGTAAACTTGACAGAAAGAGTACGTCTGGAAGCTGTCAACTCTTGAGGGACAAGCTGGTAAGTTGGACCTCCAGAAAACAAAACTGTGTCTCAACATCTACAGCAGAAGCAGAATATGTTGTTGCTGCTAGTTGTTGTTCACAAGTTCTCTGGATGAAAACTCAGCTTAAGGACTATGGGTTCCATTATGACAAAGTCCCAATACTCTGTGACTCCATGAGTGCCATAGCAATCTCTGCAAATCCAGTACAGCATTCCAATACCAAGCACATCGATGTAAGGTACCATTTTCTGAAAGATAATGTTGAAAAAGGTAACATAGAAATGTATTTTGTTCCAACTGAGATTCAACTTGCTGACATTTTTACAAAGCTCTTGATGAGAAGCGATTTTTATTCCTAGTCAGCAAGATGGGTATGCTGCATCTCACCACTTAGAGGCAATAATTATCTTTAAACCAGCGATCTTCAATATCTCATGGTTATGCCTATAAGTGATACAATATCTTAGCCATAAAATCTAAGTATCCCAAACTAGAGCCTCTGGTCATAAAGACCAGAGCCTCTGGCCGCTTAGAATAACTTAGATCAATATTTGGCAAACATTTCGTCTTTGTAACCAGAGCCCCTCTGGTTCAAAGCAAACACTTGGGATCTCTTAACCAAGTCCTTTTCTACCAACCAGAGCCTCTGGTTCTAAAGACCAGAGCCTCTGGCTTTAGATTCTTTGTAACCAATGCCCCATTGGTCTCAAAGAGTTTCTTTTATCTCACTTCACATCTTCTTACCCATTTTCCTTCATACTCCATTTCATCATCTTCTTAACCAGAGCCTTTGGTTCTAAAGACCAGAGCCTCTGGATTCAAAGTCTTTGCAACCAGAGCCCCTCTGGTCTCAAAGACAACTCTTTTACCCTTATACATCACATTCATTGCTTTCTAAACCAGAGCCTCTGGTTCTAAAGACCAGAGCCTCTGGATTCAATGTCTTTGGCACCAATGCATCCATGGTGTCAAAGACTCATCCGTCACTTTCAAAAACCTCAAGCCATGCCTCATAACCAGAGCCTCTGGCTTTGTTTTCTTTGCACCCATAGCACCTCTGGTCTTAAAGACTTTTCAATCTCAACTCGGCATATTTCTCTCTCATTCTTTTTCCAAACCAGAGCCTCTATCCCCAAAATTACTCAACTTTTATCTAAGTGAGGGGGAGTTTTTGAGATTAATCCTTTTGCATCATTTGAGGGGGAGCAAATGTCTTTCACCTTTGTAAACTTGCATTTTCCATCCAGAGCCTCTGGTTCTACTATCCAGAGCCTCTGGCCACACAAAATGCTATATATATATATATATAATACCAGACCTCCTCTTGTTTTATATAATGGATTGCCACACTACACCAGAGCCTCTGGTTTGTTAACCAGAACTCATCTAGTTCCCCACCCAATTGGTCATGCCTAACCAGAACTCCTCTGGTTCCCCAACCAATTGGTCATGCCTAACCAGAACTCCTCTGGTTCCATGACAAAACATTTTCCACTCAAAACTCATCTTAATTGAAAACCATTTTCAAGATTATACAAAATTGCAGCTTTTGTGACTAGAAACTATAACATCGGTTTTTAGAAGACCAAAACTTCGTAATTAGTATTAATCCAACAATTAGATGAGATTTTAACTTAAAATTATTTTTGGGAAACGTCTTCACCAAGATATTATTTGGAATAACTCTTCATTTCAAATAATGCATGACGTCATCCTACCACGCGCCTGACACCATACAGGCTGTCCCCCATGAGCTGTTGCAATCTTTCATCTTCCCAAACCCCAGCTTGACACGTGTCCAATCCATTAATTGCACGTACTATCACGACGGCTCACGTTCTTGAAATCCTATCACCCAAAAGTTAAACAGCCAAAACTTTTCATGATTTTTATATTTTAATAATCAAGAAAACATTTTCCTAACCACCTCCCCACCCTCTTCTCACCTATAAATAACCTTCTTCCACCTTCATCTTTTCTTTACGCTCTCAAAACCTGCCACAAAGACTCCGACAAACACAAAACCTACAACTTCCATAAAAATGGCCTCCTCCTCTGCTTCTCATGAATCCAACAATAACGATAGCCACGTACAGTCAACAGGCGCTGACAGCCGCACAATCATCTTTTTGCCCATGAAACCAAACAACCACGCCATTGAACTGTGCAACACTCTATTTGACGACCGTTTTGTGATAATCATAGAGTTCTTCAAGAACTCCATCCTCCTCCCTGCCATCACACTAGTGAACCCTAGTGTACCAATAAAATACGCACAATACTGGCAAACCTGCGAATTTCATCCAGCCAGTCACGGTATAATGGGGGATATAGACGCCCCAAATGACATGATTTGCTCGCTAAAAATATCGCGAGCAAGAGTTTCTAGGGTTTTGTGCATTCCCACCAGACRGGAACTTGGGATTGAGCAATATGACGAACCACCATCCTCCGACGACATCCTCAGGTTCGTAAAGATGCTAGGTTACAATTGTGACCTACGAAATGTCTCAAACATCAAAAGACAATTCCTCCTGCCAATGTGGAATTTGTTCTTCCCCATCCTCAACCGATCCCTCACCTGCAAGCTAGGTTCCCTAGACCAAGAAATCTCAACATAATGACAATTATGTATGGGCTTTTCTTCAACCTCAATCGCGACTACGCTTTCCACATTTACAACGAGATTCATGCGGCCGTGATCAAAAAGTACAAACTTCAAGCCGCAGGAAAGCCACTCTCTGCAGTTCTCTTTCCCCGCTTCCTTTCTCTCTTCATTGGGGATGCGATGGTGAAGCACGAACTACCCGCTGTGGAGCCCTTTACCCCGGTCTACAAGATGCAAGGACACCGCCCAACCCTTTAGAAGGAAGGATACAACATCAACCGACCGTTGTGGGCTATGCTCACTGTCATACCATCGACAAGTGAGATATGAAAGACCTATGAACGCTCCATGCTATCCCAGGAACCGAGGACAGCTACCCTGGAGCACTTAGAGCCGTCCCCCTCCAAGCGAGGGAGCACAAGCGTCATCTTCATCGGATGATGAAGATGATGATGATGATGATGATGATGCTCGTGCTTCCCCCGGCCTTCCTCAAAATATTCCTCATACTACTACCCAAAGGGCAACCACATCCTCTACCCCTGGCGATCAAAGCCAAAGGGGTATTGAAAAAGGACGACCCGATTCCACCCCAACCCCAGCCAGCCATCCAGAGGCCATTCTTCGGGCCTCTGGAGATGAACAAGTCGAGGAAACACATCTACCATCACCCCTCTCTCAACATAGAGGTGATGAAGAAACAAGAGTCCCTTAGCCTCAGGACTCGCCACATCCCCTCACACACACAAAAGCATGTGTTGCTTCTGACGTTGAACCAATAGATCGTTCAGAGCGATCTTCTTTTCATGCACCTCCCCCATCGATATTTGATCTATCGAAGGGGACACACATTCGCATCACTTACTTGGCCTCTGAAACCGAGGAAGAGGAAGCCGATGTAGCAACATCACGAGATAGCTCTTCTCTCGAAGGTTATCAAGGACATGATGGAAGTGCTTCGAGGCCTACATTCGCACAAGGCCAAGAAGGTGCCTCTGGAACAGAGGCACAACCTGCAGCATCTGTTGCTGCAGGGGTTACCCCCTTAGCCGATCTGGTCACAAAGGTAGAGTTCCAAGCCTTTGTCGACATAGTGACGCGGTCCTTGGATGACCTTAAACTCATCATACAAGGGATTATGGACAACCAACCCTCACCTGATACCCCAGACCTCCACCAATCCCTTGCTATCCTCCAACATCACCTCACCCAGATCAAAACCCAATCCCAAGCCAACATAACCCGCCTACAAATGTTCCAACAAACAGTCACCCAACACCACAATACCTCATCATCCCTAGCCACCCAAAAAAACCAAGTCCTTATCTAATCCCTCGCAACCCTCACGGATCAGGAAACTAAAGCTGATGAAAACCTTACCTACACCCTCCCCCAACTACAAACCATCCTTCGCAATCTTCATCAACTACCTGCCTCCATCATCTCCCAAATTCCTCACTCTCAACCTCCATCCACTTCATTAGTTGATGAAACCCTCACAACCCTTACCACCCAAATGGCCACCATACAAACCACCTTCACCCAACTACCCGCCACCATACATGCCCAAATCCCACAACAAAGTCCACCCCCTCCTCTCTCTGCAGCCCCATCCTATGAAGCAACCTTCTCCTCCTTCACTGTACAGGTGAGAAATCTCCTTGCAAACCTACCCCATCCCTCACCATCCGCTACAGCCTCTATGCCACCACCACCACCACCACCTACTAGCATAGATTTTGCCACAAGAGCCGATCTGCGGGCTCTATCAAAGGCGCTAGTCTCATCTTTCAATGAGATTAGTGCCAAATTCGTTCATCAGGCCATCCATCCAACGAGGATTCTCTCCCAGAACCTAGCCGATGAACAACAATGTACCACCTCTCTCCTCCAAACAACGGAGGCGAGTCGAAGACAAGCCTCCCTGAAGGCATATCTTATGTCCTTCAGGAAGGGCAAGAAGAAGAGGACCGGAGCCTCCTGCTCAACAAGCCGCCCCCTAAAATGCAGACGACATGATGATCCAGACCCCGGTGATCAAGGTCTTGGACCTCATGAGGGGGAGAGAGAGGCGGCGACTACACAACCAACAGAATCCGCTGCACCACAACAACCATCACCACAACAACAACCACCTCCAACTGAACAAAGCCAATCAAGGGAACTAGAGGCCTTGCCCTCTGATGATGAACATAATATACAATTTCCCTTAGCTACAATACCAGACCCCATCGTGTTGAGTTCATCAACCGATGAAGAGCCAACCACACCACCAATAGAAACAAACCAAACCTTCACTCTCTCACCCACAATAAACTTACCGTTAACCCCTTCTCCAACACCTCAACCCTTCACCCTTTCCACACAACCAGAACCCACAACAAACCAACCATCACCTCAACGATCACAAACACCTATAGAAACCCATGCACTAGAAACCTCTCAACCACATGAAACTGAATCATCCAAAGAAAACTCACCCTCTACCCATACACAACCCCAAGCCGAGACACAACCTTTAACCCATCAACCTGTGGTGCATGCGGATACTCCTTCTTCCTCAAGGCAACCTCTACAAGGCCTGGTAGATAAGATAATAGAGAACATGGAGTTGATGAGAATAAGTCCTCAACTGCCGCCCAGGGAACCAATCTTGATGGAAAATATCCATCAATACATGTATCAAGATCGCGATGAAAGTTTGTCAACCAATCCTCCAATCCTATTGCCTGAGTCTATGAATCTTCTACACCATCGATTCATCAGACAGACTACTCAAGAACCTCAAGCTGTCTTTTCAAATGATGGAATAAGGAGAGTCATGGACTTGAAAATAAAGTCTTTTGCCAACCGAGCTATCAGATACATCGAGTTCATCGTGGAGAGAGCCCGTGGGATCGTTAGCGTGTTCAACGAAAACGACCTCATCAATCTCAACCCGTACGACTTGATTGAGTTATACACTTACACAGCTCAAAGGCAGGATCATGGCATAAGGTTTGGAATGGCAAACCGAGCTATAGTAAAGACAATGGAGTCCTTAGTAAAGCTCAGAGCCAAAACTGATTTCAAAATTGCTTTGAGGCTACGCATCGAGAGACTATCCTGCGCTCCTCCAAACGAAGACTTCCAGGGCCGGCAAGAGATACAATCTGCATCAGTTCTTACTCAACCCGAACTTGGACTTGTTTACAAGAATGAGTTCGGAGTTAAAAAGTTCTTCAGAATGACTGAAGCCTTCAAGTATTCAACATATACACTTGATTGGTTTCAGAAAAATATTAGAGAAAGACTAGGCAGAAACCATGTGCCAAGAGAAGAGGGGAGTCATCTCATTCATGAGATATCGACGGTCATTGCATATCGAAGACTACTATTGCGCTTCAAAGAGATATACTCAGGTAGCTCGTGATGAGATAAAACTTTTGCTTATTTTGCCTTGATGTATTTTGTTTCCAGTATTGTAAAGAAATTTCATCATCCAATGAAAATTTGGAGTTTGATGTTTTACTGCTAGATTAGTGTCAGTTCTTCACATATGTGTCTAGATTAGACTATGTTTGTTATTTCATTACTTAGGGGGAGATTGTTAAACCCCACAACTCATGATGTAGAAAGTAATGAAAAACAACAAATGATGAAGAACTAGAAGACCAATGAAGACATCAAGGCATAAACGACTAAGTCTAGAATTCAACCAGAAGATCGATGGATAGTTCAACCAGAGGCCCGATGGACAGTCCAAGAATGCAATGGAAAGAGCATTCTCATCGATCCTCTGGTCATCAACACTTATAAGATTTTCCAGCACTTCATCCAAGCATGCAATGAAGATTTGAAGATAAGGATGAAATCATCATACCATGAATGACAGCTGGAGATGATAAATCAATAGCTGGAATTTGAGTTTATCTTAATATTAAAGTTTATCCATATGAAAGATAAACCTTATCTGTTAGATAGAAGATTTGCTAGAAAGTAGCATTAGATAGTTATCTTCTTAATAGCCGATTAGTATAAATAGGTGATCATATCTATTGTAAAAATAAGGCTTTTACGCATTGTTTTACGTTTCAAAGTTTATAAAGTAAAACCTTTGAAGCTCAAGATTGTTCATAAATATTCTTATTTTTATTCTTGAGTCTTCATAACTTTCTTCATAAAATCACTATAATTTGGTTATTCATAACTAGATTATTAGTGTTATTGAGAGATCTGGGATCAACATACATTCTTTGGAAGCTGACTTCACCGTCATAGTCAAGGAAAATAAATCCTAACTCAGGCTTCATATGCACAGTGTTGGGTATGTAAGGACCCTTCCTTGACAATGATAGGTTCAATATAGATATATCTGGCTTCTTCGAAGCCTTCAGGACTTCATCTAAGGAGAACTTTGTTTCATGTTCGTTCCTAAGGGATGGTCCATCATTAGGGCTTGAAGGCCTTTCTTCCACCTTTCTTCAGCGTAGGCCTTTTAGGGACTGCAACATACCTACACACATTCTTGATCAACTCGCTGATGATATCTTTGATAATCGGCTTATATATGGACTTTGAGTGCTGCATGGTTTGTCGGATCTCCAGTCATTCGCTATAGGCATATTCACCAAGGTAGGAAGGATACTCGGTCACGGCCTCGAGATTATCCCTGGTGATGAGCATGGAGAGTAGCAACCCACCGTCTTTTGTTCGTCCGTTGATGCTGACGCTCTTGATCGGGTGTTGGCTGATCCTTTTGTTAAGACTAGCTTCGCTCCAGCACTTGTCACATTCGTCCAGCTTCAGGTTCTTTTCACGTTCAACCTCTGTAATAGATATAAGCTTATCCTAGGCCTGGACAACGTTCATCGTCTTTTGTAGCTAGAGACTTGGCCAGCTTTATGCTGTCCTCAGTCTGCTTCTTTTGGAGAGCAAGTTCTTCCTCATCTTTGAGGGCCTGGAGCCTTTTATCTTCAGTCAGGAAGTAACTAAAGGTACGAAGAGGGATTTTTATTCTAGTTTGGTCGAGTGACTCCCTGAGCTGAGTCATTTGTTGGTCGGTAGGAGCGCTGGGGGTTGGGTTCTCAGGGACCCATTCCTCCAGCCGAACGTAGGTAGTCGAGGGAATAACAAGTTGGTACAAGGAGGTGACAATTACTTAGCTTGAGGAGTCATCAGATAAGGGTTCAAGGGGTGGAAATAGTACCTTGAGGTTCCCTTCTTCAGCGACGCCTTTGTTTTTCGACCAAGGACCCTGGTGCACTTCTGGAGCAGCCACTTCTCCCTTTTGCTCCCCTTGGGATACAGAATCCCTAAGGGCAACTTCTTTGGTGGTAGTGGAGGGACGCTGGTACTGGATGGTGAAGTCGTCTTCATCGTCGTCATCCAGGTCGCTGTCGGAGTCAGGGAGGTCGGGAGATTCACCTTCATCATCATCATCATTGTCTTCTTCTTCCACATCATCAGCAACAGGTGTAGAGGTGATGCGAAGGTCATCGTCATGAGCTTCAGCTCGGAAGGCATCCACTTTCTCAACTACAAGATCTTCATGGGAAGTTGAGATATCACAGACAACCTCTACGTCAGCTTTAGCTCTAGGAGCTTCAACTTCATGAGTTGCTGGAGCGACAGGTTCAGCAGGAGCGACAGTAGATGGTCCAACGTCAGACCTTATCTCCCCCACTCTGGTGATGGCTTTAGAGCATAAGCCAGAGAGTTGGTCGACGCTATCGAGTTGAAGGACCATCATCTCTTCAAGCCTTGTTAGAGCGCTGGCTAGGCTGTTTGTCACTTCACGCGCTTCATTAAGCTGAGTGTGGTCATTAGTGGTAAAGGATGGAGCAGTCACTGGTGCTGTTGACAAAGAGAAACTAGGACTTATTGCATCAGTTCCGCTTGATGGATAGATTTGGCCTATGCGTCATCGGCCTTACTTGTTAGAGCAGCGATGGCCTCAGCATTTGCTCTAACAGCCTATTTGAGAAATGAGAGCTGGCCTTGCACTTCTTGGACTTCAGCTCTAACAGATGAAAGGTCTGCAGCAACTTCGTCCCTGTGAGACATGTCTTTATGGACCTCGTCCATTTTTATGAAGACAGTCTCGACTGCTGGGAGGAGCAGCTTCACGTCTGTTGCCATATTGTGCTCCTCTTCATCCATGGCCTGGGCCTTAGACGGACCTGAAAAGGAATGTGAGTGAGCATATGGAAGCTCTTGGTTGGAGAAAATGAAAGGATAGGAGTGTGGAGTACCTGAGGGGTGTTCAGCGTTATCTGAAGGATTAACGCTGGTGGGCTCCATGGTGTACTTGAGAGAATGAGCACCAGTTGCAGAGGAGCTTCAAGAGGAGCTACCTCAGGCCCAGTGGTGAGTGTCTCATCATCAGGGAGGACTGGCACTAATGACTTACCAACACGTGTTGAGACCAACAAAGGAGGGGAGGAAAAGATGGCTGAGACTGGAAGTGAGTATTCAGTGGTGGCGGTGCTGACATTCACACCTTCAGTGATTGGGGTCACTTAGGCGGTTGGGAGAGGTGCCACTGATACGACAGTGATATCAGGAATCACTGAAGAGCTAGGATGGCTAACTGAAATTGCCTCGGGGGTAAGGCTCTTTTCAATAACAGAAACCTTTTGAGAGGTCACAGCAAGAGATGTGGTAGTCCCCTTTTTGGCCTTCTTGGTCCTCGAAGGAGAACCAAGAGTTGGTTGAGATGGGCATTTGGTAGAAACAACTATGGTGGTTGGGTTAGACTTGGGGGGGTTTCCTTGTCTTGACCACCAAAGAAGGAGAAAGGGGAATTGAAGAGTATTGGACCACTAAAGATAGTGCAACATCTGCTTCCCTGAGCTTGTGATCCAGATTCCTGGATCCAAGCCTACAGATAGGATGGTTACCTTCCTTGGAGTACTTGTCGCTAAAGATCTTGGCAAAAACCATGGACAAGAACCTGGTAAAGGGCACAACTTTCTCCCTCTGACGTTTGTTTAGCTTAAGCGTCTGGTCGTCGAAGATGACGACATCAAAGTTGATTGGTCGGCGTTGGATTAATGAGATACTAATGGTGAGAGCGACTCTAGAAGCCTGATCCTAGCCACCAATCTTTCTACCCATGCTCTGGATGAAGTCCGAGAACAGGAACTGCCACATCGCCAACATGCGGTTCTTCTCTATTTTGGTGAGGGATTTGAGATGCTCGCTGGAGTCCTTCTTCATTATCCACTGGTAGCCAATGTCATCGAGGCAGGAGATGATCTCAGCAATAGAAGGTTCGCTGGCTAAAGGACCCCTAGGGAAGCGAAGAGCGTGCCTAAGAGTATTCATACCAAAATTCACAATCATCTTGTTGAAGGTGAAGAAGATTTTCTCCACCTGATGACCGTTCTTTTTTCCTCTTGCACCACCTTAGCAATCATCTAGAACTGGTGAAGGGCCCCCTTAACCATGACAGGTTCATGGTTGAGAGCAAAGGCGATTGGTGACATCCGTAGGAAGGCAACAACATCTTCGTAGATGGTTTTGTTTATGGGGATTTCCAGCACGGCAATGTGGTTGTTGGCCTTGAAGGAGGTGTCTTCCACGGTAAAGTTTGCAATCGTGCAGTCATTTTCTATTTTTGGTTAAGAAATAAGATGAAAATGAATTTATATTAGTAGTCCAAGATTGATTGTGATCTTTTTAAGTTTCATAACAATAAAACTTCTTTTGAAAAATCCACAGATGAGATAATAAGGTTTTTCAAGTAGAATAGTGTTTTTGAAACTAGATTATAACCATGAATAATAATGTGTTATTAATCTTTATGTTTGTGTTTTAAGAGAACAAGGTTCTTAGAATCTCAAAAAATCATTTTATTAAGAAGGAGAAGAACAATTCAAAATGTATTGAAGTTTATCAACCTTAGAGTTCTTTGGAAGAAGGTCGAAGGATTTGAGTGTTCTTGAGAGTTCTTGCTTGCAAAGTCTTTTTGGCAGAGGTTCGTCAAAGATTTTTGTAAGCGTAAAGAAAATATGAGGGAAGAGATCTCATATTTATAGGTAGGAGATGAGAGAAAATAAATAGGAGAGAGGAAAATACGACGGTTGAGGAAATGCCATGATGAGAAATATGACACGTTCTCATCCATGATTGGATGGAAGTTATTGCAGGTCGCGTGTGTCAGACCTTTTTGCGCATCTCAAAACGATTCGTATTAGTAACAGAGAATGTCGTCATTAAGACGGTTCATTAACTATTTCTTTTAAATCGAAAATGTTTTAAGAAATTTGAAGAGTCACATTCAGTGATAAGACAATCACTGAATAAATATCTTTTAAAACATTTGGTCACTGAAGAAGAAAATCTTCAGTGATGGTTTTGTTGTAAGAAATAAAAATAACATAGAAGAATAAATTGTCATAAAAGCTTCAGTGTTAGTGATAAGAAAATTACTAAAACTAACATTTAAAAACATTTGAATCACTGAAGTTAGAAGGGTTAAGTGATCACTTTGATTTTAAGAAAAGCTAAGTATAAAAGAGATATACTTAAAAATGTTCAGCAATAGAAGGAATCACTAAAACAAACTTCTAAACTATTTTGATCCCTAAAAGAAAGAAAGCATTAGTGATAGTTTTAAGTTTAAAGAAAAGAACAAGTATACATACCTTAGAGAGAATAGATATATTTACTCACGAGTTCAGTGATAGAGATAGAGCACTGAATCATTTCACTTACTGATTGATGTGTATAGCTGAAGAAAAATATTTTTCAGCGTTTAGCATTCCCAGTTTGCTGATCAAGATGTTAAATCTTGTCTCATCAAGTGGCTTGGTGAAAAGGTCAGCGAGTTGGTTATCAGTTGGAACAAAGTGAAGTTCGATATCACTATTTATAATATGATCTCTGATAAAATGATATCTGATCTCTATATGTTTGGTCTTGGAGTGAAGTACAGGGTTGTTTGCAATTGCAATAGCACTGGTGTTATCACAATAGATAGAGATCTTTGAGAACTGAAGATCGTAATCTTTCAGCTGGTTTTTCATCCAAAGGACTTGCGCACAACAACTTCTAGCGGCTACGTATTCAGCTTCAGCGGTTGATGTGGACACTGAGTTTTGCTTCTTACTTGTCCAACTCTCTAACTTTCCACCTAGAAGCTGACAGCCTCCGGTGGTGCTTTTCCTATCGATCTTGCAACCTACAAAATCACTATCCGAATAACCTATTAGGTCAAAACCTAAACCCGTAGGGTATCAGCGACCCAAGTTAGGAGTTCACTTTAGGTATCTGAAGATGCATTTTACAGCGATCAGATGGAATTCTTTAGGTTCATATTGATATCGTGCACATAAGCAAGTAGAATACATGATATCTGGTTGACTAGCTGTGAGATACAGTAGGGAGCCGATCATTTCTCTATAAACAGTTACATTTACAGGCTTTCCATTTGGATCCATTGGAGTCTTCATAGATGAGCTATTAGATAGATCAAACTTCTTCAACATGTCACTGACATACTTACTTTGACTGATAAAGATACCTTTATCTGATTGCTTGATCTGGAGAGACCTACAAAGAAGGTTAGTTCTCCCATCATACTCATCTGGTATTCTTTCTTCATGCGTTCAGCGAAGCTAAAACACAAAGAGGGATTAGTGGAGCCAAAAATAATATCATCGACATAAATTTGGACTAGAATGATATGACCTTTAATTTTCCTAAGAAATAAGGTCTGGTCAATCTTTCCACGAGAAAATTTCTCAAAGATGAGAAATGAGGAGAGGGTATCATACCAGACACAAGGAGCCTGTTTCAACTCATAAAGAGCTTTATCCAAACGATAGACATGGTTTGGATACTTAGGGTTAAGAAATCCTGGAGGTTGTTCAACATAAAATTCCTCTTGAAGTTTTCCATTAAGGAAAGTGATCTTTACATCCATTTGGTAGACTTTGAAGTCTCTATGGGCAGCAAAAGGCTATAAAGAGTCAAATTTCTTCGAGTCTAGCCACTGGTGCAAAGGTCTCAATCATAATCGATCCGTTCTTCTTGTCTATAACCCTGAGCAACCAGACGAGCCTTGTTATGGGTTACCACACCTTCTTCATCTAACTTGTTGCGATAGACCCATTTGGTACCTATCACTGTCTTGTCAGATGGACGTGGGGCAAGGTACCAGCTTTCGTTTCGATCAAACTCAATGAGCTCCTCTTGCTTGGCAATGACCCAACTAGGGTTTGAGATAGCATCATTAATCTTCTTGGGCTCAAGTAAGAAAAGAAAGTTGACAAAAAAACATATATTACCTAGACCACGACGATTCTGAATACCTTCACTTGGATCACCAAGAATTTGATGAATTGGATGGTATTTAGTCCATCGCTGAGCTGGTAGAGGATTGTCATCTGAGTAGAGAAGTTCAGAAACAGCGGATGAGGCTTCAGCTATAGTGTCTTCAACGATTGGAACAATTGCTAAAGAAGCCTAAGATTCAGTGACTGAAATAGGTTCAAATGCTGAAAGCATTTCATTCACTGATTGATCAGTGTTTGAAGTAAAAGGAGGAACACAGCTAATGGGCACAACAATGATCTTTGAAGAAGACACGTCGGTGTGACTAGCTGCAACTAGAATGATTAATGGATCATCTTCAGCTTCTGGGGCTTCTGTGTTGAGAGGAACGCTGAAGAAAGCTTTAGGTTGTCCATAATGAGAGAACATCCAGTTTTCTAATTCATCTTCATCATTACTGATGAGTTTAGAATTAGCTGATTGGGATTCATCAAATGTGACATGAAGTTTCTTCTATCATTTATCGGTGTTTGTTGAATACTCTGAAGGCTTTGGACACCGAAGAATATCCAAGAAAGATTCCTTCACCAGCTTTGGGATCGAACTTTCCTAGTTGATCACGGTTGTTGAGAATATAACACGTGCAACCAAAGATATGTAGAAAACTGATAGATGGCTATCTACCATGGAAAAGTTCATAAGTTGTCTTCTTGAACCTCTTAACGATCAGCGACCGATTTTTGAGTGAAACAAGCAGTGTTGACAGTTTTAACCCAGAAATGAGTAGGGAGATGGGACTCGCTAAGCATTGATCAAGCAGCCTCAATGATTGTTCGATTTATCCTTTCAGCAACCGTATTTTGCTGAGGAGTTCTTACTGAAGAAAAGTTGTGAGAAATTCTCTTGTTCTCAAAGAAGTTATCCATAGTACTGTTTTTAAATTCAGTACCATGGTCACTTCTAATAGACCGTACTTTAATATTGTTAAGTACTTCTATTTTCTTGATGAACGATATGATGTCTTCAGGTGCTTCACTTTTGGATATGAGAAGAAGACCCAAGTGTATACGGAGTATTCATCCACAATGACGAGTGTATACTTCTTTCCAGCTATATATTGCACGTTCACAAGACCAAAGAGATCCATGTGCAGTAGCTGAAGAGGCGATGCCAATGGACAAATTTGCTTTGATTTGAAGCTAGCTCTTGTTTGTTTTCCTTTCTCACACATTGAGCAAAGAGATTCCTTTGCAAAGGAGTGTTGAGAAAGACCAATGACAAGATCATTTCTAGACAACTCGCTGAGTGTCTTGAAGTTAACATGAGAAAGTCGTTTGTGCCATAACCAGTTGATATCTGATGAAGCTTTAGAGAGGAAACAACTATTCTCAGTGAGAGAAGAATCTATATTGATGATGTAGACATTCTCTAGATGAGAACTGGTCAAGGCAACCTTATCATCCTTGTCATAGACATAACATGAATTCTTGGAGAACTTTACTGTGTAGTCTTTGTCATACAGCTGACTGATGCTAAGGAGATTGTGCTTCAGTCCTTCAACGTATCAAACACACCTGAATGTGGTTGCACCGTTGGTTAATATACCAAAACCTCTGGTATATCCTTTTCCATGACCTCCATAGGTCACGGAAGGTCCTCTTTCTAAGATACCTATGATCTCCTTGTTTGAAAGTTCAGCTAAGCTATTTGTTTGGGGGTGATATGCATTAGCTACCCTATGGCTTATGTTATACTTTTCAAGAACTCTTTTCATCATGTTGTTTAGAAAATGGGTACCCTCATCACTAATATAGCTCTGGGAGTACCAAATCTTGTAAAAATGTGCTTATGCAAAAATTTGACTATTGTTTTTGCATCATTGGTGTGACAAGTTGTAGCTTCTACCCATTTGTATACATAATCTACAACTACCAAAATATATTGATAGTTTCCAGACATGGGAAATAGTCCCATAAAGTCTATCCCATACACATCAAAGAATTCAACTTCAAGAATGTCATTTAAGGGCATTTCATGTCTTTGGGAGATGGATCCATCCCTTTGACATTCATTGCACCTTTTAACAAAGCTATCAGCATCTTGAAATAGATTGAGCTAGAAAAATCCAGATTGTAGGACTTTGGCTGTAGTTCTTTGGCCACCAAAATGGCAACCATATGTAGCAGCATGACAATGCTACAATACTATAGACACATCCTCATGAGGTATACACCTCCTAAGGATCTGGTTAGCCCATAATTTAAACAAAAATGGGTCATCCCATAGATAACTCGTTGCATCATGGAGTAACTTTTTTCTTTTGGTTTTTATTTAGCTCTAGTGGTATGATCCCAACAGCCAAGAAATTTGCAATGTCTGCAAACTATGAGGTTGTAGAATACAACATAAAAGCTGCTCATCTGGGAATTTTTCGTTGCTTTCACCAGAGCTTGATTCTCCTTCCTGTAATCTTGACAAGTGATCAACAACTTGGTTGTTTATCCCTTTCTGTCTACTATTTTAATGTCAAACTCTTGTAACAAAAGCATCCACCTTATTAACATTAGCTTGGCATCCCTTTTAAAAAGCAAATACTTAGTGGCAGAATGTTCTGTATGAACAGTGACCATAGTCCCCATTAAGTAGGTTCTAAAATTTTCAAATGCAAAGACAACAACCAAAAGTTCTTTTTAA
>NC_037540.1:31202628-31210482 GCF_001531365.2 Cynara cardunculus var. scolymus | reverse complement strand
TCCTCATAAGAAGATCCATGAATATCTCCATAGAGGTTTCTAACATATCAGAGAAAATAGATATCATGTATCTCTGGGACTCGAATGTGGCAACAACATTGCATAGTTCAAATGGCATTCATCTAAAAACAAAAGTACYAAAGGGGTAAGTGAAAGTGGTTTTCTCTTGATGCTCAGGTGCAATAGCAATCTTGTTATAGCCTGAATAACCATCTATAAAGCAGTAGTATTCTTTTTCTGCTAATCTATCCAACATATATGAAAGGCAAGAGGAAATGGTCTTTATAGGTTGATTTATTGAGCTTTCTATAATCCATACATATTAGGGATGACAATGGGTTAGGTTAGGTTGGGTTCGGGTTTAACCCATTTATTAAACAAGTTGAAAATCTCAACCCATCCCAACACATTTACTTAAATAGGTTGAGATTTTTCAACCCAACCCAATCCAACCTGTTACCTAAATGGGTTGACAGCGGATTGACCTGTTTACGATTTTCTTAACCCAACGTGTTAAATAAATAGGCTGAACCTAGGTTGATCAATTTAATTTTAAAATTTAAATAAAAAATAGAATTAGACGATATGAAAGAAATGGACCTGCCCTACTCATTAAGATTAGTTGGTGCTGCCTGTTGAGGAATGAACTCCTCAGCTTCTTTGATAAGCTCTAGTGGGTATGGCTCAATGCATGCATACTCTGTTGGGTTATCCATGGCCCAATAAAACTCCATCACACCATCCCTCTTCATCTGGTAATTATTTTGTAGATCAGTGATCTTTCTCATGTTTAGCATAGCCTTATCCTGTTCTTTCAAACAAGACAACACTTTCTGCTCACTCTTCTCTACCTTGGCTTCAAGTTTCTTATTTTTCTTCTCTATTATTACCATCCAGATAGCATCTCTTTCTTCCAACTTCCTCAACAAGGCCTCATGATGCTTCTCCATCTCCTTCACTACATACATGAATGAATTGGTGACAAGGTTAGGCTATGGTATTGGTGCTGGTGCTGGTCTAGGTTCAGGTACAGGCTCTTCTCTTTGGATCCTTCTTGTTTTGGTTGAAGTACTAGCAACAGGGGCAGGGGTGGTGTTTTCAGCAGCCATAATCTGTGCTGCAACAATGGCGTCCTCTTCATTGCTTTCTCTGCATTCTTCTTTACTCTCTTAATTGTTTAAATTTCAATCACAGCCTTTCATGTCATAAACTCATCAGTAGGCAAAAATCTTAATTTTGCTCTAGTTAGTAGTGCATGGATCAGTGATGGATGCCAAAGCTCTATGTTGATCTTCTCTACACGGGAATTTATGCTTTTACAAATGACTTCCTCCGTATTGAATTTCTTTCTAGTCATAATGCAGTAGAGGATCACCATTCTCTCAAAAGTCAAGCTAGAATCATGGTTGTTGGTTGAAGGGTATGTCTAAGGAAGTAGAACTAAACACTTACAATAGGGAGAAGGTCCTTACTGTATATGGTTCTAAAGACCTTGTTTTTTCATGTCTTTCCAGGTTGTGCAAGACTCAACAACACCTTCCTGGCATCCTTTTCATTGGCATTGGTCACCAACTAGTTATACTCACAAGAGGTTGGTGGAATTATTCCAAATATGTTGTCAATGATGGCAAGTGCATAACACACATCAGTGTCCCTGACCCTTACTGTATGGCTTTTGTATGTCGCAACCTCAACATAAAATTCCCTCACAAGGGATAGGTTGAATCCAGCTAGAACAACATAGAAAATTTCCCATCCATGCTTGGTAATGGCCTCTTGGATGAATGGGAACTTCCTCAAACTCTCAAGGCTAAATCCCTTATCAACTAATGCTTCTTTGGAATCCATATTACCAAAGTGTTCATTTGTTTCCCTACTACTAAAAGTACCAAAAGAGGTATTCATTCTCCCAAACTTGCTTTGATTGGGTGGTGGTGAAAGTACCGTCCTTTTCTTGGCTACTTTCCTCCTAGGTGTCTAAATCTGCTCGACCACTGTTTTTTCACTTTCCTTTTCAGAATCTACAACCATCTTCACACTATAAATATCAACATCCTCATCTTGTGAATAATTATCCTTAGATCTCTCCTCTTCAGAATCAGAGTAGTTCACAATCCCTTTTCCTTTCTCTATTCTAGCATCAACATCTTTGGTGGCCTTGGTCACCACATTCATAGTTTCTTCTTCCCCTTCTATTGGTTGTGATTGTCCAAGCAACATAGGTTCAGGGTTGACTTTCTTGGCTTCTTTAGTCTTCAAAACAAATTTAGACTTAGTTTTTTCTTGGGCAGAGGTTGTTTCCTGATTGCCCTCCCTTGTAGGAGCAGTAGTGGACTCTTCTAAAATAAAGGCAGTGGCATGGAATGCTTCATCAAGAATATGGGATGATGGTGTATTGGGTTTATCAACAACATTGGCGATGTTTTATGGGTTATGAGCATAATGCTCATTTGTTTGGAGACTAGGGAGTAGAGGAAGGCAACCACCAAGCAATAAAACTTGTCTTTCCTCATTAGTGGGTGATGTAAGTTGTTTGTTAATGTCAATGTTGAGGGCTATGTGGCTAGAAGAACTGGTAGAAAAAGAATGGGTTGAAGTTTCAGAAATTGAATGTTGGGTTGTACCTTGATCATCAGCCCTTGTTTTGAGCTTCTTAAATGTAGGCTTTCTGGTCGATGATGACCTAGCCATTGGCTTTGATAGTGGTGTTTCAACAACAACAAATGGAGCGGCTTCCATGGCTTCAGCTTCTGGTGCTTTCTTCCTCAAACTTCTTCTCGTTGGCTAATCAACTATTGTTTTTTCTTCTCTTTTCTTTGCTTTGGTTTTTGCTCTCCCCATATTTGAATTTTGTTTTGATTACCCCTGCACTACACAGTAAGTAATAGACCCTTTGAAAAAGAAATAAGTAAAAGCTGTAGTTTGGATTCAAGTGAGTACTGTATGTAGCAAAATCGTGGGCTATTTGGTTGGGAGGGAACCGAATAAAGGGGTGTGAGGGGTTATGGTCAAAAACTAACCAAGGGTTAATATTAGTACAAAAGTAGATGGTTGACGGAAATCACGTTATTAGCTTGGAAAAATGTTGACAATTTGATTCTTACTGCCAAAAAGCTACTTTTTACAAAGCATCTTTGCAGACTCTTGAGTGTATTTTTGGCTGATAAGACTTGTGGGCCAGGTGTAGGTTGTTGTAGCACTACAATAAATTGCTATAGTAATTGTACCTTTTTCACAGAAGTCTTGTTATTCAAAAAAACACAACACTAACCAAACCTTTTAAAATAAAATACTTTTATATACATATGTACTATGTTTAAAGGTAATGACAACCATCATTATCAAGCTCTCAGAATGTGTGAGGTGTACCATAGATGTGGTACCTGTGATTTCAGTAGCATCATTATAGGATTTTACTATTTGACCATTCACTTTGAAAATGGATCCATTGTTGGGGTCAATTAGTTCCACTACTCCATAATGATGGACTTTGTAAACCTCAAATGGCCCTGTCTACTTGGATCTTAGTTTTTCTAGAAAAAGTTTCAATCTTGAGTTTAAAAGTAACACCTGCTACAAACTCTCTTTGAGAGATCCTCTTATCATGCCATATTTTTTTTGTTTTGTATTTGTAAATCTTGGCATTCTCATATGCTTGATCTCTCAGCTCCTCAAGCTCATTGCTTTGTGCTCAAGTTCTAGTGGTAAGTGTCAAGCTTTTCCAAAGACTATCTTGTAGGGAGACATTCCAATGGGGGTTTTATAGGTAGTCCTATAGGCCCAAATAGCATCATCAAGTTTGAAAGACCAATCCTTCCTTGTTGGTTTTACCACTTTCTCTAGGATACTTTTGATCTCCCCATTTGAAAGTTTAGCTACGCCATTTGTTTGAGGGTGATAAGCAGTAGCTATCCTATGGCTTATGTTATACTTTTCAAGAACTCCTTTCATCATGTTGTTTATAAAATGGGTACCCTCATCACTAATCATAGCTCTGGGAATACCAAATCTTGTAAAAATATGCTTATGCAAAAATTTAACTACTCTATTTGCATGATTTGTGTGACAAGCTGCAGCCTCTACCCATTTCGATACATAATCTACAACTACCAAAATGTGTTGATAATTTCTAGACGTGGGAAATGGTCCCATAAAGTCTATCCCCCATACATCAAAAGTTCCACTTCAAAAATGCCTTTTAAGGGCATTTCATGTCTTTAGGAGATGGATCCAATCCTTTGACATTCATTACACCTTTTGATAAAGCTATTAGAATCTTGAAATAGGCTAGGCTAAAAAATTACAGATTGTAGGACTTTGACTGCAGTACTTTGGCCACCATATGCAGCAGAATGATAATGTTGCAGCACTACAGACACATCCTTATGATGTATACACTTTCTAAGAATCTGGTCAACTCCTACCTTAAACAAAAATGGGTCATCCTATAGATAACTCTTTGCATCATGAGAAACTTCTTTCTTTGGTTCTTGTTTAGCTAAGGTGGTATGATCCCAACAGCCAAGAAATTTGCAATGTCTACAAACCATGGGGTTGTAGAATGATTCAGCTTTAAGAGCTATTCATCTGGGATTTTTTCATTGATCTCACTAGAACTTGATTATCCATTCTATAATCTTGATAAGTGTTGATCCTCTCTCTCATTGATTTGATGATAATCCATTTTACCTATCGAAGTATTATGTTTCTGTCTATTCAGTTCCAGCGATCATCACTGAGTCTGTTTAGTGATCGCTGAAACATGTATTGTAATCCTACAGCGACATCTATACTTCATGAAAAGAAAAATCACACCCAAGAACCTTCAGTGAATGTCGAAGACTGAACTGAAGATTAGTGACTAGTGCATTCATGATTTGAAGCGGTATTCAGTGATTATAACCTGGTCAATATATGTGTGAAGAATTCACAAGCCTCATTGAATGCTAAAGAGACCTCCAGCGTTATTCCAATATTCAGCGATCAAATGAAGCTTTCCATGGATAATTTTTTTGTCTTGTCCTTCTACACACAAAGGACAAACCAATACCCTCTCAAGAGTATCGGACTGCATGGAGCCAATTAGTCGATTCTAGTGCCCACCAAATCCAAAAAAGGATGTCTACTCATGAATAGACAATAGTACCATTCATTGTAGCAAAGGAAAGCTTTCCTCTAAAAGCTTGACACATGTTTTGCCTCTATAGAATTGAATTTAATGCAATGGGTATAAATAGTTGGGGTGCTCTCTTCACTCATGCATACATACCAAAACACTGCCATACAAGCAAGTTAGAATTTCTCTCTAAATTCTAAGACACATAGTCACATACCCAAGAAGAACACATCTCTATGTTATCTCTTTCGACAAATCTCTTATATTTGCTAAGTGTATCTGTGTTTATTTCTAGATTATTTTAGATAGGTTTTTCTTTACCATTTCTATTCCGCAAACAATCTGTAAAAATCTGTATTGATCGTTCTCTATCAAATATATATTTTTAAAAGACAAAGTCATTGTGTTTGTATTTATCCCCCCTTTCTACAAACTGATCACCTCAAAACTGTTGTAGATCCGGTTGGGACCAACAAGTGGTATCAGAGCAGTGTTTGCTTTTCGTCTTGTTTTGTTGTGTATCTACATTTTATTATCTCTTCTTTGTCTCTAAATAATTTACTACTTTTCAAATGGATTTACAAAACACCAGCACCAACTTTCACAACAATGGCTCTATTGCCAAACCTCCCCGATTCATTAGAGACAAATTCAGTCTCTAGAAGAATTGGATGTCTATTTTCTTGGAAGGTGTGGATCCTAAAATTCCATACTATATAGATAATGGACCCTATGTTCCATATCTCTAGCGGTTCTTGAAACTGCTATGACTGTCGTGATTCATGAACTGCAGATTCTAAATCTCTCTCATCAATGGAGTGATGAAGATAAGAAGAAAGTGGTTACAGAAACTCGTGCGAGTTCTATAATAGTGATGTTTCTTCTGGATGAGGTTTATCATTCTGTGATGAAACTAAGAACCTCGAAAAACATGTGGGACACACTTTGTGTTCAATATGAAGGTACTTCTCAAGGAAAATAAATTTAGTAAGACAATATGAAAGCTTTCTCTGTGGAAAGAATGAATCGTTGTCTGAAGTATATCAACGCTTTAACTGCCTCCTTATCAACTTGAGGACTGTTGGAAGAGAATATTCCAACTCCGAGACATTGACAAAGTTCCTGGAATGCTTGCCAGAATCTTGGGATACTTATTCTATGTGTCTCAATATGTCCAATGATATGTCCTCTCTCTCTCTCTCTTAGTTCTCTTTATGGGATACTGCTTAATCATGAGCAGTTCCGTCAACTGAAGAGAAATCTCATTAAAGATTTCAGAGAAATGAAAAGCTCTCCGTTAGCTTTGATCTCTGAGGATTCTTCAGTTGATCTCCTATCTTTCTCTAATCCTCTTGTTTCTTCTTTTTCTTTAACGGAGTTAGACCCCACTAACTCCGAGGACTTGTCAGATTCCGATCTTGCAGAGTTTGATGAGTCACTAGCCCTTCTAACTAAGTCTTTTAGAAGGTTTGGCAGAAATTTTTTTTTTGCATACCTCCCTCGCTTGCCATCTCGAATAAGCGAAAGTCAAATCCCATTGACAAGGCTTCAACGATCTGCTATAATTGTCAGCGCAAAGGTCACTTTGCCAGTGAATGCAGGCTGAAGAAACTGGGATGTCATCTTCCAAACCCCATCCTTCTGCAAGCCCAAAGATGACAAATATCAAAAGCTGAAGGAGAAGTACAGAAAGATGAAAAGTTCTCAGCGAAAGGGCAAAGGTCTTGTCGCTAACGAACACGACTGGGCTGATTCTTCTGATGAATCATCCTCTGATGAGGAAGACACGACCTACCTTTGTCTTATTGCCAAGGATGTCAAGGAAGAACCTTCTGAGACATCAACCTCTTGTGATCCCTCATCCTCCACATCTGCTCAGGTATGTTCCCTAAATGAAGCCATTTCATCTTTTTCTGTCCCTGATAGCCTATCAGTGTTAGATACGTTGACAGTTGATCTTTACAATGCCTTGAATGACAAATCCGAAGAAGAAATGCTTAATATTGATTTTCAAGAACAATTGAGGATATGTCATTCTAAGATCAAGGAGCAGGCTAAGATCGAGGAAGATCTCAAGGCTCAACCAAACCATCAGTATCGAGCGTGAACATGCTATAGCTGAGGGTGAGCAAACTATTGTTGAACTCAAGGCTGAGAAAGCTACCATTAAAGGGTAGTGCAAAGCCTCCGTCAAAGCCTCTAAAATCATCAACGCTAAGATCCCCGCCAAGATTAAGACTGGTCTAGGATTCTCCTATGATCAAGAAGAATGTGTCACTGACAGGTCTATGCTAAAGTTTGGCACTGTTAAACCTCACAATGCAAAATGTAAAAAGTAATGAAAAACAACAAGTGATGAAGAACCTGATGACCGATGAAGACATCAAGGCAAAATCAACTAAGTTTGGAATTCAACCATTGGATCGATGGATAGTTCAACCATTGGACCGATGAACAAGTTCAACCATTGGACCAATGGACAAGTTCAACCAGAGGATCAATGGACAGGTCCAAGGATGCGATGGAAAGATCATCCTCATCGATCCTTTGGACAAGCAACACTTAGAAGATTTTCCAGCACCTCATCTAAGCATGCAATGAAGATTTGAAGATAAGGATGAAGTCATCATATCATGAATGACAGCTGGAGATGACAAATCAGCAGCTGGAATTCAAGTATATCTTATTGTTAATGTTTATCCATGAGAAAGATAAACCCTATCTATTAGCTAGACGAT
>NC_037540.1:31200461-31202028 GCF_001531365.2 Cynara cardunculus var. scolymus | reverse complement strand
GATCCATACAGGAGGGTCCCTACATTCCTCAAACTCTAGTTCCAAGAGTTCCAGGAACAAGCACCACAGCTGAAATTCCAGCATATTACATGCCTAAAGATGAAAGAAATTGGGATGAAGATGATAAAGAAAGAGTCGAAACTGACAGAAAGGCCAAAAGATTGATAATCATGGCGCTACCCAATGAAATCTTTCAATCCCTCGATACATGCTCCACTGCTAAAGAACTTTGGGACGAATTGGCAAGTCAACTGGAAGGAGGAGCAACGACGAAGAAAAATCGTAGAGCACAATGTCTCAACAATTACACCAACTTCAAAGCCCTCCCTGATGAATCCATACAAAAGACTTATGATCGCTTCAACACATTGATAAATCAATGTCGTAGAAACGATATCATCAGAACCAAGGAAGAAAACAACGTTTTATTCCTAAAAAGTCTAGGCGATGAATGGACTCAGCTATCTATGTCTCTACAAGCAAACCAAGACTTAGATGGATGGTCTCTTCATAACGTGTATGGAACTCTTGCAGCACAAGAGAGTGATATTATGAAGAAAAAGGTATCCATTGGAGGACCTCTTGCTCTTGCTGCCGATGAAAAAGAAAAATCAAGGACTCCTACCAAAGAACACAAGAAGAAAGGCAAGAAAGCATTGCTGGTAGAATCAGAATCTGAAGAGGAAACTTCAGAATCAGATGACGAGATTAACGCTTTCGCCAAATCATTGGCCTTGATTACAAAACAGTTCCAAAAGAAGTTCATCAGAAAACCCTACGAGCGAAAAGAGTTCAGAAGGGACAAGTACCAGTCATCCTATGATAGAAAGCCATCCAAATTCTATCAAAGGGACGAAWGAAGAGATGAAAGAGAAGAAAGGGACGAAAGAAGAGAAGAGAGAAGAGAAGAAAGAAGAGAGGATAAGGAAGGAAAGAAAAATGACCTTCGATGCTTCAGATGCGGAAAACTTGGTCATTTTTCCAAGGAATGCAAAGGACGTTTGATCAAGGATGCTGATTACTATAAGAAAAAATACAAGTATAATTCAAGAGAGCGAAGCTTGATGGCTGAAAAAGAAAACTGGGTGTCCGATTCTTCATCAGATGATGAAGATAAAGCGCTCATCTGTCTAATGGCCACGTCCAATGCAGAATCCTCCTCCAGTTCTGGTGACCAGGGATGTGAATCTTACTCAAATGAAACCAACTATGTTCCATCAGAACTAGAGTTAAGGGTAATCCAGCTTTCAGAAGATKTCTTGAAACTAAAAGAAAAATTAAGTTTTGAAAAATCTGAAAGAATAAAAGCGGAAAAAGAAGCAAGTTTCTACAAAAGAGAAACTGATCTTCTAACCGCAGAAAAAGATGATTTAGCAACAGAAAAGACTGTGACAACTGTCAAATTTAAGCTTCCAGGTTAGCTTTTATTAAGTTTATATTAGTGTTATTGAAGATAATTTATAAGATTAGGAGTTAGTCAGGTTAGTTTAGTTAAAATTTTTAAGAATTTTCGGCAGTTGCTTAGAAAGTCCGGTTCCGACCCGAAATTATCTGAAACGTCCTATAC
>NC_037540.1:31194895-31197556 GCF_001531365.2 Cynara cardunculus var. scolymus | reverse complement strand
CAAAACTTTTTTTTATGTTTATTTTGTAAATTTGTATTTGGGATTGTAAACTTTAGTTTTGTTTTAATTATGTTTTAAATTGTATGGTTGTGTTGTTTATACACTATTGCTATGAGACTCTACCTGCCATACCTCGCGTTTCCGCTTTAGCAGGGTGTGACAAAGACTCGCATAAGCACTCTTAAGAAATCAGAAGAAGATAAACTTCTGGAATTGAACAAGCGTATAACTAAGGACCTGGAAAAGAAAATTAAGGCATTAAAGGAATCTGAGGCAGAAAGACTGAATTCAGTAGCTCTTAAAGATTTCTTTCAAAAGGAGCGAGAAATTCTTCATCAGAAGCTTCAAACCAATGAACTTCTGATGAAAAAGTATAAAGATGCACAAGAAGTTTTTGAAAAACTAAACGGCCAAAAGGACACACAAGGGATCAGATTCAATGAATTAGATTCATTCATCGACTCAAAGAAATCCACCCTTGAATCCACTTTCAAACTTGGATGCATTCAAAAACCCGACTTCTCTCCAAAACAAAAAGCAAGTTTCAAGAGAGTTAAAGTCGATGGAAAAACTGTCGTTTCAAGACAGGACTTCGAAAATGTGATTTACGAGAAAAGTACTTGTAAAAATCTTGATGAAAGAAATGACATTTCCAAACCAGAGATTGTTGAAAACTCTATTGAAAAACTAGAATCTCTGAATGTCAAATCTATCTCATTAGCAAGTATTGTTGATGAAAAGGAAAATCCAAATGAGGAACCATCAATCAATGAATCGATGAATCACTCAAGTAAAATTGAGAATTCATCGAAGTCAAAATCGATGAAACCTCAAGAAGATCAACCTGAAGCATCAACCTTTGAACCCACATCCTCTGCTCCAATCCAAGTTAAATTTGATTTTGAGAAATCAGCAAGAGACTTTCTCGATTCTGAATCTGAAGAAGAAATAAGTTATGAACCACCAAAGATCATTGAGAACAAGAAACCTAAAAATCTCAAGTCCTCAATGAAATCTGGTATTCCTTCATCAATGAAATCTTCAGACAAAGGAAAGGGAAATGTGAAAGATGTTTTTGAACGACAAAGTCCGTAAACATTTTTGAACCAAAAAAGTACTTACATCATATAAAAAAGGGAAAAGTTAAAAAAACAAAACTCAACGGACTTTAGTGTTTGAAATGATTAAGTCATTGGACAATGCTTACAAAGTGAAACACGATATCTATTTAATTATAGGGTCAAACATTTTTGAACCAAAATGACTAAAAATCTATTTATAGGGTCAAACTATTAACCCTCTAGTCAAAGTCAAACAATGCTTACAAAGTGAAACATGATATCTATTTAATTATAGACAATAGTATAGGTACTGGAAGTAAAGGCTCCACCTACAGTATCATCTAACATTTGTTTAGTAATGGTATCAAGACCATTTTAAAATGTTTCTAGCTGAAGGAAATAAGGTATGCCATGATGTGGGCATTTCCTTAGTAATTCCATGTACCTCTCCCAAGCATCAGGAACTGCTTCATCATCTATTTGTCTAAAGAGACAAATTTCATTTCTGAACTTGGCACTTCTGGTTGGGGGAATTTTTTTTTAAACTTCTCAGTCATCTCATTCCATGTGGTGACTGATTCTGGTTGCAAAGAGTTGTACCACACTTTGGCGATGTCTCTTAATGAAAAAGGAAATAACTTCAACTTTAAGACTTCATCAGAAATTCCATTAAGATGGAATGAGTCAGTGACTTCCATAAAAGATCTAAGATGCAAATGAGGATCCTCATACAGTAATCCTGCATATTGACCATTTGCTTGTAACATGTGAAACATGATGAGCTTAAATTCAAAGTGGTCACCATCAATAGTGGGCCTACGTATTCCAGGATGTAATTGATTTAACATCGGAATTGTATAGTCCTCAATTCCACCAGTTCTTGAATTTGCAAGACTAATAACCTCCTCCTTAGGATTGGGTATTGGAGCAGGTTCTACTTGAGCCATTTCAAGAGTAGTTAGAGTAGGCAACAAATTTCTTTGTACCCTTCTTTTCCTTCTAAAGGTTCTTTCAATACTCGGATCTAACTCAAAAATAGTCACATGAGGTATCCTTGGCATAAACAGTAATAACTCACATATTCTATGTACAGATAATCCACATCACATACTTATAACACAAAATGTTCCATCGTTTACATAATACAGATTAACAAAATAAAAACTTTCTTAAAGTACATTTATGAATAACTATATGTCATTGATTCTAAACTTTTCCCTTGCCTTTATCTTGCGAGGTATGATGAACTGCAAAACAGGTTAGTCCAACAACTGAGTGCTAGACCAAAAAGGTTTATTGAGTGTATAAATCTCAAACAAACAACTTACTTTCCAAACAATCAGTTCAGAATCAAACCTGTTCAGACACATAAACTTATTTATGTCTCTCGCGGTTACACTGCCATTATATCTCTCTCGCGGTTACACCGCCCTTACATCTCTCTCGCGGTTACACCTCCCTTACATCTCTCTCGCGGTTACACCGCCATTACATCTCTCTCACGGTTACACCGCCATTACATCTCTCTCGCGGTTACACCGCCATTACATCTCTCTAAAATAATTCAACATATTAGCCGGAATTAAAGTCCGGTCAGCCT
>NC_037540.1:31188570-31194345 GCF_001531365.2 Cynara cardunculus var. scolymus | reverse complement strand
ATACTCAAAGCTTCAATACACTCACCTTAGAATGTTGATCGGATTAAGCCTGCAATTTACCTTCAGTCTTTACTCTCAACTGATTTTGCTCTCAAAAAATTCAAAACCTTTACCTTTCATATGCACTTGCTATATATAGCAAGTGCATAAGCCGCCTTTCTCAAACTCCTTACTCACACACAACATTATATTATAAAAATATTTATATAAACATAAAGATTTAAATTATTAAATCCAATAAAATAACCCGAATATTACAACGTTTCCTCTTTAAAAGAATTCCGTCTCGAAATTTCATTTAAGTAAAAAGGTAGGGATATTTCATCTGCATCTCAGACTCTGATTCCCAAGTGGCGTCTGGTCCCTTGTGATAACGCCACTAAACCTTTACTAACCCAACTTCTTTGTTTCGTAACTTCTTTACTTTGTAGTCAGTAATTTGTTCAGGGGTTTCTTCAAAGCATAATCTCTCATCTACCTTAATCTCAGGTAATGGTACTGCCACATCTGGACTTATTAGACACTTCCTCAAATTTGACACATGAAACGTGTCATGAATTCCACTTAATTCCAAAGGAAGTTCTAACTTATAAGCCACTTCCCCAACTCTTCCAGTGATAAGGAATGGTCCAACATATCTTGGACTTAATTTCCCTCTTTTTCCAAAACATATCATTCCTTTCCAAGGTGATACTTTTAACATCACTCTATCACCCACTTGAAACTCTATCGGCTTCCGACGTTTATCTATATAACTTCTTTGTCTATCCTGTGCCATTGTCATCCGTTCCCGTATTACTCCAATTTTATCTGCAGTTTGCTGAACTAACTCAGGCCCAGCTAACTGTTTCTCACATATTTCATTCCAACACCTTTAGTTCGACATTTTCATCCATACAAAACCTCAAAAGGTGCTGCCTGAATACTTGAATGGTARCTATTGTTGTACGCAAATTCCACCAAAGCMAAATGACTATCCCATGATCCTCCGAAATCAATGACACATGCTCTAAGCATATCCTCTAAAGTTTGGATAGTTCGTTCACTCTGTCCATCAGTCTGAGGATGAGAAGTTGTGCTTAATTTAATTTGCGAACCCATTTCTCTTTGAAAGCTCTTCCAAAACATAGAAGTGAAACGACTACCTCTATCAGAAACAATTGATAGAGGAACACTATGTCGTGTCACTATCTCATCAATGTATAGTTTTGCCAATCTCTCCATTGGATAAGATTCTTTCATAGATAAGAAATGTGCAGATTTGGATAACCGATCTACTATCACCCATATAGCATCATAACCTTTCGATGTTCTCGGCAATTTGGTTATGAAATCCATAGTGATATGATCCCACTTCCACACCGAAATTTCTAAAGATTGTAACTTACCATAAGGACGCTGGTGTTCAATCTTTACTTGAAGACATGTTAAGCATTGCTCAACATACTTAGCTATATCCTTCTTCATACCTGGCCACCAATARTGTTGCTTCAAATCCCGATACATTTTATTTGTACCTGGATGAATTGCAAAACGTGACTTATGAGCCTCACCCAAAATACGTTTTCTGAGATCACCATAGCATGGTACCCAAATTATGTTTTGGAATTTCCAAAATTCTCTGTCATCTTTCAGTAAATTAGATATTAATCCATCCAATCTTTCCTATTTGATCTTATCCTTTTTCATTGCCTCATATTGAAATTCTCGTAACTCTTCTTGAATATTGGGTAACAACTCAGCTCGTAAAGCTATAGCTTTGATAGTTCCACTTTTCTCTTGTCGACTTAACGCATCGGCCACTACGTTTGCTTAACCTAGGTGATATAAAATTTCACAATCATAATCACTTACCAATTCCAACCATCTTCTCTGACGCATATTCAAATCTTTCCGATGAAACAGATGTTGCAAGCTCTTATGATCTGTGAAGATTTGACATTTCGTTCCATACAAATAGTGTCTCCATATCTTCAAAGCAAACACTACTGCCGCTAATTCCATATCATGAGTAGGATATTGCCTTTCATGATTTTTTAATTATCTAGAAGCATAAGCTATTACCTTTCCACGTTGCATTAATACAACCCAAACCCATCTTTGATGCGTCACTATATACCACAAAATCTTCCATTCCATTTGGCAAAGATAATATTGGTGCACTGCATAACTTATCTTTTAACATCTGAATGGCTTGAGCTTGTGCTTCATCCCACTCATATTTCACATTCTTCTTAGTCAGCTTCGTTAATGGAATAGCTATACGAGAAAAGTCTTGTATAAACTTACGATAATACCCAGCTAATCCAAGAAAACTTCTGATTTCAGTCGGAGTCTTTGGGGCTTCCCATTTTTCAATGGCTTCAATCTTCAAAGGATCTACTTTGATGCCTTCTTTTGAGATAACATGCCCCAAAAATTGAACTTCTCACAGCCAAAATTCACATTTTGACATCTTGGCATATAATTTCTCTTGTTTCAACAATTCCAGAAGTAATCTCAAATGATGTGCATGTTCTTTTTCCGACCGAGAATATATTAGAATATCATCAATGAAGACAATCACAAATTTATCTAGATAGGGATGACACACCCTGTTCATCATGTCCATAAAGGCTGCAGGCGCATTTGTGAGTCCAAATGGCATAACTAGGAATTCATAATGACCATAACATGTACGGAATGYTGTTTTCGACACGTCTTCATTCCGAATCTTCAATTGATGATAACCGGACCGTAAATCAATCTTTGAAAAATAAGTAGCCCCAACCAATTGATCAAACAAATCATCAATTCTTGGGAGAAGATACTTATTCTTGATTGTCAGTTTATTCAACTCTCGGTAATCAATGCACATCCTCATTGATCCATCCTTCTTTTTCACAAAAAGTACCGGTGCACCCCACGGGGAAGTACTTGGTCGGATAAAACCTTTGTCCAACAATTCTTTCAATTGTGACATTAACTCCTTTAACTCAGAAGGAGCTAACCTATATGGTGCACGCGCAACAGGTGTTGCTCCAGGAATTAATTCAATCTGAAATTCTATCATTCGGTCTGGAGGTAGATTTATCAAATCTTCTGGAAATACTTTAGGAAATTCCCTTACGACTGGAATATCTTGCATCCTTCCGTTCTCTTTCTTCATATTTATAGCATATGCAAGAAAACTAACACATCCCTTCTGTACATACTTTCTAGCCTTTAGAACTGAAATTAGGCTAGAGTAWCGATCCTGCCGATCTCCATAAATCACAACTCTTCCTTTTTCGGGTAAGTCTATATGAATCATCTTTTCATTACAGACTATATTGGCTTGGTTTTCAGCTAACCAAYCCATCCCTATAATTATATCAAATTCTCTTAAAGGCAAAGGAAATAACTGTATAGGCACCTCACATCCTTCTATACTTATAAAACATTCATCAATTYTTTCCTTAAKYRAAACTTCACTATCATTTGCTGTTTCCACAATTAAATCCTCACTCAACGCTTTAGATTATAAATGTGCACAATTAACAAACGACGGTGATACAAAAGAACGATTTGCACCCGAGTCAAATAAAACTTTGGCACACACTGAATTAACAAGGAATGTACATGTTACTACTTCAGGGTGCTCTTCTGCCTCGCCTCTCATCATCTGAAAGGCTCTCCCTTTTGCATTAGACTCTGCCTGTCTTATCCCTCCCCGTCCAATTGGATTAACACGATTATCCATTTGCCCACGACCTGTTGGCACATACCCAGATCCTCGACCTCCAGAATATCCAGACTCCCTTACTCCAATAAAACCAGACCCTCGACTCTTTGCTTGTGGACAATCAGCATTTACATGTTGAGATGAATTACAAGTAAAACACCTTCGCGTCATCCGACAGTCTCGAGCTATATGTCCTGGTTCCTGACATTTAAAGCATACTCGAGATTCGGTATTGCAATTTCCCTGATGTATCTTATGACATCGGGTACACGCCCTTTAGGCAAATCTTGAGACTGGCCGATTTAAATTTTCCATAAACCTCGGTCTACGAAAATCAGTTACTGTAGCTTCCCCTTTCTTTTCTCTCCAACCTTTTCTTGTGATTGTCGGTTAATGTCTTGTTCTAGAATTTCAGCTGCATCAAATGCCGCTTGAAATGTTGTCGGATTCCTGGATATTACATATTTCTGAAGATTCGACTCCAATCCCCAGATATACTTTCTCACTCTACTGTTTTCAGATATTATATAGGATTCAGCAAACCTAGATTGTTCCATGAAAACTTCTGTATACTGGCGGACTGACAAGTTTCCTTGCTCAAGACGAAGGAAATCATCTTCCAACTTTCTTACTGCAGCTTCAGGACAATACTGCATTTTAAACTTAACCACAAATTCTTCCCACATCATGSTTTTCAGAATATTCGGATCTGAACTGGACAGAACTTCCCACCAGTATAAAGCACTTGATCTCAGACGAGATACAACCAACATAACTTTATCCTCTTCTGTACTTTTACTTATTTGTAGACTCAGCTCTATCTCCTTAAGCCAACACATAGCTTTAAGAGGATCACGCTCACTAGAAAACTTGGGAGGTTTACAAGCAAGAAACATTTTGATATCTCCTCCTTTTTGTACTGAGGATGACGTAAGGGCTACAGATGTACCAGTTACCGGTGTACTAGCTCCGGCTTCATTACCACGTCTGGATTGTTTTGGTTTGTACGCCCCAACAAATTCACCAAACTTTCTTGGAACTTTCCCAACTCTGCTGCCAACATTTCTTGAGTAATAAACCCGGGATCAGGAACATTGTGTCCACCCCTTGCCCTTCCCCTTCCATAACCAGACATTGAACTTTCTTGAGCCGACAGTTCATGTTCTTGTCTAATACCTCTACCTCTTCCTCGACCCCTACTACGACTTCGCGTTTCTATCGTCATCACATTTTTTGGGTCCTCTCCTTGCGTTACGTTTCTTCTTCCCCGACCTCTTCAATAACAGTAGAGGTTCTTTCTGATTGGTTGGAATTGTCTACCATTTCTCAGTATATAACTTTTTCTGTCACATTTAAACACACATGATTATTCTCATAATCATAATATAATAACACATTTATCCTCATATTTATCCATAATTCAGATTATATCAGTCATATATAATTTATCTTTCTCATAATAGGTTCAGCTATACCAAATTCTCATGTTCATAGACCCAGTGAAACCTATTATCATAACTTCCGCACCTCTAGTTTAAGTCTAAGTATTTTACAAATACCTAGATCCATTAAACTAAGGCTCTGATACCAACTGTAATAACTCACATATTCTATGTACAGATAATCCACATCATCATACTTATAACACAAAATGTTCCATCGTTTACATAATACAGATTAACAAAATAAAAATTTTCTTAAAGTACATTTATGAATAACTATATGTCATTCATTCTAAACTTTTCCCTTGCCTTTATCTTGCGAGGTATGATGACCTGCAAAACAGGTTAGTCCAACAACTGAGTGTTAAACCAAAAAGGTCTAGTGAGTGTATAAATCTCAAACAAACAACTTACTTTCCAAACAATCAGTTCAGAATCAAACATGTTCAGACACATAAACTTATTTATGTCTCTCGCGATTACACCGCCATTATATCTCTCTCGCGGTTACACCACCCTTACATCTCTCTCGCGATTACACCGCCATTACATCTCTCTCGCGGTTACACCGCCATTACATCTCTCTAAAATAATTCAACATATTAGCCGGAATTAAAGTCCGGTCAGCCT
>NC_037540.1:31179748-31188160 GCF_001531365.2 Cynara cardunculus var. scolymus | reverse complement strand
ATACTCAAAGCTTCAATACACTCACCTTAGAATGTTGATCGGATTAAGCCTGCAATTTACCTTCAGTCTTTACTCTCAACTGATTTTGCTCTCAAGAAATTCAAAACCTTTACCTTTCATATATATATAGCAAGTGCATAAGCCGCCTTTCTCAAACTCCTTACTCACACACAACATTATATTATATAATAATTATATAAACATAAAGATTTAAATTATTAAATCCAATAAAATAACCCGGATATTACATAAACCACTAAAAATGAACACTTGATGGTAAAAAATCAAATTTTAAACTTAAACAAAACTCTTTTTGGCTAAAATCTTCGGGAACGGCGGCAAAAACTTGGTGTGGAATGATCTATACTCTCAAAGGGCTATAATAACAAGTAAATCATGCAAGTATACATCGCTTATAAGTATCGTCTAAATCAAGTAATAATGGTAAGTGTTAGACCCCATAATTCCTATTTGTAAATGTATTAAAAATGTACTAAGTATGGAAGTTTGGAGACCCTATGGAAGACAGAGCTGAGAAGATTCTAAGTGCTGAAGAGAAACCAGAGATGCAATGAAAGGTCTAGAGGTGCTATGAAGACCTGAAGCACTTAACCTGATAATCATCTACTTATAAAGTTCATCGGGTCGATGAACTTAGCATTTCCATAACCCCTCTAGTTTTACACCAATTGGAGAATCGTCAAGTGTGAAACATAGTTCAATTAGATCTACTCTGAGCAAGCAGATACGTGAAAAAACCTGATTGGACATGCTACCTAAAGACAACTGAAGATGACTCATCGGCAGCATGAATTCTGTTACAATAGGTAGTTAGAGATAACCCTCATCTTTCTAGATAGATGTCTTCTCCATGTTTATCTCATATATATCTCAAACTAGATTGTTATCTCTTAGACTAGATTGCTAGTATAAATAACATTCATATGTCTTGTAATCTAAGTAATCCTTCTTGTCATCATTATTATAGTGAAATTACTTGAAAGTTGCATACTTTCTTGAATATCATTAAAGTTGTTCTTCACTTTTTTCATCAATACGATAGATTTAGGTTCTTAAACATAAATCGTCATATTATATTGAGAGATCTGGGATCAACAATTGGTATCATAGCACATTGTTTGATTTTTAATCAAAAAAATCGACTTGAATATAAGTATTCAAATATCTCAATTTTTGTTTTCTCTTCTTCTCATTTTTTTCATCGAAAACTCTCAAATGGCCAACTGGAATTCTGGATACAATGTTGGCTCTCTCACCAAACCTCCAACTTTTCAACGAGAAGAGTATCCCCAATGCAGGATAAGAATGGTAAATTTCCTCGAGGGGATGGACAGGAATCTTCCTAGATCAGTCCTGGAATGTCCCTACATACCCCAAACCCTAGTCCCAAAAGTCTTGGAATAAGCACCACATAAGAAGTTGCAGCGTACCATACGATGAAAGATGAAAGTATCTAGGATGAAGACGACATCGAAAGAGTAGGAGCTGACAGGAAGAGAAAAAGACTACTAATTATGGCCATTCCTAATGAGATTTTTCAATCTCTAGATTTTTGTACCACATCCAAGGATATTTGGGATGAGTTGGCAAGCCAATTTGAAGGAGGAGCCAAAACAAGGAAGAACCGAAGGTTCCAATGCTTAAATGAATATACAAATCTCAAAGCATTGCCTGACGAAATGATTCAAAAGACGTATGATCGTTTTAACACATTAATCAACCAATGTCGTAGAAACAACATTGCAAGAACTAAAGAGGAAAACAATGTGTTAGGTCTGAAAATCAATGACAAATTGTATTCATCTTGAAAGTTAATTTTGTCTATAATTGTATAAAAGTCATCGTGTTTGTCTTTTCTTAGATAGTTTGTCTTTGACCTCTTGTGTCTTGTTTGACCCTATATAAAGGGTGAGTTGTTTGTATTTTTTGTGAGGAGTTTCATTGTAATAATCAGATACGTTTATGAGAGTTTGAGTAGATTTGGATGCTTTGACTTTCTCTCTCTACTCCTTCTACATGTTCTTAATAGAAAACATTTTTGCCATTGTTGATTTGAAGATTTAATGGAAGATTGATCATTTTTGGACTAATAATTGGTATCAGAGCGGATTTGCAAGAAATCTGATTGAAGAAATCAACAAGGATTACACATTTTTTTCTGGAATTTCATGATATTTGTTCTTGAAGTTCATCTTGTTTTTGAATGTCCATACTTGTTCTTCATAAATCTCTCTCAAATTTCTCATTTTTGGATGATTAATTGTTAAAATTGTGATCATTGTGTATGGTTTTAAATCGTGAATCAGTTTTATTCTTACAATTTCATGATTGATCTTTGACAGTAAAGATTTAAAGAGTTTATGAATTTTGATGTTCTTCGTGTTCTTATGAAAATTCATCAAAAAGTTCGAATTTGATCCATTTTTGTATGAGTTTTTGTAAGTTTTTGTGTTTGTGTGTTAGTTTGATCTAAGTTTGAATGGATTTTTTGTTTGGATCTTGTTTTTCTTAAATCGCTTGACTCTTCCACACTTCATTGAGTGATTTAGATTGCTTTTCATCTTGTTGGCAGTTTCAATCATAGCATTGACTTATAATTGTTGACAAATTTCAATCATTTTGTTGACCAGTTTCAATCAAGCTTGGTCTTGAGCGGTTTAGGTAGGTTTTTGTGCGATTTACATCTTAGCCTTGACAGGATAAGAAGCATAGTTTTAAGCGATTTAGCTCATATGGTGTACGATTTACATCATAGTATTGAGCGGATTAAGGTAAAGAGTTTGAGCGATTTATTTCATGCATTAACTGGTTTCATGCACAACTTTGAGTGATTTAGAGCCTATGTTGAGCAGCCTGTGTTGAGCGAGTAGAAGCTGTCTTGAGCGGATTAAAACAGTGTATTAAGTGGATACAGGATCATATCGCACATCACTTGAGCGGACTTGATGGATTAAGATCCACATAGTGAGTGATTTAGACCATGCAGTGACCGAATAAGGATAATAGTAGTGAGTAGTTTAGGTTGTGCCTTGAACGATTTAAGCTCATAGGTTGAGCGATTTAAGCAGTTTCTTTGAGCGGATTTCATGCAGTGTAGTGTTCCATGCAGTGACTATTGTATAGCATGTAGTGTGCGATTTACAGCATGAAGTGTGCGATTTAAGCTCATGCTTTGAGCGATTTACTTAGTGAATTGAGCGATTTATCTTATAGCTTCAGCGATATACAACATGTGGTGAGCGATTTAACCTGCATGGTGAGCAATTTAACTTGTTGTTAGACTTTACTTTGAGCGGATTTGAGCGATTTGGAAGCTGTTTGATGAGCGGATAGAAGCTGTTTGATGAGCGGATAGAAGCTGTGTGTTGAGTGATTTATCTAGTGTGTTGAGCGATTAAGAGTGTGTAGAACACCTTGTAGTGAGCGATTTAAATCACCTTTTAAGCTAACTTGACCGGATTTTGAGCATTATTATTGAGCGATTAAGAATTATTCTTTGGGCGATTTAGCATAGGTCTTGGGTGATTTTGCTTAGGACTTGGGTTATTTAGCTTAATCTTTGAGAAAATTTTACTTGGTCTTAGGTACTTCTTTGGGTGGTTAAGACTTAGCATTAAGTGTTTTTAAATTTCGTCTTAAGCATTGTTTTGAACTTAGGCATACTTTTGAGCATTTTAGCCATATTCTTTTTCACTACTTGATTTGTTTGAGTCTTGCTTATTTTGCTAAACATTTTTGAATAGTTTGTTTTTTTCCAGAAATTGTGTGAATTGTGAATTCTTTTTGAGTGATTGTGTAATACTTTTAGACTGTATTTCTTTGATCAATTTCTTGAATTGCATAGATTCTTTATTTGATCAATCTTGATTTTCTTAGTGGCAGCTTTTCTAGAGAAGAAGAATAAAGAGTTGAGAACTCAGATTTCAAAGCTGGAGAAGAGCATAGTGGACTATAAAGACAAATACATAAACATGTTTTCTGGGAATCATGCTAATGTTGAATTTATTGCAAATTTACAAAAAGATCATAAAGTAGCATTGGAAAGAGTTGAGAATGATTTGAAGTATAAGATTAATAAACTTGAGAAAAACTTGGATTCTGAAAGGAGAGAGTTAGATGATGAAATTAGAAGTTCAAACAAGAAAAAACAAGATTTAATCAATAAATTTCATAAAGCCGAGTCTGAACTGAATGCTGTAAGGAATATTTCCAGAAAAGAAAAGTAAAGAGACTGAAGAGCTTACAAAGAAACTTCACGAAGCTGAAAAGAAAGTTTTGGAGAAAGAGAAGAAAAAGATTATAGAAATTGAGAAAAGATTTTGTACTGGACGAATATCTTATGAAAATAAGATTAATTCTCTTGAGCTGAATGCTAAATTTCTTTTGAATCAAATTTCATATTTTGAACAACTTATCATCTTGGAACGAGCCAAGGTTGATAAAGAAAAGAAAGAGGTTGTGATAACCAGATCTTGGTTGTCACTTGAGGTAATGAATACGTGATTATCTGTTAAATGATTATGTGTTAACATGATAAATTGGTGTGTTTTGATTCTGTCATTGTGTGAAATTATATGCATAATTATGCATACATATGTGTGATTGTATGCATGCATGTGTTAATGTATGCACATGGGTTAGCCGCCTTCCCAGTTTGGAAAGGGTATAAAGGGAGATTGAAATCTCCATTGCACTTCTTTACTTGTTCTACTCTCTAAATTGAGCGATTTATCAAAGAAGAGGTTTGATATCGGATCTATTTCAAAACAGATTCAATAAGCAATTCTCGAAAGATTTTAAAAGGTGAGTGGTTAAACTATATATTTATTATGTTTTGAAAGATTCTTACTTGATTCAAGTTTAAGTGGTAATATGTTGAGCGGATTTAAGTTAAACCGGATAAAAGGGTTGGGTGGTTTAAGCTTAAACCGGGTAAGGCATGGGCGATTTAGACATAAACCGCATAATATGTTGACCGGATTAGTTCTAAATCGCTTGTGTATTGATCGGACTAAACCTGTTTAAAGATAAACCGATCAATTGTATGAGCCGGTTTAGGAATTGTGCGATTTATAAACTTGAAACCATGTTAAGAGTTTTGATCGGAGAAGTATGAATACGGCTATAAGGTGACCGGTTTATTTTAAATCGGATGTTCATGAATAGTCTTATCCGGATTTGTTATCCGGACTAGATTTTTTTATGGAATCAAAGTGTTAAATCGGTCAATTTTATGAAAAGTTGTCCGAATTTGTTATCCGGACAAGGTTGATTGGATTGTATTTTAACTTGTCATTTTTATTGTTTAATTTTTAATAAATGGGAATTTTGACAAAATGAATTTAAACTAACTGCGGTTTATTCTAAATGGAATTGTTTTATAAAATATTTTGATGGGGAAACAAGGGTGGCATATCAAGGAGAGGTGTACCATGGGATAAGGGTGCCATATCAAGGAGAGGTGTACCATGGGATAAGGGTGACATATCAAGGAGATGTGTACATTTGGATATAAGGGTGGCAATTGTGTGTGTGTTACATAATATAACTCATACTATTATATCCTTTAAGATTACCGTGATTTGGAATCTTTATTTCTTTGTGATTTAAAGGTTTATGATCAGGGTACTTACTGGAAATCGTAGTCTAGATGTTATTGAGAAAAAGATACCAGGTTTGGCCTGAAACTTTTAATAAACCTTGTCAGAATGAAAAAGGTTTAAAAAGTGGCATTATGTGAAATTGGTAAACCTGTTTGGATTTGATGTATTATTGCAAACAGAGAAGTTTGGCTTGAAAAGTGAAAGGTATTGGTATTATGTTCTTACTTGTTCATATATATTTGTGTTATATATATATATATATATATATATGAAAAGTTGTTTTACTTAAAAGTTTTGGTGATATTCACCCTGCAATAACATAAATAGGGTAACTCACTAGACCTTTCGGTCTAACCCTCGTTTTGTGATTTTAAACACGTATTGCAGGAAGTGCAAAAGGTAAAGGAAAAGGGAAAATATAATAAATTCCCTATATGTTTATCTGCATGAAGATTGGCTGATGAATTGTATAGTTTTGGCAAATGAAACTGGATTAGTACAGGATTGTAGTTTTGAATTTTTAAATCATGTATTTTGTACTGGTAGATTCTTGTACTAAGGGACCTTTGTGATATACAAACATGTATTTCTTATATATGAAATAGATGTTACATGCAATGTATGGAATGGGGTGTCACAGAGGCTGAACAAAAGCAGAAAGCACTAGATGAAGAACAAAGATTGTTTGTACTTGAAAAGAGAAATACTGTCAAGAAACATGTTGTAATTGCCAAAGAGCTTACTAGGAAAAAGAAATGGCTTGACATTGCTTCGAAGAATGATAAGGGAAGTTCAGATGAAGAAAGAAATAAAAGTGTTTGAAAAGTTGAAGAAAGAATTAGAAGGTAAGTTTTTGGATACTTCAAAGAAGTTGTCTGATCTAGAGACAGAACTTGTGGCTGAATTGAACATGAGAACTAATTTTAAGAAGAAGTATGATTTAGTTGCAGATGAGAGAGATCGGTTACTTAAGAAAGTATTAGATTTTTCAAGAAATACTATGATGACTTCGTTGCTTTATATATTTATTATATTTTTTTGTCTGTGATTTGTCTGTGCTGAAAGTTTAACTGGTTCTCAATCTCATTGTAAAACTTGCTTTTATAACAGTTCCAGTGTTAAATCCAACAGTTATTCAAGCAGTCATAATCAACTGTTTCTAAGAACAAGTCTCATTCTTCAAATTAGTTTTATCAAGGGTATGTCATTGGATCACTCAATTATTCTTCTAAGATTAAAAGCATTTAGGTTAGTAAATCCGAATCTGTTTCATCAATGTACTCTTGTTGCTACTAATAATCTTCCTTGTTTTGTGAGATCCAATTCTGACTTGATAAATCTTAGCAAGAAAGGGATCATGTGCTCCACATGCAAATCAACAGATTTTGTGAACAAGAAGATATACAACAGATGGAGTACAGATGATAAGTACCAATTTATTTGATACTTTTGCACTTTTTCTTCACTTTATTTACCCATTTTATTTTCCCAAATTCCACAAATTGAGTCTTTTCGGTTTGTTTTTCTATTTTTATATTGSAGCTARGRTGATATGATAAATATGTTTACTTCTTGGATGTATGTTAATTTTTGGGGAAAATAGCCATGTTTATAGGTATTTGGCTAAAGCATGTTTCAGCACTCGCTGCAGGATGATCCAGGGGCATTCTTGAAAATAGTACGGGAATCTTTTGGGGTCACATCGTTCCTTTTTGGCAGCCCATCTATTTGAGATCTCAAAGGACTAATTAGAGATCTGATTTTTGACATCTTCTAGGTAGTTTTACCTTACCCATGGTTTTGTTCAAAAAGGTGGGTAAAGGTCTTTACCCATTGGATTTTACCCTCCCTTCCTCCACTATATAAAGGGGGGGAGGTCTAGCTTTAGAGGTATGCAATTTGTAAATAACAATCCTAAAAACACTTGAAGTAGTCTGAAGGTTCTCTTATTTTGAAGTTATATTCGCAAGTATTTCTTTTTCTTCTTTATAATTCCTTTTACGTTTATTTCTTTAGTCATCTTTTATTATCTTAATGCTTTCCTTATTATGTTTTATTATTTATGCAATTAATATTAGTAGTTAAAATATTTTAATTCTCTTTTACGAATCCGTCGTTATATTTATTTCCTCCTTTTACTCTTCTTCTCTTAAGTTTATTTACTACGTTTTATTATTATTCTTGCACGTACATTTTCTAGTATCGTTAGTTGTTTCTATAATTACGTCTAGAATTTCCTTCTTCTCCTTTATTTCTTTTTTATGCATTATTATTTACACAATTAATTTTTCAAACATGTTAGGCTAAAAATATAGCTTGGGTGTTGGGTGAAGTTAAGATAAGGACCGGTCTTATTTGTAGAAATATAAATTATAAGTCTTTACAACTACATCATTCAAGTTTTTATTGTCAAAACATTATCCACGGACAAGTTGATCACTTGTTTAAAAGTGCTAAAGTGTGTTGGATTTAGAGATAAACCAACAARYACRCRTCAACTTGAATGATATGGAAGTAGGCTCGAGAGAGTTACTTAGAATCGAGGAGACTCGTTTTCGCTCCGTTTAGCTTATAAAAGGAATAGTTTGAGCCAATGTCGGGAYTCCAGCCTTGCATAGAGATATGAGGGTTGGATCTATGACTGTGTGCCATTCTACATCTCGAGAGAGTACCTTAAAGAAGCTATTAGTTGTAAAGATAAGTGATTTATAAAGCATGCTATAGAACCATGTCGTAGCATGCTGTCTACTTTTAGATCGGTTTAACATCTTAACGAATCCCTACACCC
>NC_037540.1:31169934-31179272 GCF_001531365.2 Cynara cardunculus var. scolymus | reverse complement strand
ATATGCTCGTTTGTATTCAAAAGTTGATTTTCTGATTTTTTTCCTTGATTGATATACAATTCATTTTTTTAATCAGAATCAGTAAACTTGTTCTTATAGATCTTTATTCATTTCTCTCGCATACCGAATGATCTGATCGTTGTCGCATTATTCCTTTATTGATTGTGCTTAAAAGCCAAATTTCTTGATCATTTTTTATCTGATCATTGTGCTTATTCGCAATAATATTTTTGATTAACTGTTTGTGATCAACTGTGCATAATGCTAAATTTTAGGAGGGACTGAGTGCTTATCAGAAAAACCTCTATGGAATGTTAGAACCGACAGACCTACCCAAGATGACAACGCTATCTGAGTGAGCTTAAACTCAAAAAGGGTTTGTGTGAAGAGTTTAAAATGAAAAAGAGAGGGGTAGTTTTTGCGAGCTAAAAGAATTGATGAGAGTTGTGTCAGGATTAAAAGAATACGAGAATCATGTTCCAAACTTCTAAAATCCAGGCATACCACACAATCTATTAGTTCTCAATTCTTTCGAGACTAATATTGAAAAAGGCAAAGCCCAGACCAATTCTTGTCACAACCCCACTAGCTACTCATTTATCTCTCAACAGATAAGTGTTTCAATAACACTTGGGTATTATTTTTTATCACTAATTGAGTTTGATAAATTTGTGTAGTCCACACGGTTTATCTTTTTTAGCCTAAACAAAAGCATATGTTGCTTTATCTTTCTACACTACACAGATTGCATTTTATTTATTAATTTGCCAAAACATTCATATATATCCTATTTTTTAAGCTATCGATGATTGAATGGAAGACCTGGTGAGATGAGCATCTTAAAGTCTCATATATACAGTATATCTGTTATACTCACAGGCCAATATTTTTATAAGATTGAAAACAATTTCATACGTTGAAATTGGTTGTTATCTTCCCATTCCCTTAATATGAAAAGATTAAACAAGTGGATTTGAAAAGATCTACTTACAATTTCATGTATTGACGGCTTATGCGGAGGATTTCATTCATTCTTGTGTATGATGTAATGATTCTCATTTCATCATAAGGGGGAGTATGTTATAATGAATGAAATGTCCAATTCCGATCATTATAAGGGGAATTTGATGTAAAGATCAAGGGGGTGTAACTTCAATTATGGCAAAATACTCAAAAGGAGTGCGACTAGAAATGATTACAAAAGATTATTCTGATGCGACAATGTCTGAGAGTTTTTGAATGACAAGATCATTGTTTCAAAAGTTTACCAACAGAGTTTTCTTATCAAAGAGAAAGTTTGTGACTTGTTGTCTGAAGATTCTTTGAAGATGACATCTTGTACATTGTTTCTGAAGATTTTTGTTGATACTGTTCTATATTATCAAAAGAGAAGATCATCGTTGTTCTACATTCGAGGGGGAGAATGTTAGAAGATCTTTCTGAACGAATGATTGTCTGACGATTTCAAGTTGAAGATTGTTTTTTGAAGAAGACATAGTGTGCTTAAAGCATCAAAGTTCAAACGAGACTCAAAGCGTGCAAATTCTTTCAAGTCTGAATACAAAGGAGGAGAATGTTAGGTCTGAAAATTAGTGATAAATTGTATTCGTCTTGAAAGTTAATTTTGTCTATAATTGTATAAATTCATCGTGTTTGTCTTTTCTTAGATTGTTTGACTTTGACCTCTTGTGTCTTGTTTGACCCTATATAAAGGGTGAGTTGTTTGTATTTTGTGTGAGGAGCTTCATTGTAATAATCAGATACGTTTATGAGAGTTTGACTAGATTTGGATGCTTTGACTTTCTCACTCTACTCCTTCAACATGTTCTTAAAAGAAAACATTAATGCCATTGTTGATTTGAAGATCTAATGGAAGATTGATCATTTTAGGACTAATACAATGTTTTATTCCTCAAAAGTCTTGGTGATGAATGGACACAACTGTCCATGTCCTTGTAAGCAAACCAAGAATTAGAAAGACGATCACTCCATGATGTGGATGGAACACTTGCTGCCCAAGAGCAAGATATTTTGAAAATGAAGGTGTCAATAGGAGGACCTCTAGCCTTAGTGTCTGAAGAAAAGAGGGTTATTAAAGGCCTCTCTAAAGAGCATCACAAAAAAGAAGAGCAAGAAGACCTTAATCATAGAATCTGAATCAAAAGAAGAAGCCTCATATTTTGATGATGATCTCAAAGCTTTCGTCAAATATCTTGCCCTGATTACAAAGCAGTTCCAGAAGAAGTTCATCAAGAGACCCTTTGAAAAGAACAATAGAAGAGACTCCAGAAAGGAAGGATTCTAGCCCACCTATGGATTAAAGACAATCAAGTTTCATCAGAGAGATGAACGAAGAGAAGATAGAGAAGACAGAAGAGTGGAACAGAGAAAAGAAGGAGACGGAAGAAAAGATGGTCAAAGATGCTACTGATGCGGAATGCTAGGCCATTTCTTAAAGGATTGGAAAGGACGACTAGTGAAGGATGTATACTACTACAAAAATAAGTACAAATATAACCCAAGAGAAAGAAGCCTCATGGCAGAAAAAGAAAACTGGGTATCTGACTCTTTATCTGATGAAGAAGATAAAGCACTCATATGCCTTATAGCCAAGTCCACTGTTGAATCCTCTTCTGACTCCGATCACCAGATATGTAATTCTTCTCCTGACGAAACCAACTCTGATCCATCAGAGCTAAAGTTAAATGTTTAAAACTTTCAGAAGATTTTCAGAAATTAAGAAAAAAATTAAACTTTGAAAATTATGAAAGTTTAAAGGCAGAAAAAGAAGTTAGTTTCTACAAAAGAGAAACTAATATTCTCATTAAAGAAAAAGATGAATTAGAAAAAGAAAAGACAAGAATTGCATCTCTTAAGAGATCAGAGGAAGAAAAGCTTTTGGATCTAAACAAGAAGAATCCAAGGCAGAAAGACTGAACTTGGTAGCTCTAAAAGATTTATTTCAAAAAAATGAGAGATTCTTCATCAAAAGCTTCAAACCAATGAACTTCTGATAAGGAAATATTAGGATGCTCAAAACATTTATGTGAAACTTAATGGTCTAACTAATTATCAATGCATAGGATTCAATGATCTTGATTCTTTCATTGGAAACAAGAAAACCACTCTTGAATCCACTTTTAAACTTGGATGTGTCCAAAAACCTGACTTTTCTCCTAAACCAAAAGCCTCTTTCAAAAGAGCTAAAATAAATGAGAATACCATATTTTCAAGACAAGAATTTAAAAATGTGGTTTATGAATGCAACACTAGTAAAAATCCTGGTATAGTGGATAAAGTTTTAACTCCTTCCAAACTAGATGTTGGTCACGTTAGGGTCTACAAGATGTGTACAACAGTTTATAGAAAGGGGGGGGGATGAATACAAACACATAAAACGTTTCAAATTTAAAGTATATATTGATAAGGAAGGATCAATACAGATTTTACAAGATTGTTTGCGGAAAGATAAGTCAAATAAACCTATCTAAAAAATCTAAAGTTACATACTAATTCTTAGCAAATAAAAAAAAGATTTGCTGTTGAAGACTTATAAGAAAGTAAGTTCTATCTGGGAAAGTACTTGCTTAGAATACAACAAAGAGATTCTAACTTGCTCTTGAAGATGAGCGTATTTGTTCTTAGATGAGTGGGTTCTTTTACTTAAGCGTAAGTAAGTTTAGAGTGAGGGGTAAGAGTATCTCTGCATGGAGATAGAACACATCTATTTATACCCATTGCATTAAATGCACATTTAATGCAACATGATAAGGTTAGAATACGTGTCAAGCCTTAAGGGGAAGACTTGTCATTTGCTAGAGTGAATAATACAAAAGCCTATTCATGAGCAGACATACTTTCACAAAGTTGGTGGGTAATAGATTCAACTAATCAGATCTGTACCGTACTAACGTTTAGAAAGGGTATGGGTTTGTCCTTTGTATGTGTAAGAAAAAGACAAAAACAATCGTGCTCAACAAGCTTCTTTTGATCGCTGAATGCTGGAATAACCTGAAGGTCTCTTCAGCATTCGTTGAGGTTTGGGCAGTCCTCACACATATGTAGACAAGGTTGTAATCACTGAATAACACTTCAGATCACGTACTCGCCAGTCTCTAATCTTCAGTTTCAGTCTTGGAATTTCACTTAAGGTTCTTTGGTATGAGTTTTATCTTCTTGAAGAATCGCTGTCGCTGATTGGATTTACAATACAAGTTCTTCAGCGATCACTGAACAGACTCAATGATGATCGCTGGAACTGAAAACAGAAACATAAATACTTCGTAAAGGGTAAAAGGGATTATCATCAAATCAACGAGAGAGGGGATCAACACTAGAGGCCGATGAAAACTCCATAGTTAAACCAGAGCCTATGGCCATCGATTCCACAAGTACATTAGGATGTGATACTAATGGACCAGAACATCTAAGTAAGGAACCAAAGCCATCTAGAGGATTGATGAATGATTCAAGTGCCTTTGAAATTCATCTAATCCTAACACAACTCTCATCAATTATTTTGACTCACAACAACTACCCCTCTCTGTTCATATTAAGCTCTGCACACAAACCCTTTTTGAGTTTAAGCTCACTCAGATATGGTTGTCCTCATGGGTATGTCTGTCGGTTCTGACGTTCCATAGAGGTATTTCTGTGAAACACTCAGTCCCTCCTAAAATAACAGTGTACTCAGTTGATCACAATCAAAATATTATTACTATAAAGCATAATGACAAGATAAAAATTGATCAAGAAAAATATAGTGTCTAAGCACAAACAATCAAGGAGTAATATGCAAAATCAGATTATTCAAAAAGTGAGAGAAATGAATGAAGATCTGCAAATACAAGTTTACAGATTCTGATATTCAAAGAATAACAAATGTGTATCAATGAAAGTAAAAAAACAGAAAAACAACTTTGATTACAAACGAGTGTATTATCATTGAAAATGATTTTCATATAAGAGACGCGATAATAACAGTTTCAAGAATAGCTGAAACAGGTATTGGAATTATGTTCGATGAGAAATTACACAAGTAAAATCTCAGAAAATACCTGCTCAGAAAATGTACTCTTTTTCAAAAATCAATTCAACTTTCAAAAACATTTATTAAGATTTTCCAGAGACTCCCCCTATAAAATAGATTTAAGTAATGTCTCGTTTCAGCTCAAAATAATAAAAAAAATCATTTTGACTCAGGTCCTAAACTGTGTTGTTCAGAAGCCATAAAATTTAAGTACGGGTCCTAAACTATTGTGTTTAGAAACCACGTTTGGACATATTACAAACTCCCCCTGTATTTGTGCATCATAAACATGATTCTCTTATCAGCGCAGTAATGATACACCTGCAAAATCAGATCAAACAGATTTTGGTGCCCATACGAACTTGGGTTCTTCTTTGTTAGTATCATCTTGTGGGATATTGTAACTGCCAAACCATCTATTCATATTAGATGTCTTATTTTTAGCACTTCTAATAGGTTGATCATATATGCAATAAGATTCATACCAATTGGTATCATACCTATTATAATTGTTCCATCTTCTCTGATATCTGTTGTCTCCATTCCACTTGTTGTATCTTTTCTTGTTCACAAAATCAGTGGTTTTGCATGTGGAGCATATGATCCTTCTCTTGCTAAGATTGATTAGATCATTAGTAGTTCTCACAGTGCAAGGAAAAACATGGTTAGTAACAACAGAGTTACGAGATGAAACAGTATCAGCTTTATTAACCCAAATATTTTTAACTTTAGAATGATAATTGGGTGATCCGATGACATACCCTTGATAGTAGTGATTTGAAGAACGAGAATAGTTCTTAGAAACAGTTTATTTAGAGTTGTTTGAATAATTGTTAGATTTAGAACAGTCATCAAAGTTTGTTTTACACTGTGAAGGAGAACCAATTGAGTTTTGAGCACATAAAAAGTCTTTAACTTTCTTTAAAAGCTAGTTTCTTTCATCAACAACTGAATCATACTTCTCTTTAAGTTCATTTCTCATTTTCAATTCAGTTTCAAGTTTTGTCTTAAGATCAGACAATTTCTTTGTAGTATCCAGAAGTTTACCTTCTAACTCGTGCTTCAGCTTCTCAAACATTTTCTTTTCTTTATCAAACTCTCATCTCTCTTCATCTGAGCTATTTTTTTCATTCTCAGAAGCAATGTCGAGCCATTTCTTCTTTTCTGCAAGCTCTTTGGCAATTGCTGCATATTTCTTAGCAGTATTTCTCTTTTCAAGAGCAAACAACATCTTTTCAACATCCAAAGCTTTCTGCTTTTAAGCAATGCATTCAAATATTTCCAGGTTCTTGCTCAGACAATCTTCTCTAGTTTATTTCTTCTCTTTATCAATCTTGGCTCGTTCCAAGATGATTAGCTGCTCAAAATCAGAGATTTGATTCAATTGCATTTTAGCATTTAATTCCAACGAGTTGATCTTATTTCAAAATATATTATTTTAGTACCAAACCGTTTCTCCACTTCAATTATCCTTTTCTTCTCATTCTCCATATCTTTTCTTTTCATTCTCCATATCTTTTCTTTCAACATCCAAAAACCTCTAGATTCTAGAACTTTATCTCTCTCTTGATCTAGTAATTTTCTTAAATCAAACAATTCGCTCTTAGATTTACACAGTTTCTCTGTGAGTTCTTCAGAATCTTTACCCTTCTTTGCTGGAGAGTTCCTTTCAGTGCATTTTGAACTTCTTGATGTTTATTGAACATATCTTTATTTAATATACTCCAAGTTTTCAATTCTTCATCACACTCTTTTCTTACGAAACTTCGAGTTTTCTCAAGCTTTTCAATTTTATGCAAAAATTCTTCTTCAATATTTTTCTCATTTCTTTATTCTCTCTTCTTAAATCTTTAACTAGATCCTCATTAAGAAAATTCTCACGAAACATATTTACATATTTCTCTTTGTACTCAAACATACTCTTCTCTTTCAATTCCCTATTTTCCTTCTCAAAAAATGATGCCAATAGAAATTCAACGATTGATCAACGGATCTTATGCAGTGTATCAAATCAGTAAGAAAAAATCTCAGTTCAAAAAATATCCTTCAAATGAAATCAGTAATCTCAAAACAAAATTCAGAAAAAACTCAGAAACTGTTCAAAATTCAAAAAATTAGTGAACACAGTTAAAAATCAGTAAAAATAGTCAAAAACTATTAGAAACGGTCAAAAACTATTAAAAATAGTCAAAAACTGTTAAAAAACTGATAAAAAACGGTTCAAAATAGGTGATAACGATGAAAACTAATAAAATGAAGTCTGGAAAAAAAATTGTTTGAAAAATTCAAATTTTTTTTTGTCAAAAATTGGCTCAAAATTTGACAATGATACTTTAGAGGATTCTAGTTCCAACAATCGGTATTAGAGCCAACTAATCAATCTATTGATTAGTTGATCAAATCCAAAAAGTTTTCCTCTATTGTTTTGGGTTGTTTATCTTCTTAAAATCGTTTTTCATTCCCGATCTTAAAAGTTTCTATGAAAATTTGTAGATCCTTTTCATTTCCTAGAAGATATTCGTATTTTGAAATCCTTTTGTCCAAGTTAGTGTTAGTAAAGTTCAGTGTTTCTTTAATTTTCAAAACTTCATGCTTGTTTATTCGGAAGCCCTTTTAAAATGTCAACCCAAACTTGGAATTCCATGTACAGCGCTGGATCCCTTACAAAACCTCATACTCTTATTGGGGATGAATATCCCTATTGGAAGATCGGGATGGTCAATTTTTATCAAGGTCTCGACCTTGATCTGTACGAATCCATCAAGTATGGACCATATGTGCCCATGAAGATTATTCCAAGGGTTCCTGGCTCAGGTGACATTGTTGAAGTCCCTATCGTGCGTGCTCCCGAAGATAGAAGGGACTAGGACGATGAGGATAAACGAAGGGTGGAAATTGATAAGAAGGCCAAAAGTCTTTTAATCATGGGCCTCCTCAACGAAATCTACCAGTCTCTTGATGCGTGTGATTCTACAAACAATCTATGGGATCAATACGCAAATCAGCTTCAAGGTGGGATAAATATGAAGAAAATTTTGTCGTGCTCAATGCCTGAATGAGTTCAATATTTTTCAGGCTCTTCTTGATGAGTCTCTCGAGCAGACTTATCACAGATTCAACACTCTAATCAACAAGTGCAAAAAATGGGACGTGGTTAGAACCCAGGAAGAGAACAACATGCTCTTCCTGAAAAGGTTGACGAAGAGTTGGGGAACCTCCCTATGTCCTTCCAAGAAAATAAAGATCTAGAGCAATAGATGATGCATGACGTATATGGAACCCTGCAGGCCCAAGAAAAGGAGGTGCAGAAGAACAAGGTCCCTCTGGGTGGACCTCTGGCTCTAGTCTATGACTCCAAAGAGACTAGCTTTGGCCAGCCATCCAGAGAAAGAAGACAAAGAGAAGAAAGAAGAAAGGGTAAGAAGGCTCTGGGGATGGAGAGCGAGGAAGAAGATAAAACATCAAGCTCTGACAATGATGATATAAGTGCATTCGCACATTCCTTGGCTCTTATCACCAAGGAATTTCAAAAATTGTTTGGAAAGAGGGTGTTTGATAGAAGAGGAAGAGACAAACAGGAACGAGAGGTACAAGGAGAGGGCATATGAGCCAAAGAACCCTCCTTCTCAAGGCATGAAGAAGGAGGAAGAGCAGCCAAAGAAGAAGAAGCAAGGAGTTAGATGCATCAGATGTGGAAGAACCAAACATTTCTCAAAAAACTGCAAGGGCCCTTTGGTTAAGGACAAACTGTACTAGAAAGATAAATACAAGTACAATCAAACCAAGAGGAGCCTTATGGCGGAATAAAAAAATTGGGTCTCTTACAAGTATAATCGAACCTAGAGGTGCCTCATGGCGGAACAAGAAAATTGGGTCTTTGACTCAACTTCTGTTGAGGATGACCAAGAACACTTCTACGGGATGGCTATTGATAATGATATAGAAGAGTATGGATATGGCTTCGACTCTCAGGTATGTTCTACCTCTAGCTCTGCCCATTCTGAACTAGAGCAAAACATTTCTCTCTTGACACAAGATTTTTTTAAACTCCAACATAAGCTCTTAAGAGAAAAATAAAAGTGAAAGGTGATAGAAAAAGAAAAGAATTTTTTAAAAGATGTTAGCTCTCATTCCTTTATTGTAAAAGTATAGAAAAAGTAAAACAACAAGTATTGACAGAAGCTGATCTGTTACAGAAGACCTCAGAGGACAWTYAWCAGAAGAMGCTCTTTTGTACAAGGTTAAAGTGACAGAACCTCTGTCTTCATCCACAGAGGTTCTGGAAACTTGTCCTCTGCCAAGACAATGT
>NC_037540.1:31167583-31168398 GCF_001531365.2 Cynara cardunculus var. scolymus | reverse complement strand
TATTACGATGTCCATGAAGGCCATCCTAGATCTCGAGACATGGACGTTAGCAGACTTGTTTGGATCTCTCAAGAGTCAAGAGTCCCAAGTTATGCAAATGAAAAGGAATCTAGGTGGCCCTCTGGCTCTAGTTGCAGAGGACGGGTGCTCCAGCAAAGGAAAGGAGGGGAAGGAGGCGAAGAAGGAGAAGAAAATGAAGAAGATGGTTGATTGCTGACAGTGATCAAAGTTCTGAGGAAGAAGAAGTCTCTATGAAGAAGATCATGAAGACTATTGCATTGATCATAAGAGAATACATAAAGGGTGGAGACAGGAAGGAGTACAGAAGCTTCAGTCGCAGAAGCTTCAACGAAGGAGAGAAGTCTGAGAAGAAAKARAGGGACCARAAGCCCTATCAGAGGGCTGAGGAACAAAGGAAGGAAGAGCCCAAAGATGGCTGCTTCAAATGTGGCAAACCTGGCCACTATGCTGCAGACTGTTGGTCCAAAGGACCAAGGACATCACAGAGGGGTTCGAAAGATGCAGCCTACTACAAAAAGAAGGCTGAGTTTTATCAACAAAAGTCACTTCTAGCTCAATCCAGTGAGCTAGTCACAGATGAATCCTCTGATAGTGATGATCAGAAGGGTCTTCTTGCATGGGAAGACTCAGACACAGAGGATGAATTCTTCTGTGGTATGGCGGATGTTGAGACGGACTCCTCTGCAAGAAATGACCAAGAGGTATCTACTTCCTCCTCACGTGATTCCTTTGATTTCTTCACAGAGATTCTTGAAAATCTCGACCAATGTCATTTGGAGCATCAAGGTTCAAAA
>NC_037540.1:31166194-31167483 GCF_001531365.2 Cynara cardunculus var. scolymus | reverse complement strand
GCTGTTCTTCACAGTAGGGCTGACGATGCTCAAGCTATAGCTGAACTGCAGACTGGACTTCTTCAGCAAATCCTGGATGTTGTCCGTCAACCAGCTCTAGTGAGTGCACCCTCCTTCTCTGCCGATAACTCTAGCTAATGCTTTGCAAAGGTTGGAGGATTCCATGGTTCTCCAGCGTCAACGCTTGGACGAACTTTCTGGCCAATTCTCTCATGTGTTAGCCACAGAGAGGGAGATGAGGTCCAACGCTGGTGGATCATCTGATGCTGCTCCTACAGCTTCTCAGGCTGTTGGCCCAGTATCAGCTTCTGTTGCAGTTGAAGCTGAGGCTGTTGAAGCTGAAGCAGTTACTGCTCCGGTAATCCTTACCACCGAAGCTGCCCAAGCTGAGGTTGTAGAAGCCATCCCTAGGGATGATGTCTATACCATCACTGCTGYTGGTGATGATGATGATGTTGATGTGGATGAAGAAGATGATGATGAACCTGTCATTCCAGACACCGGAGATGATCTAGATGGTGACGACGACGATGATGATGAAGATGACTTTACCATTAAGTTCCAGAAGCCATCAACCGTTACCAAAGGTGTTGCCCTTAGGGAAGCTCAATCCCAGGGGAAGCAAAGATAAGGTGAAACGACTCCATCAGGGCACCAGGACCCCAAGTCAAAAGGCAAGGCGGTCGCTGAAGAAGGTAACTTGAAGGTACTTTTCGCAAGCCCACAACAAACCTTATTTGAAGACTCTACCTCTCAGGTAGTGATTACTTCAGAATACCAACTTCACATCCCTTCAACAACCTGCGGTCAACTGGAGTGGGTATCTGATCAACCCAGCTCTTATACTCCAATAGACCAGTAGATGTCTCAGCTTAAGGAGTCGCTCGAMCAGACTAGAGTAAAAATTCCTCTTCGTACCTCTAGTGGTGGTGAGTTTGACTTCCTTTCTGAAGCKGAAAGACTCGAGGCATTAAGGGCTGAAGAAGAGCTAGAGCTTCAAAGGAAGCAGACTGAAGACAGCTTAAAGCTGGCCAAGTCTCTAGCTGCTAAAGTCCTTCCCAAGAGGAAGTCCAAGAAAACGGTGAGTACTGTCCAAGCCCAAGCTAAACTTCTTTCTATGGCAGAAGATGATCGCAAGAAGAAGCTAAAGCATATGGACAAGGAAAAGCAATGGAGCGAAGCAAAGCTGAAAAAGAGACTCAGTCCCTGCCCAATCATCAGCCTCAGCATCAGCGGACGATCCAAAGACGGTGGAACTCTTGTCTCAATGCTCATCACCAGGGACAATC
>NC_037540.1:31161274-31165419 GCF_001531365.2 Cynara cardunculus var. scolymus | reverse complement strand
GGGACACAAGTCTATGAGTTCCAATGTTACTTTCATCATTCACTGACAATCTATAAGTCAGTGAATAAGCTTTCAGTTTCAGTTTCTGTACTTGTAATTTYCTTAGATATAACTTAAGAAAACTTCTCAAGTAGAAACTGACCAAACTGAAAAAGATTCCAAAATAGTAAAAAGGGACATGTACTTTATATGTAACTTTTCCTTACTATTGTTTGATAAGATAACTTTCTTTATGTTATCTTGTTATCATCAAATAGGGGGAGATTGTTGATCCTCTCTCAGTGATTTGATGATAATCCATTTTATCTATCGATGTAATTTTGTTTCTGTATTTTCAGTTCCAGCGATCATACACTGAGTATGTTGAGTGATCACTGAGAAGCTTGTTTTATAAATCTCAGAGACAAACAATACTTCAAGAAGACAACACTCACACCAAAGAACCTTCAGCAAATGTTGAAGACTGAAACTGAAGATTAGAGACTGGCGAGTACGTGATCTAAAGCGGTATTCAGTGATTACGAGCCTATCTACAAATGTGTGAAGACTGCTCTAGCTTCAGCGAATGAAGATGAGACCTCCAGGTTATTCCAGCATTCAGCGATCAAAGGAAGCTTGCTTAGCACGATTGTTGTTGTCTTGTCCTTTTGCACACAAAGGACAAACCCATACCCTTACTAAAGTTAGTACGGTACGGAGCCAATTAGTCGACTCTTTGTCCACCAACTTGACACGCACTCTATACCCTACCTTACTGCATTAAATGAACATTTAATGCACTGGGTATAAATAGAAGTGTTTCTTCTCCATGCAGAGTGCGTGCATCACTCTCTTACCATATTCTTACTTCAAGTTTCTTCTAGCTTAAGTAAAAGATATTTCTTTTAGCATTCTCTTTTCTTGTATTTGCTAAACCTCTGTGTGTGACCAAAGGTTGTTTAGATAGGTTTCCTATACCTTATCTTTCTGCAAACAATCTTGTAAAATCCGTACTGATCTTCTCTATCTATATATATTTTAAATTTGAAAACTTTGTGTTTGTATTCATCCCCCCTTTCTACAAACTGTTTCTTATCTTGTAAACCCTTTTGGGACCAACATGGATAAAGCTTAACCAACATCAGTTCTAACTCATAATTTAGAGCCTTCATGTCATCATCTTCAGGGAAACTTGTCAAACCTTCTTCCATCAATTCATACATTTGACTGAATGTGTTGTTGATTTTACGCATGTATTTCCTCACACCAGCCATTATAACCTGAGAATTATACACCTACGAAATGGAAGTAAGATTCATAGGAATGTTCATTAATTTAACGAAATGGCAGTAATTTTATATTGGCAAAATATTGAAATATATACCTCTTTTCTTGTGCCTTCTACGTCTTCTTCTTCGTCTTCGTCTTCTTCTTCCTCTTCATCTTCCTCTTTATACCCATATTCTTTTTCTTCATTCTGGTTTTCCTCTTCTTCAAATGGTTCTTGAAGGATACCATTGCCAAAACTTCCTGACTTTATTGCCAAAGACTCTCTTTCTTTTAGAAGTTCTGTAGTCCAAATCTTGATAGCTGGAGAACTTATTTGAACATGCAAATCTTTGCATAACAATCCATCCACATAGAGTAACTAGAAATAAAAAACATTATCAAGTTAATATAAAATAGATACAATGTAAATAAAAATAAATCATACCGTTAAAAACATCAATGGCCCACAATAGTACGATGTTGGATCAGGCCTATTCCAATTCTTTTTGCTTCTCTTCAAGCAATCGATGACAAACTCACACCAATCTAAGTTATCTATATCTTCTTGTGTGCAATGTAGCACAAAAGCCTTTGATTAGTTGTCCCTGCCTTCATAGACTCACACAAACAGGTAGCAACGAGTACGAAAAAGTTCAACTTGAACATATCTCCTCCATCTATTTGTTGCTTCATATGTTCTGCAACTAGAGATGGATGAATTTCTTTTTTGGTTTGAGGAAATTGGTTTCTCCAACATCTAACCACTTTATCATTGCTATTTGTTCTTTTTTGGGTGATACGAATAGGACCAGTTGGAAAACCAAGCATTTTCTACACGCTGTCTTTTGTAATTTCCAGCTCCCCAACTGGAAGCTTTAAGACCATCCTTTCATCATCAAAATTGTCGACAACGAAAAAGCCCAATCTTGATGGAATATATTCTATGCTAAAGTGTAGGATTGACTTAAGCCTCATGGCTGTAACATACTTTCTCTACTCTATTTGAAAGTTTTGAATTGCCAAACATAATTGAAGAGGAGAACTCCTTGTTCTCAAAACCTGAACTACCTCATCTTCAACTTCATTTGCAACCCTAGCCAACTTCAAATTCTTTTCATTCTTTGTAGGATGTGTGGACTTCCTTTTTTGTACTTCAGAAGGCTGTTTAGAAGAAAAGAGAATAAAGTTATACAACTTGCATTTCATTAAACAAAAAAATCAAATAAAAACACTACCTTCACTGCAAGCTGATTGTGAAGGTTTATATTAAACATTACCTGCTTCTTCAACAGGTAAAGGCTTAAGAATCCTTGGACGTAAAATCCTTTTTGAGACCATGGGTTGACTTGAGGGCATAAAGGATGAGGTTTCAACATCCATCAATCTCACATCATTATCTACAAAACATAATAAACTTAGAATGCTTTGCTACCATAAGAGAATTGTAAACAATTTGTAATGAAACTATCAATAATGCATCACAATTTATGAGAGATTAGGTTGTTTTTGTGAGACCTGTAAGATTATTTTAATAAAACATTGGGAAGGAACAAAAACACCAAACCTTCACAGCAACAACACTGTGAATGTTTACCTTCTTCATTTAAGACCATGAAATACATTCATGGTCAAACAAAATATTCAAATGTTCTTATAGATTAAAGTTGATTAGGGACCATGTTCAATCAAGAATATCCACCAAAAGGTATGGCTCGAGGTAGGATATCACAGAGTTCATCTCAGCCTCAGAGAGACATGATGTTTATGATAAGAACCCAACTTGTGGAAATGGTAAGTAAAACAAAGCAGCAATGATTAATAAGGCAAAACATCAAATATAAAATATTCATTCAATTGTTACCTTCAATATTCATCTCATTTTCATCTTTTGGAGTAGAAGTTCCCTTTGGATTACTTCTTAGCTTGGCAACAAGCTTTTTTGTTAATGGCATTTTTCCTATTTTCTTTTTTGCCGTGTCTGAAAAAATAAAAAATAAATAAAACATAAGTACAAAAATTAGTTACTACTGTTTCTAATGAAAACTTTCGTATATTCTACATACAAGTCAACAATGGTCAACATTGACATTAAAGCATGGGAAAGCATGATTCAGAATTGTAGATATATAATGAGACACGTCAACAATGGTCATAACATGAATATGAAACTAGGGTTTGAACTTGGAATCCATTAGAACAGAACATGAAGAAGGAGAATAATACAATTTCATCAAAAAGAAAATCTAATTTTAGTTAATTACCCACATAAATTTAGCCTCCAATAGAGAATCAAAGTTCGATATAGGTAAAAGCCTTCAATCGAGAATCACAGTTCACGTTGAAGTTTAATCAAAAACAAAACCTAAGTTTTGTTACTTACCAACAGAAATTTAGCATCCAATCGGTGAGCAAAGTTCGCTATGGCGAATCAGTTATCGAGAATCACAGTTCGCGTCTGGAGTTAGAAGAGGCTTCCGATAAATGAAGAGATTAAGATTGAAAATCACAGTGGTTATACTAAAATGACAAATTAGAAGATAACAGAAGATGAAGAAGACGAACAACACAATGTAATAAAAAAAAAAACCTAAGTTTTGTTACTTACCAACAAAAATTTAGCCTTCAATCGATGAACAAAGTTCGCTATGGGTAAGCCTTCAATGGCGAATCAGTTCGCGCCTGGAGGGGTTTTCATGAATGAAGATAAAACCTGAAAATTCATACTTCAACATATACGAACCTTGAACCTTCATAAACGCCACCAGATTCTTCGATAATTACAAAATTGCCATTGGACGACTTCAGACCATTGATCAGATTGTTGATCAAATCCAATGGATGTAAGTTGGTCTTACGGGTCTCACGGAAAAGACTTGGTCTCACATGATCCCAAGTCT
>NC_037540.1:31137798-31155669 GCF_001531365.2 Cynara cardunculus var. scolymus | reverse complement strand
TATTATATATACTGTGAAAAAATATTTTTAATATTTACGATTTATACTTTTATAGTTGTTTATTTATATATATACTATATATTTTGGGGTTAGGCTGTACAAATTGCACTGTGTAATATGTTTTGAATTAATATGTTCTTGGATTTTTTTGAAATATATATATAGATATACATGTATTAATTCAATCTTAATCTGAGTTTCTGGACAAGAAATTTGTAGTTATCTTTATTGGTTTTGAATGTTTATCTTAAAACTCAAGTTTCTTGGTTCTTTGCTCTTGGTTTAAATCGAATATATTTGTGGAGTCGTTTAAATATGTTGGATTTCAAATATATTGGATTTTAAATTGTCATACAATTTTTTTCATCGATAGTCTGTAATTGGAACCATGACTCTTATTTATTCAAATTGTATTAATATGTAAAGACCAAGTGTAACCTATATCATCGTTAAATCTTATCCTATAAAACCAGTGGAACTTCAAAATCGTTAAAATTCATGGCTCCCGCCGCATTGCGTGGGTACACAACTAGTATATATATATATATGTATATATGTATGTATATATATATATATGTATGTATGTATGTATGTATAGGTTGGTTATTATACAACCCTTGACATTTGTGCAACCAATACAACCCAATCTCAACCGTCCATTTCATTTTATTTATATATGATTTCATAGAAGTTTTGATTGTTTCTTAATATAAAGTATTGATCATAATTAGTGAATCATATTCTTATTCCATAAATATTCAAATTATAATAAATGAACTTTCATCATTTTCATAAATATCTCAATTTATTGGGTTGCATTGGTTGTACAAATGTGATAATTTGTATTTGAAACAAACTATCTCTCTCTCTCTCTTTCTCTCTCTCTCTCTCTCTCTCTATATATATATATATATATATATTAGGATTTGGTTCATGTGAGATCAAGGGTTTTTCGTGAGACCCGTAAGATCAATTTATGTTTATTGATCAACTTTATAAGCTAATGATCTAATGGACGAAAGTTGCACGATGACAATTTTGTGATTATTGAGAGGTCTCGTGGTAATTTTGTGCTTATGAATGTTTAGATTGTAAATCTAATCCAAGGGTTAAGAATTGGTCTTACGGGTCTCACGAAAAACCCTTGATCTTACATGATCCCAAGTCTATATATAATGTGTGTGTGTGTGTGTGTATATATATATATATATATATATATATGTACAATGGTAGTCTAGATAAGTTATGGTGAAAAACGTGAGAAGAGATCTGAATCGTTGGTTATTATTAATGTCATAACCACCAATGAATTGTGCTTTAGAAGGAAATTTATATAATCATCTCATTTAGTATTAACATTCAATTAGGATTGATTCAAGAATTACGTTTTTCCACCATAATTACCGGAACTCAACCTTGTTGCAACAGGTGGATGTAGGGGTGCTCACGGCCCGGGTTGATCGGTTTGGAGCCGTTTTAACAACCCAACCCAATGTTGGCGGTTTGAAAATTTTCAACCCAACCCAACCCAACCCAAACAAAAGTTCAACCCAACCCAACCCGTTCGGGTTGATCGGGTTGTGTTTAAACAATGTAAAATCACATAAAAATAAAGAAAACTTTCCTTTGAAATACGACCGACCATTCAAGATAATATGCAAGTTCATCAAATATTTAGATATTACAATAAAAATGCTTAAACCAAATGATAATACATCAATCAACAACAATAGTTTTAGACGTTTCCATGCTTTCGCTTTCTTGACGTTGAGGTTGATCATGTCATGATTGTCATCTACAATTCAAAGCTAAAGTTAAGGTCGGGTTCATCGGATTGTCGGGTTGGTCGGGTTTTTTTGGGCCTGACCCGATTCCAACCCAATAAGGTCGGGTTGGCTAATTTTTTTATCGATCATGCATCGGGTTACCTTGGGTTGGGTTTCTTTTAAAAAATTCGAGTTGGGTTGGTCGGGTTCATCGGGTTTTTGAGCACCCCTAGGTGGATGTATATTATATTAAAATCAAAATCATATAAATTACATTCAAATTGGTGTAAGAACACACACAGTATACGATAATAAGAAATTTTCTCCCAAAAGAGACGTGTTTGACCCCTGAAGAATACCATAATATAATAAAATGAGATGAAGTTCTTGTAGTTGGAACAGAAGAGTGGGTACTAAATCAAACAAGACAAGAAACAACTATAATTCATCCAATTTACAAGATAAAAGAGTGGGCAACTGTGAGTGTCAAAAATATTTCATTGTGTTCTAAGTTACATCTATGGTTTCCTGTTTTCATAAATCAATTCAGACTCTATTCGACTTTGGCCTGTCTTTACAGGATAATGCCACAAAGCAGAAACCAACTTCAAAGGATTTTTCTACTTCAATTCTCCTGGTTCAACTATTCATCTTTCCTCCATAGTCTTTCAGTCTCTCAGACAATTTCGGACGTATAACTCCAAGTTGAATCTTCTTGTTCTTGCCCCCTTGAAACCAAGATAAATTATAATAACCAATCTGTTGAAATTGGCATATAGAAAGAGAATCTTCAGTTCTTTGCCACCAACCTCAGTGCCTTATGTAAAAAGATCAAAAGCAAAGAAACCGTTACAAGTTGGAAGTGAACTCTATTCTAGTTTTTATGTTTACAAGACTATGCTCCTCAGGTCCATCCAGAATATACATCTTGATGCTACAGACTGCCTATCAGAGAGGCAATGGCAATCTCTTCAAGCACGTGGCCATTCTGTACTTGAATTAAAGAAATTCGGCCAACCCATCTACTTCGAACTAACCTATTTTGATGAGGATAGATTCGAAAGTAAAATAGAACGCCCCGAGTGTCTTCTTCATCTTCTAAGGAGTCACGAGGATTGGGTGGAAGTCCTTCCAAGCACAACATCAAAACGGGCTTGAACGAAGGTGCCTCTGGACTTGAGGCTCAATTGGGTCCACGTCTTGGTTCTAATCTTCCCACTTCTGACTAGTTACAAAGGCAGAGTTTGAGGCCTTTACTAACAACATTCAGGCGTCCTTGGATGGTCTTAAACTCACAGTCTCACAGACTGAGGCTCTTAAGGCTCAATCCCAAGCCAATGCAGTTAAATTGGAGATGCTAAGAGAAATGATGACCCAAAACTTCAACGCTCACAACTTGGCTCTGCAATCCTAGTATGAATCTTTATCTTCTGGGTTTTCCATCACAGAAGGGTCTATCTAGAACCTTAGTGATCCTATTCAGAGTAGGATTCTAGAACCAGCATCTACCTCTGCACAACCATCTTCTTCTGGTCCCACGATCTCTGTGGATAATTTCAAATTCACATCCGAAATCAAGGCTATGTTCTCTTCTTCTACCGTGTCTGTACCAGCTTAAGAATCCAGCCCTATTATATGTACAGAACTAATCACTAAGTCCAACTTGCACAAATTTCAAGCTTCTTTGTTGTAGAAATTTACAGAAATAAGTAAGGGTGTAAATGATGCGAGTCGAGCTCGAATATCACTATACTCGACTCGAACACGAAACCCAATATCCAAGCTCGAACTCGACTTAAAAACCCGCGAGTAGTAAAAATCAAAGCTCGACTCGATAACTATTTCTCAAGCTCGAACTAAACTCGAATCAAGCTCGAATCAAACACGCACCAAACTCGAACTCGAATCAAGCTCACCCATTGAAATTTATGAAATTATAGGGTTTTTCTCTTATAAAATTTTAAACTTAAAGGTGTTCTCTTAATTTTTACAAAACTAAAGGATCAACTTCAAACTTCATCATCAAAAAGACAAAGTTAAAAATTTCATTCACCTCCCACTTTTTTATAACATTTTTTCTCTCTTCCTTTACCATATTTCTTACAATGTGGGACAATTTCACTAACATTTTTTTGTGGTTTTTCTTTATCTTTTTTTAATTTTGATTTTAATAAAAAAATAATTGATTACGTTTTATAATTAAAAAATGCATAATTTTGTTTTAATATATAAAAATATAGGACATTTTTATTATTTATATTTACAAATTTTATCATAAAAACTAATTATATTTTAAAACTCATTATATATAAAATAATCGAGTATCTCATGAGCTTTTCGAGTCGAGTATTGGATAGCTTGACTCGAGTCGTTAATATATCGAGTCGAGCTCGAGTTCGAGCCGAGCCTATTCGAGTCGAGTGTTGACCGAGTCTATCTCGGGTAGCTCGCGAGTTGTTTCGTATCATTTACACCCCTAGAAATAAGTGCCAAGTTCGCTACCTAGTCAATTAAATCAACCAAAGTTCTTAGGTATCTGGCCATAGATGCCCATGTGAGCAGAATAACAGAAGCTCAAGAGTCTTTGGTCCAGGCTCTGGACAACATAATAAAAACACCCTTGCCAATCCAAATGATGATCGATGAAACCCCCTTCGTAAAAAAGATTGATGATATCAAGACTTGGGTTGATGATACTTAGAAGGTGGTCCATCGCATTGCCAAGCTCCAGAATGCAGCTGAAAGTTGCGCTGCTGAAGCTGCAACAGAAGCCAAGTGGTATGATGACTAAGACCCAGAAGATGGTGACCTTGGTCTTCATAGGAGGGAGAATGCAAATGCCCCTTAGACAATCCAAAGAACAAGATCAACAAGAAGAAAGGGAACCAGATGAGGATGTAAATAATGTAAATGTTGCTAACATTATATCTTCTCTTGCTATTGTCCTAGCTACTTGTACAAATGTTCCAATCATCCCACTCCTAGTAGGAATTCAAGCAGAGCCACTTACCTTCAACTCAGACTCTCCATAAATCCAAGATGTCCACATCTTATCAAGCTCATAATCATCTTCCCCAATACCTTCTCTTGATCTTAAATAAAAAACAACCGCACAAGTTCCCATTTAGAAAGAAGCCCCCTTTCAATAATCAACTATCCCAAAGTCTGTTCCAGAACTAGCCAGAACCTGTTTTGGTAACTTTTGCTCAACCTTCTGATTCTGAAGATAAATTCCAAAAGGTGATCTAAAGTATATAATCTCTTAGAAGGCCTGCCGTCCAAGCTTCAACCTCAATAAACAGAGAACCTGTATTGATGGAAGACATTCATCGATATTTGTACAATGACAAGGACGAGCATGTGTATTTGGAACAACCCAACCTTCACCCATAAGTGTTGGAAGAGGTGAGACAGAGGTTTACTCAGCTCAAACAAGACAACATCAAAGTCTTCTCGAATGAGGGTATAAGACTGTTCTGGATATAAAGATGCAACCTTTGCCACAAGACCATCAAGTACATGGAATACACTGTGAAGAGAGCCTATGGCAATATTAGTGTTTTTAGCGCCAATGATCTTATCAACCTAAACCCTTGGGACTTGATAGATCTATATGCCAAAGTTAGCTAGAGGTTCGACAAAGGGATAAAATATGTTGTGGCAAGATCGATGATTAAAGAGGTTATGGAATCATTGGCAAAGTTCAGAGCACCAATAGATTTCCAGTCTGGAAGTGGGAGTTGAAAGATTGTCTGTAACACCTCCAGATGAGCACCTCGAAGGAATTGAAAACCTTCGTTCTGTTATGATCATCACATAACCAAGATCTAGGCTTATCTACATAAATGAATTGCGAGAAAAGAAATTCCTCATTGTGAAGGAAGTTTTCAAATACTCTACAGATACCATAGAATGAATTAAAAAAAGGTTGCTAAGCAGTTGGAAGAGATATTGTACCAAGAGAAGCCAGAGAAGAATTCATCAGAAACCTATCTTCTGTTCTGAATTACAGAAACTTGATGAGGAGATTATGGGGGATCTACAACAATGATCCTAATGAACCTTGAACGTGTAATTTCATTTACATGTAAATCTTTTGTTCATCTTTTAAGTAATGAAATTTTTACAAAGGACTATGTTATCCTCTTGATTTCTAGTTTAGATTTTTACCTTATTCCTACTTAGTAGGATTTAGACCCCATGACTCATATATAAAAGTATGAAAAAGCTCCAAGTGTTGGTGTCTAGAACCCACTTTATGAAGAACCAGAGGCCGTAACTAGAAGATCACTCGGCTGACTAGAGCCCCCGACCATCCTCTTGACATACTTCTAGACATAACCTTCTATAACAATGATCAAGTATGAAGCCCATGTGCTACAACTGTTCCTGTCCAAAGTTTGTTAGAGCACCTTTATGCGTGGAACCTTTCTGTTGGTGTATGCTTTGACTTTCCTACTTTAGGGTATAAATTGGCATTCATGTTTAGTTCACTATAAGATTTTGACTACACTTTCTCTTACATATTGTACTTGTGGTTATTATGATCAATCCTTCAAGTGTAATTCACATATTTAATCAATACATATGACGATGATGGTGATTCAATCATAATTTTTGATTTTCTTGCTGTTCTTCAACATTAAATTGTTATACTCTGTTTTAGAACTTATTTGGTTCCGCTCGATACATCATTAATTAAATCTAATTGAGAAATTTGGAACCAACATTCGTTCTTCATCAAAGCACTAAGGACTTTTTTAAATGTTGACAAAACATGGAAGCGTAAACACTTGGTTGGAACAAGAAATATTAGGACTCATTGCTTTAGTGTCCTTTTTCATGTTCTTGGGGCTCTTTGGTGTTTCTTTTGTGATCTTTTGATTTTTTTTCATTGATTTTCAATGTTACATTAAAGAAAGTAAATTACATAACTGAGAGAAACTTAATCTCCACAACATAAAACTATATTGAATTGAAAGATAAAACCGAAGAGATATATATTGTATTGAAAGATAAAACCGAAGAGATATATATTGAAAAAACTTACAAGATAGATAAGCACCGATCTAATCTCTCATGCGCTTTAGCTCCTTTCGCAATCTCTTGTCATGGGCAACTCCGATCATGGTAGGAATGCCATAGTAACCTAGATGATATACAAGGTGTTACATAAGAGCTTTTTTGAGTTTATCTAAGTAGTGAACGCAAATATCTCCATTCATCTTGAAGAAGAACAACCCATGCACTGGAGTTGTAAAGATGTGCCATGGAAACTAAATGTCTGAAGGAGGGAAGGACAGAGATCCAACATGGAGAGATCTGGCATGAAATACTTTTGAAGAATGTTTTCTAGTGAGAACTTGATTTTACATTCATTTTTCTATGACTATTCTTTACCATAGTGCCAATTTTCTTACTAAACGAAGAGGACTGAATGGATCATCAAAAACCAGCTTCATCTTGTCGATCAGGGTCTTCAGAAATTGTTCCACTTTGCCTCTATACTTTGACTTAGATTTCTTGATAGCTTGAACCATCTCAACCCATTCAATGTACCCATAGTTTCCCACGAACTTAAGGAAGTTAGTGAGAGTAGTGACGTAGTCTCTAAAGATTAACCTAGTTACAACTATTCACCACCCTTCATCTTCCCAGATACAGTCGTATTAGTGATCTTTGTTGGGTACGACAATATACCAAATACTTTTTATTGAATCAAACCTTAAAACCTTACAAAGTACAGACACACAAATATATATATATATATATACTATATATATATAGAATTAACAGACACCAACTAAAGGACACAACCTTTCGGACATGACACATTGACAGCTATTCTTAACTGTCAACTGTTAACGGAGACTAACGGTAATTAACTAACTTAATTGCCACTTAACAGGAAGTGACCGTTAGGAAGAAATAGCAGAAATAACAACCACAACAATCATGCTACGCTTAATTTCAACACACCCCGTTAAGCTAGTAATGGTTGCACCTTTAACTTGTTCTTTATAGCTTCGAACAACAGAACTTTACTTGAACTTCATTGTTTGAGACCAACTCTCGGATGAAATGAAATTTGAGTCTAATATGCTTACTTTTACCATGGAAGACAGGATTCTTAGAGTGTCCAATAGCTGAACTTTTGTAACAGAAAATAGTAGTGGCCCCTTCTTGTCTGTGTTCTAATTCTTCTAGTATAGCCCTTAACCACAAAGTTTGACAGCCTGCGATAGACATCAAGATATATTCTGCTTCAGTAGAAGATAGAGCAACCACACTTTGTTTTTTTGACTGCCACGATACTACCCAGATCCCAGATTGAACACATACCCAAATGTGCTTTTTCCATCATCCATGTTTCCACCAAAGTCACTGTCACTGTATCCTATAAGTCTAAAATTTTCTGTTTTTGAATACACAATTCCATGATCGATGGTGCCTTTTACATACTTCAAAATCCTCTTACCAGCCTCCCAGTGACTAATCTTAGGAGCTTCCATAAATCTGCTTATAATACTAATAGCAAATACCAAATCTGGTCTAGTGGCAGTCAAATACATAAGGCTGCCTACTAAACTTCTATAAAGACTCCCATCAACTAAATCTTCATTACAATTCTTAGAAAGCTTTAAGCCAAATTCCATGGGAGTGATAGCAGAATTAGACTGTTTCATATTGAATCTATCAAGGAGATTTTGAGCATACCTTTGTTGAGAAATCCTTATGCCTTCTTCATTCTGCTTGACTTCAATTCCCAGGAAGAAATGAAGTAATCCCAGATCTGTCATATCAAACTCTTTCTTCATGCTATTCTTGAAATCCTCTATTAATTTTTGAGAATTTCCTATAAAAACTAAATCATCTACAGAGATGCAAACAATCAACATCATGCCTTCAGATTTAAAGGTGAATAAAGTATTCTCTTGAGGACATTTTCTGAAGCCATTTGTAATGAAATAGCTTTCAATCCTACTATACCAAGCACGTGGTGCTTGTTTCAACCCATAGAGTGCTCTTTTCAATTGATATACCTTGTGTTCTTCTCCTCTCTTGATGTAACCTTCAGGCTGATCAATATRAACATTCTCTTCTAATCTTCCATTCAAGAAAGCTGATTTAACATCCATTTGATGAACTTGCCAATGGTGTTGTGCAACCAATGCTAATACAATCGTTATAGTTTCAAGTCTTATCACAGGTTCAAAGACTTCTTGATAATCAATCCCATGTTTTTGTTTATACCCTTTCACAACCAACCTTGCTTTGTATCTATCCACCTCCCCCTTCTCATTCAGTTTGGTTTTATAAATCCATTTAACACCTATGGACTTGTTACCACTTGATAAATTCACAAGATTCCATGTATCATTTCTTACTATTGCTTCTATTTCTTTATCCATGGCTTCTCTCCACTTCTTTTCTTTGTAAGCTTTCTCAAAAGTTAAAGGGTCAGCATCACAAAAAAATATAAAGTCTGTAGTGTCATTAAATTCTAAGCTTATTGGGTCATTATATATCACTTAAGGTTCTATATCCTTTTTTGGGTGGACTTTCGGTAGAATCTTGTGTATTTGGAGATTCAGTGGGTTGAGATGTACTAGGAGTGGTGAAAGGATTTGGAGATTGTGGGTCCTGATCTTCCTGATGACTGTGTTCCTCTTCACTTTGAATTATTTCTCTCTGACTTTGATCATCTTCTAACAACTTTGTAGTCCCTTCAATTTTTTCATTCCATGACTTTCCCTCTTCAAAGACTACATCTCTACTAACAATAGTTTTTCCAGAGATGGGATTATATAGTTTATAGGCTTTTGACCTATCACTATAACCTATAAAAATGGTTTTTTCTGATTTCTCATCTAATTTGCCCCTCTTTTGTTCAGGTATGTGAGCATAGGCCAAACAACCAAAAACTCTTAAGTGTCCTACAGTGGGTTTGTATCCTGTCCAGGCTTCCTGAGGTGTCTTCTCAGTAAGACCTTTTGTGGAGGTTCTATTTGTCAAATAGCATGCACAAGACATTGCCTCGGCCTAAAACGAGTTGTAGACCTTTTGCTTTTAGCATACTTCTGGCCTTTTCTAATATGGTTCTGTTGATTCTCTCAACAACTCCATTTTGCTGAGGGGTGTATCTTGTTGTGACTTGGTGGTGAATACCATGTTCCCTCAAGTAATCAAGGAAATATATGGAATTGTATTCCCCACCCCCATCAGATCTAAGAGTTTTAATGTGATATCCACTTTGTTTTTCAACAAAGTTTTTGAATATCTTAAACTTAACAAACACTTCAGATTTTTTTTCTTCAAAAAATAGATCCACAGTTTTCTATTGAAATCATCTATGAAGGTAAGCATGTACCTGTTCCACCGATTGAGAGAGTTTTCATTGGCCCACATACATCTGTGTGGACAAGTTCAAGAGGTTTTGATTCTCTCCAAGTTATTTCTTGTGAAAAAGCTTCTCTTGACTGTTTTCTAAGTATACAACCTTTGCATACTTCATCTACTTTGCTTATCATAGGCATACCCTTCACAAGATTGTGTCTTTGCATGTAACTTAGGTATCCAAGGTTTGCATGACCAAACCTGTGATGCCATAACAGAGAAGTTTGTTTCGTAGATACATGCAAAGAGAGCAGAATATCATCCTTGAAACTTAGTGGGAACATCTTGTTCCTTGTCATTTTTATTTTACCAATAGTATGTCCTGTTGGATCTTTGACTTCACATGCTTCTCCTTTGAAAATTACTTCATATCCCTTTTGCAATAATTATCCTACACTAAGGAGATTGAATTTTAGACCTGGAACATAGTATACTGTTGATCCCAGATCTCTCAGTAACACTAATAATTAAGTTAAGAATAACCAAATTATAGTGTTTGGATGAATAAAGTGATGAACACTCAAGAACAATTAATAAACGTTCTAAGAATATACTTGAGTGCCAAAGATTTCACTTTATTCCAAAGATGTGAAAAACGTAAAGGAGTCAAAGATTACAATAGGCCTAACCACCTATTTATACTAGTAATCTAACTAAGAAGATAACTAGTGAGACTATTTAGCTAATCTTCTACTAACAGATAAAGCTTATCTAAACATGGATAAACATTAAAACAGATAAACTTTGTAGAATCCAGCTATTGATTGGTCATCTCCAGTTGTCTTTCATGGGGTACGAGTTCAACCTTATCTTCATATCTTCATTGCTTGCTTCTGGTTGAACTAGTGAAGGAAACTCCAAGTGTTAGTACCYAGAAGGGTTATGAAGATGCACTTTCCATCGCATCTCTGATCAGTTCATCGACCCTCTGGTTGTTCTTCAGACTTAGTAATTTTTCCATGAAGTCTTCCATTGGCCTTCTGGTTCTTCATCACTTGTTTGTCTTCATTACTTCCATGCATAATACTTATGGGGTCTAACAATCTCCCCCTAAGTAATGAAAGAACAAACAAGAACTAATCTAGGAACATTTAAAGTATAGGTGAAGAATAAAGGCTATTCTAAAGAAAAACATCTTTTGCCAAATTTTCATTGGAACAAAATGATGAATTCTTACAACGATGAAATGAAAGAAATTACAATACAAAACATAAGACTACATTCAAGGTCTCCCTTGTGATATATCCCAGAAGCGCATTAACAGTCCTCTGTATTGGACGACTGTTGAGATCTCATGAATTAGTCGCTGTCCCTCTTCTATCGGCATATAAGGTATGCCTAACCTGTCTCTGATGGCTTTTTGAAACCATTCAAGTGTTTCATTTGAGTACTTGAAGGCCTCAGTCAACCTAAAAAATTTCTCCATGCCAAACTCATTTTTATGTACCAGACCCAGTTCTGGTTGAGTAAGTACAGAGGCAGACCTCTTCTCCTACATGCAAGGGAAGTCTTCATTGGATGGAGTGCAGGAAAGTCTATCGATGCCAAGCCGAAGAGCAATTTCAATGTCACTCTTGGCTTTATGTTTCACCAAGGTCTCTATCGTCTGCACGATCACTCTGTTCGCCATCCCAAATCGTATGTCCTGATCCTGTCACTGAGTCGTGTATGCATAAAGCTTGATCAAGTCATAGGGATTGAGATTGATCAAGTCATTGTCATTGAAGATGTTGACTTGACCGTGGGCTCGCTCCATTGTGTACTAAATATACTTGATGGCTCTGTTGGCGAAGATCCTCATCTTGATGTCCATGACCAACCTTATTCCATCATTTGAAAAAACAGTCCATGAAGGTTGGGTAGTCTGTATAACAAACCTATGGCGTAGGAGATTCATGGATTCTGGTGAAAGTATTGGAGGATTGAGAGTCAAACCTTCATCGCGATAATGATATAAATATTGATGGATGTTTTCCATCATGATTGTCTCCCTCGACGGCACCTCTGGACGTCTCCTAAGCAACTCCATGTTGGCGATGATTTCATCGACGACCCCTTGAGGAGGGTGCCTTGATGAAAAGGGAACATCCACTTGCACCTGGGTTGGTTGGGTTGTAGGTTGTGTTTGGACTAAGGGTTGAGAGTGGATTGGTGATGGAATGGTTTGGGTTGGTTTGGTTTGTGGTAGTTCTGGTTCATTGGGTTCATGGTGGGTGGTTTCTGGTTCATTGGTTTTTGTTTGGGTAGTTTGTGGTTCATAGGGTTGTGTTTGGATTGGAGGTTGTTGTGGTGATGAAGGTTGGATGATTGTAGGCTATGGTTGTATGGATAGGGTAGTGAAGGGTTCTGTGGTGCGAGGTGTTGGTGAAGGGGTTAAGGGAAGGTTGGGAGTTGGTGATGGGGTGAAGGGTAGGTTTGTTTCTGTTTGAGGGGTGGATGGTTCTTCATCGATTGATGAACTCAGCTCGATGGGTTCTTGGGCGGTTGCAAAGGGAACATGTACATTATGTACATCTTTAGAGGGTTGAGCCTCTGGTTCCCTCGCTTGGGTTCCTTAGTTTGAGGGAGATTGTTGGTTTTGTGTTTAAGGTGATGGTGGTGGTGTAGTGGATTCCATATGTTAAGCAGTCGCGGCCAGATTCTCCCCCTCATGAGGTCCAAGACCTTGATCATCGGGGTCTGGATCCTCATGTCTTGGCCTTTTCTGCGGGAGGCTGCTGGAGCATGATGCTCTACTCCTCTTCTTCTTTTTCTCCTTCATAAAGGATGCAAGATACGCCTTCAGGACATGTTGTCTTTAACTCTCCTCCATCGAGTGAAGGAGAGAGTTGGTGCATGTCTATTGATCGGCAAGGCTCTGGGAGAGAGCCTTGGTCGGTTGTGCGACACGATGGATAAAATTTTGCATTTATCTCATTGAAGGATGAAACAAGTGCCTTCGACAGGGCCCTTAGATCGACCCTGGTGGCGAACTCCATTGTTGATGATGAGGCAGGTGGGGGCATGGAGGTGGAAGTGGATGTGGATGGAAGAATGGGAAGGTTGGTGATGATGTTTCTCACCTCTGCAATAAAGAAAGAGAAGGCTTCATCAAAAGATGGGACTGCAGAGGGGGGTGGAGGAGGTGGTTGGGGTATGTGAGCTAATATAGTGGCTGGGAGGGAGGTTAGGGTGTTTTGGATGGTGGCCATTTGGGATAAGAGGGAGGCTAAGGTTTCATCGATTGAAGAGGTTGGGGGTGGGGTAGGTTGAGGGATTTGGGAGATTATGGTGGCTGGGAGGGTGTTAAGGGTTTGGGAGATGGTGTTTATTTGGGCGGTTATGGAGACTGGGGTCTCATCTGTCGCAGTTTCCTGGGCCGTGAGGGTGGCGATGGAGTTCATCATAAGTTGGTTTCTTTGGGTGGCAAAGGTGGAGGAGGTGTTATGGTGTTGGGTGATGGTCTGTTGTAACATCTGGAGGCAAGTTGTGTTGTCTCTTGTTTGGATTTCGAGGGTTCCAAGGGACTCTCGAATGGGGGTAAGATCGATGGATGGGGGGTTGTCGACAATCCCTTGTATGATGAGTTTTAGGTCTTCCAAAGACCACTGAATCGAGTCTACAAAGGCTTGGAACTCAACCTTTATGACTAGATCAACCACATGGGTAACCCCTGCAGCAACGGATGCTTGAGTCTCAGCTCCAGAGGTGCCTTCAATGCCTTGTGAAAATGTAGGCCTTGAAGGACTTCCACCAAGTCCTTGATAGCCCTATAGTGAGGAGCTATCTCTTGATGTTGCGACATCTTCTTCTTCTTCCTCGGCTTCAGAGGCTGGGTAAGAGAAGTAAGTGTGTTTCCCCTTAGCTAGATCAAGTATCGAAGCGGTGGGTTGTGCACGAATAGGAGATCGCTCTAAACGATCTTGAGGATCATCAATGCCAGAAGAAACACATGCTTCTGGGTGTGTGAAGGGTGGTGGCGATCCATGAAGCGAAGTGGCTCTTATTTCTTCATCGCCTCTCTGTTGGGAGAAGGGCGATTGATGGTGAGGTTCCTCGGCTTCATCATCTCCAGAGGCCCGAAGAATGGCCTCTGGATGGCTGGCTGGGTGAGGGATTGGACTGGGTCGTCCATGTTCAATACCCCTTTGGCCTTGATCGCCAGGGGTAGTGGTGGTGGTTGCCCTTTGGGTAGTGGGGATGGGAATTGTATGTGAAGGGCCAGGAGATGCACGAGGAGAGTCATCATCATCATCTTCATCATCCGACGAAGACGACTCCTGTGCTCACTCGTTGTTGTCAGGGGATGGCTCTAAGTGATCTGGGGTAGCTGCCCTCGGTTCACGGGACAGCAGGGAGCATTCATACTTCTGCCTTATCTCAGACGTCTTTGGTATGACGCTGAGCATGTCTCGTGAGACTGTTCTCTATGTGGTGTAGCCTTCCTTAGAGGTAGTTGGTCGATGGCCGTTCATCAGGAACTGAGGAGTGTACGGTTCATCGGCCGGTAGTTCATGTCTCCTTATCGCGTCCCTTATGAAGAGAGTGAGGAATCGAGGGAAGAGAACAGAGGTCAACGGCTTTCCTACGGCTTTGAGTTTGCATTTTTTGATCACCGCAACATGGATATTGATGTAGATAAGGAAAGCATAATCCGGCGGTAAGTTGAAGAAGAGGCCATACATAATCGTCATTATGTTGATGTTGCCTTGATCCATCGACTCTAGTTTGCAATTCAGAGCTTTGTTCAATATGGAAAAGAACATATTGCACATTGGGGGCAAGAATTGCCTTTTGAAGTGAGAGGCGTTGCATAGGTCACGATTGTAATCTGGCATTCGAATGAAGCGGAGGACGTCGGAGCTTGTGGGTGGCTCAGCGTAGTGGTCAATGCCGAGTTCTTGATGAGTAGGAATACAAAGGACTTTTGAGACCTTTGCTCGTGAGATCTTGACGGAGCAAACCATATCATTTGGTGCGTCTATGTCCCCCATGATTCCACGGCTTTCGGGGATAAACTCACAGGTTTGCCGATACTGTTGGACGTACTTGAGAGGTATGCCATTGTCGTTTAATGTCAAGGCGGGTTGGAGGATGCAGTTCTGGAAAAACTCGATCATTATGGCAAACCTGTCTTCAAACAGGTTGGTGCGTAGGTCGATTGCGTGATTGTTTGGCTTGATAGGGAGGAAACCAGTGCATGGCTGCCTGTGCCGGTTGATTGCACGTGGCTATCGTTATTGTTCGATTCATGTGATGAAGAGGAAGCCATTGCTATTTGAAGTTGCAGGTTTTTGCTATTTGCTGTTCGTCTTAAGTGTTTGCAGGTTTAGAAGGCGTAAAGAAGAAATGGTTGGGGAAGAATAGTATATATAGGTGGAGTATAGGGAAGGGCATTTGAGAAAAATAATATTAAAAAAATAATCATTATGGTGGGAGACGTTTGGCAAAAAGGTGATATGTTGGGGATCGTGTGCCATCTTGACAGTGTCATACCATTAATGTTGGAGGACACATGTCAATATGGGGATAGTGGATGGGTAATTTGAAGAGGTTTATGGGGAACAGATTGTTGAGATGGCAGGCTTTTGTGTAAGATGACGTTTGGATTATTTGGAATAATTAAATAATTATTCCAAATAATATCTCTTGAAATATCAACAAAAAAAATTATATTTCAAAAAATTCCATCTAATTGTAAGATTTATACTAATTACGAAGTTTCGGTTTTCTAAAAACCCATGTTGTATAGTTTTTAGTCACAAAAGCTGCAATTTTGTATAATCTTAAAAAAAGTTTTCAATTAAGATGGGTTTTTGGATGAAAAAGATTTTGTCATGGAACCAGAGGTGCTCTGGTTGGTCATGACTCTTTGGGTGGGGAACCAGAGGTCTCTTGTTAAGAGTGATGAACAAGTTCATCGATAGAATGTTGGGTTGTATGAATAATGAGCCTTGGTTAGACAAACCAGAGGCTCTGGTTAAGCATGGACAACCCATTATGTAGAACCAGAGGGGCTGTGGTTGCATACATATGTTTTATTCATCATTTATCTAGAATTTTGGTGTTTATAGGCTCTGAATAGTAGAACAGAGGCTCTGGGATGGAAAATGCATGCTTATGCAATGAGAACACTTTATGATGAATGAAAAGCTCCTCCTCAAATGATGAATGGGGATATGGATTGAGTTTAAAACTCCCCCTAGAAACAATAAGGAGGATGATTTTGATGACCAGAGGCTTTGGTCTATACAACCAGAGGCTCTGGTCTATACAACCAGAGGCTCTGGTTGTGAATGATGATGAAAACTGATATGAAATGTGGCTTAGCATGAGAATGGACATAAAAATGAGGGGTTCTTTGAGACCAGAGGGCTCTGGTTCCAAAGACTACATATCTAGAGGCTCTGGTCTTTAGAACCACAGGCTCTGGTTGCAAAGGCGATGCGAACAAATATGAAATTTTGGTTAAGTGCATGTATGAGTGTGTACAATAGATGGGCCTTTGAGACCAGAGGGCTCTGGTTCCAAAGACTTTGAATCCAAAGGCTCTGGTCTTTAGAACCAGAGACTCTGGTTGAGAAAGGAGTACTTAGTGAAAAAGTTCACAAAGTATTGGCTTTGGACCAGAGGTTTCTGGTTCCAAAGGGTGATGGAAAATAACGTGGTTACATGCATGAGTGACCAAGTAGTCCAAGTTTGAGACCAAAGWGGCTCTGGTCTCAAAGAATTGGAATCCAGAGGCTCTGGTCTATACAACCAGAGGCTCTGATTTGAAGGGGAATACTTGGTGAAAAATACCAAGTATTTGATTTGGATCAGAGGTCTCTGGTTCCAAAGGCGATGAGAATTTTAGCCAAAATTTAATCAAGTGATTCTAATGGCCAGAGGCTCTGGTCTTTACAACCAGAGGCTCTGGTTTTGGGTACTTGGTGTTTATGGCCATGATTATTTTATTACTTATAGGCATAACCATGAGATATTGAGGATCTCTGGTTTCAAACTAATGATTACCTCTAAGTGGTGAGATTCAGCATACCCATCTTGCTGACTAGGAATAAAAATCTTTTCTCATCAAGAGCTTTTGTGAGATTTTTAACTAGTTGAATCTCAGTGGGAACAAAGTACGTGTCTATATTACCTTTTTCAACATTGTCTTTTAGAAAATGGTACCTTACATCGATGTGCTTGGTCTTGGAATACTGCACAGGATTTGCAGAGATGGCTATTGCACTCTTGGAGTCACAGAGGATTGGTATTTTTTTCATATTGAAAGCCATAGTCCTTAAGCTGAGTCTTCATCCAGAGAGCTTGTGAACAACAACTAGCAACAACAACATAGTCTACTTCTGTTGTAGAGGTTGAGACACAATTCTATTTTCTGGATGTCCAACTTACCAGCTTGTCCCCCAAGAGTTGACAGCTTCCAGACGTACTCTTTCAATCAAGCTTTCAACCTACATGATCTGCATCTGTATAGGCTATTAGATCAAAGCCAGAGTTCTTAGGATACAAGAGACCCAATGAAGGAGTTCCCTTAAGGTATCTAAAGATCCTCTTGACCGCAGAGAGATGAGATTCTTTAGGATTGGATTGATACCTAGCACAAAGACATGTAGCAAACATAATATCTGATCTACTAGCAGTCAGATACAGGAGTGATCCAATCATGCCTCTGTAGTTTGTTACATCTACAGGTTTGCCTGATGGATCAACAAATAACTTAGCT
>NC_037540.1:31134076-31137668 GCF_001531365.2 Cynara cardunculus var. scolymus | reverse complement strand
AAATATGATGTCGTCTACATATATTTGTACAAGTAGTATGTCACCTTTATGCTTCTTGAGAAACAAGGTTGTATCGATTGTACCTTTTTCGAATCCATTGTTGATAAGAAAGGTGGATTGAGTTTCATACCAGGCACTGGGTGCTTGCTTAAGCCCATAGAGGGCTTTGTCCAGAAAGTAGACATAATTTGGATGTTTTGGATCTTCAAACCTAGGGGCTGCTGCACATATACTTCTTCTTGAAGTTTGCCGTTGAGGAAGGCAGACTTGACATTTATTTGATAGACCTTAAAGCCTTTGTGAGCTGCATAGGCTAGGAATATCCTGATGGCTTCAAGTCTTGAAACGGGAGCAAATGTCTCATCGTAGTCAATCCCTTCTTCCTGGCATTAGCCCTTGGCAACAAGCCTGGCCTTGTTCATTATGATTGTGCCATCTTCGTTCTTCTTATTTCTGAAAACCCATTTGGTTCCTATGGCCGTCTTCCCTTTGGGTAGAGGCATAAGGGACCATACCTTGTTTCTTTCAAACTGGAGTAGTTCTTCTTGCATCGCGTCTATCCAATTTGGATCTTGTAGGGCTTTAGAAATTTTCTTTGGTTCTATCATGCTAAGAAAGTTGGTGAAGAGGCATTCATTGGCTGTTGCTAATCTCGTCTTGACACCAGATATTGGATCACCAATGATTTGGTGATGTGGGTGGTCTTTCGTCCACTTGGTGCTTGACTGGGGTTCTGGAGCAATAGGATGCAGTTCTTCATCGACCGATGGAACTGCTTGCTCCTCCTTGAAGAGATCATCTCCAGAGTTAGATTATGGTTCTTATTATTGATCTGAAGACACAGAAGAAGTATAGGGTGAAGTAACATGAGTTTCAGTAAGAATTGTACCTTTAGTATTGGAGACTTCATGTTCTTCATCGATTCTGGAAGTAGATTTGGCATTAGGGGCATGTCCAGAGATTACTTCTTCTTCGAAGATGTCTTCAAATAATTGAGCTAACTCTGATTCATTGGGTTTGCCAAGTGATGAATCTGATGCTCTTCATTGAAGTCCGATTCCTGAACTGTAGTGTCCAGAAGTCATCGGTGTGGAGTCATCTAAGGACACATTGATGCTTTCTATAACAATCTTTGTCCTTTTGATGTAGACTCTGTAGGCCTTTGCGGTTTGTGAGTATCCCAGAAAGATCCCTTCATCAGCTTTCTTGTCGAACTTGCCGAGATATTTCCTATCATTGAGTACAAAACATTTGCACCCAAAGACATGGAAATACTTCACATTTGGTCTTCTATGATTGATGAGTTCATAGGGTGTCTTCTGGTGCCTCTTGTTGATGATGGACCGATTCTAGGTGAAGCATGCAGTAGAAATTGCTTCAGCCCAGAAGGTGATGGGTAACTCCGATGAAGCAAGCATGGTCCTTGCTGCTTCCACGAGGGTTATGTTCCTTCGCTCTACCACTTCATTCTGTTGCGGGGTTCTGGCTGTTGAAAAGTTTTGTGTAATGCCTTCATTTATGAGGTATTCATCGATTCTGGCATTTTTGAATTCAGTTCCATTGTCGCTTCTAACTTTAATGAGTATTCGTTGTAGAAGGACTTGGAGTCTTTTCATCACCCCAATGAGTAGGTCAGGAACATCTGATTTCTTCTTCACAAACTCAACCAAGGTGTATCTGGAGTATTCATCAACTAGTACCAATATGTACTTCTTTCCTGAGAGGCTTTGTGTAGATATGGGCCTACAGAGATCAATGTGGATCATGTCTAAGGGCTTGGTGCAGGAGGTTTCTGGCTTTGTTCTGTGAGAGGCTCGTTTTAGCTTTCCCATCTCCCAGGCTGAGTATAGATGATCTTTTTTAAAGTTGAGATCAGGAATCCCCTTGACCAGCTTCTATTTGGCTAGCTTTCTTAAGACATCAAAATTCAGATGTGAGAACTTCTGGTGCCATAGCCAATTTTCATCGCTCTTATGGGATACAAGGCAAAGGGTGTCTTGTCCCTCAGAGGATTGAAAATCCAAAAGATAGAGATTTTCTTCTCTCTTAGCCTTGATGATGGTTTGACCGGGCTTTGTTTCTATGATACAGAAACCCTTGCGAAATCTGACTTCAAGACCCTTGTCGCAGAACTGCCTTATGCTTAGTAAGTTGTGCTTCAAGCCTTCAACATAAGCCACTCTGTTGATAGAGATGTTGCCTTTGATGAGAGTTCCGTATCCCTTGATGGTACCCTTGCTGTTGTCTCCAAAAGTGACAGAGCCTCCAGATTTCTCGATGAAGGAGGACAGCTGACTTTTGTCACCAGTCATGTGCCTGGAGCAACCTGAATCCATGTAACATGGTTGCACATGCTAGTCCTGCAAGACAAATTAAGGGGTTTTAGGTACCCATTTCTTAATGGGTCAACGTTTATTAGTGGGAGATACCTCTCTTTTTTCATCACCCTTGGCCTTTGCAGGCTTGGGTTTGTTGGCATTTCCCTTCCCCTTCGACTTGGGTTTTTTCACGTTTACATTGGATTTAACTTTATAGCGATAAACGTGCTGGGAGAATATGCAGCGATGTGTCAACATGTGATTCCTCAGGTTTTGTAAAAGAGCTAAACATTGACAATTATTATTCTTTGGACATGAATGTTTAACGTTCTTTTTATTCGCTAAAAATGAAGAAGTAAATGCAGGGGATCCTGTTCTAGCATCGGTTGTTTTTACAAACTTCCTATCTAGTTCAGATTTTTTATTTGAAGAGGTCTTCGTCTTTATTTCTTTTCTCCTGAGGAAGGAATGCTTTTCTTCAGCTGAATGAGAAGAAAAGTGGTGGTTAGATTTCTCAGAGGCAGGCCACTTCTGTTTTTGCTCACAAGTAAACTTAATGAACTTAGAAGATATATTAGGGCCTTTTGAGTTATCGTTGGCAGATTTGATATTTCTCTGCTTTCCCTTTCCTTTTGTCTGAAGATTTCATCGATGGTGGAATATCATATTTCATTGAGGGTTTGAAGTTTTGATCCTTCTTATTCTCAATGATCTTTGTTGATTCACAGATTATCTCTTCTTCAGATTCAGAATCGAGAAAGTCTCTCGCTGATTTTTCGAAATCAAAATTAGCATAGATGTTCATGGGAGGTGTGGGTTCAGAGGTTGATGCTTCAGAGTGATCTGCTGGAGGTTTCATCATTTCTGACTTAGATGAACTTCCAATGTAACACCCCCAATCCATACATTGCATATGACACATATATTATACATAGAATACATGTCTTYTCCCAMATAGGTCCATAATACAAGAGACTAAAATAAACAGCCCAAAAATTTCAAGGTACATGCTCTTGTATCCTAGCATCTATACTCCAAAACGTGGCTAATTAAGATCTTCACACAGCTAAGCACATAGAGAAGTAATTCACATAATGCTTTTTCCCTTATTATCTTTACCTGCATACATATTTTTGAAAACACAAAATGAGGGTTAGACATGAATGTCTAGTGAGGTTCCCTTTTTATGTAATGCAGGGTGAAGATCACCAAAACATTTATTTCAAATAAATCAACTCATGTAGCAAAACTAAAATCATACTGTTTCGGTCCAT
>NC_037540.1:31129761-31133626 GCF_001531365.2 Cynara cardunculus var. scolymus | reverse complement strand
CAATAGATACAGAGCCTCTGGTCCAATTAGTACATTTAGTAAAAACTTGCTCATTCTCCAAATCAATAACCAGAATCCTCTGGTCCAATAATGAGGACCAACCAGAGCCCCTCTGGTTCCTTACAAGGAACAACCAGAGCCCCTCTGGTTCCTTACAAGGAACAACCAGAGCCCTTCTGATTACTCATTCCAAAGCATTCTGAACCAATATCAATGGCCATAGGCCAAGTTTTCCCCTTCTCAATAACATCAATACTATTATTTCTAATAAGAACAATATCTTTGAGTTCTCAAATCACAAAGAAGTAAGGACTCAAATTTATTGTAGTCTTAAAATACATAATAATAAGAGCTATAATAATCAGACACAATCGCCACCCTTATATCCAAAGGTACACCTTTCCTTGATATGCCACCCTTATTCCAAAAGACATCTCTCCTTGATATGCCACCCTTATTCCAAAAGACACCTCTCCTTGATATGCCACCCTTATTTCTTCTTTAAAATCTATGAACTAGTTCGGATGAAGGACCGCAGTCACAACCATCTTATTGAATCCTCATTCATAGTTTTATCCATAAAATCTATAGATTAATTTCAAATGAGGACAGATCAAAATCACAATCGTCTCAAAAGAAAAATTCTCTATAGTTTTCAACCAACAGTTTTATCATCAAAACCTCTCAAACCCAAGAACAATCTATTCTTTCAATGATTTCCAAAACATCATATCCCTTTTTAAATCCTCAAAACATGATATTATTTCCAAAGTTGTTTTAAAGAAGCAATCCCATCTTTATCCTTCCCAACACAGCTTTTAATACTCAAATATATAACAACACCACCTTTAAACTATCAAAATAGTTTTACCATCTTTTCTTCAAAACCAACATAAAGATCCAGTAGTTTATATAACTATATATATAAACGTTTTAATTATCAAAAACTCACCTTAATAATCATAGGTTCTGTAGATTATAAACACACAGCAAATCACAAGCTCTTCAAACAGCTTTTAACAAAAGATTTGTTCAAGAACACTTCTTACCGCCACAACACTCTTTTTCTCTTTCCACAGATTTTTCTTCAAATGAAATGATAAGATAGAATCTTATATTTTTATTTCTTTAAATACTCTCACCATGGCGGTGGAGTTTATTTTAATTATTATAAAACTCATAGGTGGTGAATCCTTTGTCCAATAGAAATAACCTTGGGTGGTGTGTTTATTTATCATAAAATTCATGATTTCTTAACCATGAAGGTATAAGTTTTTAAATATTATAATAATGTTTCCTCCAGGATATCTTATCACAAATATGCACCACCTCATGTATGCTTCACATCACATGCATATATGTATAAATTACATACATACCATGCCATCTTTTCACATATATGCATGCACAATATCATGTTCACATTTCACATATATAGTTCATGCATTTCTACTTAGATATGCATATTTCACGTAATCCATATAATAAACATGTATAAATTACCTCAATCCAGGTTGTCTAAAACCTGGTTATAACATTCTCCCCCCTTAAAAGAATTCCGTCCCAAAATTCACTTATTCAAATATCCACGGGTATTGAGTTCTCATGTCATATTCTAATTCCCAAGTTGCTTCTGAACCTTTATGAAAACGCCACTGCACTTTTACTAAACTGATCTCCTTGTTTCTCAATACTCTGGTCTTTCTGTCAGTTATTGCCTCTGGTATCTCGATAAAACTCAGCTTATTGTCAAGTTTATTCTCAGGACGTGGTATTGCTAAACTTGAGTCTGCCAAACATTTGCGTAGATTTGATACATGAAAGGTGTTGTGAATTAAGCGGAGTTTTTCTGGTAATTCCAATTGATAAGCTACCGGTCCAATTCTTTTGCAGATTCTGAATGGTCCAATGTACCTTGGACTAAGCTTACCTTTCTTCCCAAATCTCATAACACCTTTCCATGGAGATACCTTTAACATTACAAAGTCACTTATGTTAAATTCAATCGGTTTTCTTCGTTTGTCGGCATAGCTTTTCTGTCGATCCTGGGCAGGTTTGATTTTTGCTCGAATCTGGTTAATCTTTTTCAGACGTTACTTGCACAATCTCGGGACCTGTCAACTGTTTTTCACCTACCTTATTCCAACATAACGGCGTTCGACATTTTCTTCCGTATAGGACTTCATAAGGTGCCGCTTGGATGCTGGAGTGATAACTATTATTATAGGTGAATGGAATAATGGGACTTGTGGCTTTCATTTAGGATGGTTTCTCGTGTATTCCCATAATTTGGTACCCATATCCGACCTTGGAAACATAATATTCCTTCCACATTCGGCTTCATGATGGAAGTTATCTTACCCACTTTTTCTGATTTCTTGTTTTCTTCCTTGACAGCCTCTGTTTGGCATCTCTGTAATTTCTTATGCAAATCTGAGTTTCAACTTATTTTCATCGCCACTGCCTTGATAGTTCCACTTCTCTCTTTACGRCTCAGAGCATYGGCWACAACWTTAGCCTTTCCTGGGTGATACAAAATTTCACAGTCATAGTCATTAACTAATTCAATCCATCATCATTGTCTCATATTTAGATCCTTCTGGTTGAACAAGTGTTGTAGGCTTTTGTGATCTGTATAAATTTTACACTTCGTTCCCAAGAGGTAATGCCTCCAAATCTTTAAAGCAAAAACGCCGGCCGCCAATTCCATGTCGTGAGTTGGATAGTGCTTTTCATGATCTTTTAATTGTCGAGATGCATATGATATGACTTTCCCTTTTTGCATCAAGACACAGCCTAAACCCATCCTCGATGCATCACTATATACCACAAAGTCTTCAGTTCCATCGGGTAAAGATAGTATCAGGGTACTGCAAAGATGATCTTTTAATAACTGAAAGGCTTTCTGCTGTTCTTCTTCCCACTGAAATTTAACATTCTTTCGAGTTAATTTTGTCAAAGGCACGGTTATTTTAGAGAAATCTTGAATAAACTTGAGGTAATAGCCTGCCAATCCCAATAAACTTCGAACTTCAGATTTTGTTTTTGGTGCCTCTCGTTTTGCAACGGCTTCAATCTTTGCTGGATCTACCTTTACTCCATCCTCAAATATAACATGCCRYAGAAAMTGGACTTCTCTTAGCCAAAATTCACACTTTGATAGTTTAGCATACAACTTTTCTCTTTTCAAAAGTTCAAGGATCAATCGAAGATGTTCTGCATGCTCTTCTTGGGTTTTGGAGTATATAAGAATATCATCGATAAATACAATGACAAATTTATCGAGGTATTCTCTACATATTCGGTTCATTAGATCCATGAAAGCTGCAGGTGCGTTAGTTAAACCAAATGGCATAACCAAGAATTCATGGTGCCCGTACCAGGTTCGGAATGCTGTTTTTGCTATATCATTTTCTTTGACTTTCAACTGATGGTATCCTGATCGCAAATCAATCTTTGAGAAGTTACTGGCTCCTACTAGTTGATCAAACAAATCATCAATCCTGGGCAATGAATATTTTTTCTTTATGGTCAATTTGTTTAACTCTCGATAATCAATACACATACGCATAGTGCCATCTTTCTTTTTCACAAACAGAACTGGAGCTCCTCATGGTGAAGTACTTGGCCTGATAAATCCCTTGTCTGAAAAATCTTTTAATTGTGTAACCAGTTCTTTTAATTCTGATGGAGCTAATCTGTACGGTGCTTTTGCTACAGGTGCTGCTCCAGGTATTAAATCAATCCCAAATTCAATAATTCTATCTGGAGGTAACCCTGACAAGTCTTCTGGAAAGACTTCAGTATATTTACTGACAATCAAAATTAATTCTTGCTTACTCTTTTCTTTCTTGGCATCAATTAT
>NC_037540.1:31127398-31128685 GCF_001531365.2 Cynara cardunculus var. scolymus | reverse complement strand
TTCTGTTTCCTTGTTCCAATTTTAGAAAGTCTTCTTCCATTTGTCTAATGGCAGCTTTTGGGCAAAACTGTTCCTTGAATTTGTTGACAAACTCTAGCCATGTTATAGTTTGCAAAATATCTGTTCTGGCTAAGGATTCTACTTCCCACCAAAATAACACATTTGATTTTAACATCGAGACTGCAAATCTGACTTTATATGTTTCTGCACATCGGATGGTATTGAATATAGACTCCATCTCTTTGACCCAATACATAGCTTTAATTGGATCTCTTTCTCTCGAGAAGGTTGGTGGTTTACAAGTTAGAAACATCTTTATATCTCCTTCCCTGTTATTGAGAATTGGAATCGATGGAGTAACTTCAATTCTGCCTGTCTCTATTCTGGCAGGATTCCTCAAAATAGAAGTCAAGGTTTCCCTTAGCTTTCCTATTTCTTCAGCTAATATGTCTCTTGTTACATATTCTGGGTGAGACATCCATTCTTGGTTCATATTTTCAGAGTTTGATGCTGCTTGATTCATATTAATTTCTGGCTGTCTTATTATGCCTCTGGTCTGCCCTCTACCTCTGCCTCTACTTCTGCCCTCAGAAGTGCCAATAGGAGCAACAGGGAATTCTTCTTCATTGGGGTGGGTGATCCTTCCTGACCTTCTTGATCTACTAGCCATCTGTAGATAACAAAGTTAAAACACAGATTTTTCAGATTCCCTATTATAATAAAGTGTATAAGTTCAGTTATGTACCTGTAGATTCAAAATTACATTGGCCAGATGTAATCCGAAAATACCTTACACACTGGTCTCTTAACTTATTATATTTATTCCAAATGTGCTAACTATGTCTGGGATCCTAATATGCAATGAAATAGTTTAAGTCTAGGTTGCATGTGAATACCTAAATCCCTTAAACTCAGGCTCTGATACCAACTTCTGTGACACCCCCAATCCATACATTGCATATGACACATATATTATACATAGAATACATGTCTTTTCCAACATAGGTCCATAATACAAGAGACTAAAATATACAGCCCAAAAATTTCAAGGTACATGCTCTTGTATCCTTACATCTATACTCCAAAACGTGACTAATTAAGATCTTCACACAGCTAAGCACGTAGAGAAGCAATTCACATAATGCTCTTTCCCTTATTATCTTTACCTGCACAAATATTTTTGAAAACACAAAATGAGGGTTAGACATGAATGTCTAGTGAGGTTCCCTTTTTATGTAATGCAGGGTGAAGATCACCAAAACATTTATTTCAAATAAATCAACTCAT
>NC_037540.1:31120132-31126631 GCF_001531365.2 Cynara cardunculus var. scolymus | reverse complement strand
GAATCCTCATTCATAGTTTTATCCATAAAATCTATAGATTAATTTCAAATGAGGACAGATCAAAATCACAATCGTCTCAAAAGAAAAATTCTCTATAGTTTTCAACCAACAGTTTTATCATCAAAACCTCTCAAACCCAAGAACAATCTATTCTTTCAATGATTTCCAAAACATCATATCCCTTTTTAAATCCTCAAAACATGATATTATTTCCAAAGTTGTTTTAAAGAAGCAATCCCATCTTTATCCTTCCCAACACAGCTTTTAATACTCAAATATATAACAACACCACCTTTAAACTATCAAAATAGTTTTACCATCTTTTCTTCAAAACCAACATAAAGATCCAGTAGTTTATATAACTATATATATAAACGTTTTAATTATCAAAAACTCACCTTAATAATCATAGGTTCTGTAGATTATAAACACACAGCAAATCACAAGCTCTTCAAACAGCTTTTAACAAAAGATTTGTTCAAGAACACTTCTTACCGCCACAACACTCTTTTTCTCTTTCCACAGATTTTTCTTCAAATGAAATGATAAGATAGAATCTTATATTTTTATTTCTTTAAATACTCTCACCATGGCGGTGGAGTTTATTTTAATTATTATAAAACTCATAGGTGGTGAATCCTTTGTCCAATAGAAATAACCTTGGGTGGTGTGTTTATTTATCATAAAATTCATGATTTCTTAACCATGAAGGTATAAGTTTTTAAATATTATAATAATGTTTCCTCCAGGATATCTTATCACAAATATGCACCACCTCATGTATGCTTCACATCACATGCATATATGTATAAATTACATACATACCATGCCATCTTTTCACATATATGCATGCACAATATCATGTTCACATTTCACATATATAGTTCATGCATTTCTACTTAGATATGCATATTTAACGTAATCCATATGATAAACATGTATAATTACCTCAACCCGGGTTGTCTAAAACTTGGTTATAACATCTAATGTTACTTGGATGGTTCATCGTTTCATCAACTGACAATTCCTTATTAGGATTCTTCTTTTCATCAACAGTACTTGCTGATAAAGTGGGATTGACAACCAGAGACTCTTGTTTAACCATAGGGTTTTCATCGGTCTCTGATTTGGAGGTGTTGTTCCTTTCATCAGAATTCTTACATGTACTGCTCTCGTACACCACGTTTTCAAAATCCTGTCTTAAAACGACAGTTTTTCCATCGACTGTAACTTTTTTAAAATTTGCTTTTGGTTTTGGGATAAGGTCGGGTTTCTGAATGCATCCAAGTTTGAAAGTGGATTCAAGGGTGGATTTCTTTGATTCGATGAAGGAGTCCAATTCATTGAATCCAATCCCTTGAGTGTCCGTTTGACCGTTTAACTTTTTATAAACATTTTGGGTATCCCTGTATTTCTTCATCAGCAGTTCATTGGTTTGAAGCTTCTGGTGAAGAACCTCCCTTTCTTTTTGAACGAAATTTTTGAGAGCTACTGAATTAAGTCTCTCTGCCTCAGATTCTTTTAAGGCCTTAGTTTTCTTTTCTAGGTCTTTAGTTATTCGCTTGTTTAATTCCTGAAGTTTTTCTTCCTCTGATTTTTTGAGAGTGGCGATGCGAGTCTTTTCCCTAGTGAGTTCGGCTTTTTCTTCGGTTAGAAGATCAGTCTCTCTTTTGTAGAAACTGACTTCTTTTTCCGCTTTAAGTCTTTCAGATTTTTCAACATTTAATTTTTCTTTTAGTTTCAAGAAGTCTTCTGAAAGTTTTATTACCCTTAACTCTAGCTCAGATGGAGCAGAGTTGGTTTCATCGGAAGTAAACTCACATACCTGATCATCAGAGTTAGAGACGGATACTGCATTGGACTTGGCCATCAGACAGATGAGTGCTTTATCTTCTTCATCGGATGTAGAATCAGACACCCAATTTTCTTTCTCAGCCATCAGGTTTGGCTCTCTAGGATTGTACTTATATTTATTCTTGTAGTAATCAGCATCCTTTACAAGTCGTCCTCTGCATTCTTTGGAAAAATGACTGATTTTTCTGCACCTAAAACAGCGGAGGTCATTTTTCCTTCCGTCTTTGTCTTCTTTCTTCTCCTCTCTTCTATCATCTCTTCTGTCTTCTCTCTCTTCTCTTCCATCTCTTCTATCTTCCATCTGATAGAACTTTGATGGCTTCCTTTCATAGGATGGTTGGTACTTCTCCTTTTTGAAGGCTCTTTGTTTATAGGGTCTCTTGATGAACTTTTTCTGGAACTGCTTTGGAATCAAGGCCAGAGATTTGGCAAAGTCTTTGATATCATTATCTGATTAAGATGTTTCATCCTCATATTCTGATTCCACCACCAGTGCTTTCTTTCCTTTCTTCTTGTGGTCTCTGGTGGAGGTCCTTGAAACATCATTTTCTTCAGTAGCAAGAGCTAGGGGTCCACCGATGGACACTTCCTTTTTCATGATATCGTTCTCTTGTGCATAAAGTGTTTCGTATACATCATGAAGTGACCAGCTGTCTAAGTCCTGATTTGATTGAAGGGACATTGACAGCTGTGTCCAAGAAAGAAAAGAATAAGCAAGAATTAATTTCGGTTGTCAGTAATATCCTGAAGTCTTTCCAGAAGACTTGTCAGGGCTACCTCCAGATAGAGTTATTGAATTTAGGATTGATTTAATACCTGGAGCGGCACCTGTAGCAAAAGCACCGTACAGATTAGCTGCATCAGAATTAAAAGAACTTGTTACACAATTAAAGGATTTGTCAGACAAGGGATTTATCAGGCCAAGTACTTCATCATGGGGAGCTCCAGTTCTGTTTGTGAAAAAGAAAGATGGCACTATGCGTATGTGTATTGATTATCGAGAGTTAAACAAACTGATCATAAATAACAAATATCCATTGCCCAGGATTGATGATTTGTTTGATCAACTAGTAGGAGCCAGTTACTTCTCAAAGATTGATTTGCGATCAGGATACCATCAGTTGAAAGTAAAAGAAGGTGATATAACAAAAACAACATTCCGAACAAGGTACGAGCACCATGAATTCTTGGTTATGCCATTCGGTTTAACTAACGCACCTGCAGTTTTCATGGATCTGATGAATCAAATATGTAGAAAATACCTCGATAAATTTGTCATTGTATCCATCGATGATATTCGTATATACTCCAAAACCAAAGAAGAGCGTGCAGAACATCTTCGATTGATCCTTGAGCTTTTGAAAAGAGAAAAACTGTATGCTAAACTATCAAAGTGTGAATTTTGGCTAAGAGAAGTCTAGTTTCTGGGGCATGTTATATCTGAGGATGGAGTAAAGGTAGATCCAGCAAGAATTGAAGTCGTTGCAAAATGGGAGGCACCGAAAACACCATCTGAAGTTCGAAGTTTCCAGGGATTGGCAGGCTATTACCGCAAGTTTATTCAAGATTTCTCTAAAATAGTCATGCGTTTGACAAAATTAACTCGAAAGAATGTTAAATTTCAGTGGGAAGAAGAACAGCAGAAAGCCTTTCAGTTATTAAAAGATCATCTTTGCAGTGCTCCGCTACTATCATTACCCGATGGAACTGAAGACTTTGTGGTATATAGTGATGCATCGAAGTTGAGTTTAGGCTGTGTCTTGATGCAAAAATGGAAAGTCATATCATATGCATCTCGACAATTAAAAGATCATGAAAAGCACTATCCAACTCACGACATGGAATTGGCGGCCGTGGTTTTTGCTTTAAAGATTTGAAAGCATTACCAATTAGGAATGAAGCGTAAAATTTATACAGATCACAAAAGCCTACAACACTTGTTCAACCAGAAGGATCTGAATATGAAACATCGATGATGGATTGAATTAGTTAATGACTATGAATGTGAAATTTTCTATCACCGAGGAAAGGCTAATGTTGTAGCCAATGCTCTGAGCCATAAAGAGAGAAGTGGAACTATCAAGGCAATGGCGATGAAAATAAGTTTAAACTCAGATTTGCATAAGAAAATACAGAGATGCCAAATAGAGGCTGTCAAGAAAGAAAACAGGAAATCAGAAAAAGTGGGTAAGATAACTTCCATCATGGAGTTGAATGGGGAAGGAACATTATGTTTCCAAGGTCGGATATGGGTATCAAATTATGGGAATACACGAGAAACCATCCAAAAAGAATGCCACAAGTCCCGTTATTCCATCCATCCAGGTACCAACAAGATGTATAAAGATATGAAGGCGTTTTATTGGTGGCCAGGTCTCAAGAAAGAAATCTCAAGATATGTTGAACGATGCTTAACTTTTTTGCAGGTTAAAATAGAGCATCAGAGGCCCTATGGGAATCTACAATAATTGGAAATACCGATATGGAAATGGGATCATATTACGATGGACTTTATCATGAAATTACCCCGAACTCCAAAAGCTTATGATGAAATATGGGTAATAGTGGACCGTCTATCAAAGTCTGCACATTTTCTACCAATGAAAGAGACTTGTTCATTGGAAAGATTGGCTCAAATCTATATCAAAGAAATTGTGACTAGACATGGAGTTCCATTGTCCATCATATCTGATAGATACAGTCGCTTTATTTCAAAGTTCTGGGAATGTCTGCAAAGAGCTTTGGGATCACAAATCAGATTAAGTACTTCTTAGCACCCACAAAAAGATGGACAAAGTGAAAGAACCATCCAAACTCTCGAAGATCTGTTGAGATCTTGTGTCATCAACTTTGGGGGATCATGGGAAGAACATTTGTCGTTGATAGAATTTGCCTACAATAATAGTTATCACTCCAGCATCCAAGCGGCACCTTATGAAGTCTTATAAGGAAGAAAATGTCAAACGCCGTTATGTTGGAATGAGGTAGGTGAAAAACAGTTGACAGGTCCCGAGATTGTGCAAGTAACGTCTGGAAAGATTGATCAGATTCGAGCAAAAATCAACACTGCCCAGGATCGACAGAAAAGCTATGCCGACAAATGAAGAAAACCAATTGAATTTAACATAGGTGACTTTATAATGTTAAAGGTATCTCCATGGAAAGGTGTTATGAGATTTGGGAAAAAAGATAAGCTTAGTCCAAGGTATAATAGACCATTCAGAATCTGCAAAAGAATTGGACTGGTAGCCTATCAGTTGAAATTACCAGAAGAACTCCGCTTAATTCACAACACCTTTCATGTATCAAATCTACGCAAATGTTTGGCAGACTCAAGTTTAGCAATACCACTTCCTGAGATTAAACTTGACAATAAACTGAGTTTTATCGAGACACCAAAGGCAGTAACTGACAGAAAGACCAGAGTATTGAGAAACAAGGAGATCAATTTAGTAAAAGTGCAGTGGCATTTTCATAAAGGTTCAGAGGCAACTTGAGAATTTGAATTTGACATGAGAACTCAATATCAGTGGTTATTTAAATAAGCGAATTCTGGGACAAAATTCTTTTAAGGGGGGAAGAATGTTATAATCAGGTTTTAGACAACCTGGGTTGAGGTAATTTATACATGTTTATTATGTGGATTACGTGAAATATGCATATCTAAGTAGAAATGCATGAACTATATATGTAAAATGTGAACATGATATTATTCATGCATATATGTGAAAAGATGGCATGGTATGTATGAATTTATACATATATGCATGTGGTGTGAAGCATACATGAGGTGGTGCATATTTGTGATAAGAAATTTTGGTGGAAACATTATTATATTATTTGAAAACTTATACATTCATGGTTAAGAAATCATGAATTTTATAATGAAAAACTCACCGCCTAAATTACCTTTATTGGTTAAAGCTTTCACCGCCAAAGAGTTTTATTTTAATAAAACCATCACCGCTTTTGTTACAAAAATATATAAAGAAGGAAAAAGATAAGATCATACCTTATCTTGATTTTTGGAGAAAAGAACCTTTTTGAGAAAAAGAAAGTGTGTGGGAGTGAAAGAATTTTTGAGAAAGATTAAAACACAAAAATAATTTGAAGATTCTGTGCTAATTAAAGATCTACTGTGTGTTTATAATCTGTAGAACCTGTGATTGTTAAGGTGAGTTTTAAAAATACTGTTGATTATACACTGTGAGTTTTTGATGATTAACTTTTATATATATTGTTATATAACTATTGGATCTTTATGTTGGTTTTGAAGAAAATATGGTAAAACTATTTTGATAGTTTAAAGGTGTTATTGTTATATATTTGAGTATTAAAAACTGTTTTGGGAAAGATAAAGAAGGGATTGCTTCTTTAAAACAGTTTTGGAAATGATATCCTGTTTGAGGATTTAAAAAGGGATATGATGTTTTTTTTGGAAACCATTGAAAGAATAGATTGTTCTTGAGTTTGAAAAGTTTTAATGATAAAACTGTTGGTTAAAAACTATAGAGAATATTCTTTTGAGACGATTATGATTTTTGATCTGTCTTCATTTGGTATTAATCTATAGATTTTATTGATAATACTATGAATAAGGATTCGATAAGATGGTTGTGACTGCGGTCCTTCATCCGAACTAGTT
>NC_037540.1:31118187-31119437 GCF_001531365.2 Cynara cardunculus var. scolymus | reverse complement strand
GTTATTGAAATATATTCCAAGTGTGGTTTGGAACCAGAGGCTCGATGGACTAAAACAGTATGATTTTAGTTTTGCTACATAAGATGAATTATTTGAAATAAATGTTTTTGTGATCTTCACCCTGCATTACATAAAAACGGAACCTCACTAGACATTCATGTCTAACGCTCATTTCGTGTTTTCAAAAATATGTGTGCATTCATGTCTAACCCTCATTTCGTGTTTTCAAAAATATGTGTGCAGGTAATGATAATAAGGGAAAGAGCATTATGTGAATTACTTCCCTATGTGTTTAGCTGTTTTGGAAGCATAGATGCTAGGATGCAAGAACGTGTACTTTTGGAATTTTTGCGTTGTGTATTTTACATTGTAGACTCTTATATCAAGGACCTATGTGGGGGAAACATGTATTCTATAATTCAAATATGTGTTATATGCAATGTATGGATTTGGGGGTGTTACAGAGTTGGTATCAGAGCCTGAGTTTAAGGGATTTAGGTATTCACCTGCATGATACCTAGACTTAAACTATTTCATTGCATATTAGTGTCCCAGACATAATTAGAACCTTTGGAATAAATATAATAAGTTAAGAGATCAGTGTGTAAGGTATTTTCGGATTACATCTGGCCAATGTAAATTTGAATCTACAAGTACATAACTGAACTTAGACACTTTATTATATTTGGGAATGTGAAAAATATGTGTTTTAACTTTGTTATCTACAGATGGCTAGTAGATCAAGAAGGTCAGAAAGGATCACCCACCCCAATGAAGAAGAATCCCCTGTTGCTCCTATTGGCACCTCTGAGGGCARAAGCAGAGGCAGATGTAGAGGCAGAGGTAGGGGGCAGACTAGAGGCAGAATAAGCCAGCCAGAAATTAATATGAATCAAGCAGAATCAAACTCTGAAAATATGAATCAAGAACGGATGTCTCACCCAGAATATGTAACAAGAGACATTTTAGCTGAAGAAATGGGAAAGCTAAGGGAAACCTTGACTTCTATTTTGAGGAATCCTACTAGAATAGAGACAGGCAGAATTGAAGTTACTCCATCAATTCCAATTTTCAATAACAGGGAAGGAGATATAAAGATGTTTCTAACTTGTAAACCACCAACCTTCTCGGGAGAAAGAGATCCAATTAAAGCTATGTGTTGGGTCAAAGAGATGGAGTCTGTATTCAATACCATCCGATGTGCAGATACAAATAAAGTCAGATTTGCAGTCTCGGTGTTAAAATCAAAT
>NC_037540.1:31109690-31115597 GCF_001531365.2 Cynara cardunculus var. scolymus | reverse complement strand
AGGGAAAGTCATATCATATGCATCTCGACAATTAAAAGATCATGAAAAGCACTATCCAACTCACGACATGGAATTGGCGGCCGTGGTTTTTGATTTAAAGATTTGGAGGCATTACCATTGGGAACGAAGTGTAAAATTTATATACAGATCACAAAAGCCTACAACACTTGTTCAACCTGAAGGATCTGAATATGAGACAACGACGATGGATTGAATTAGTTAATGACTATGACTGTGAAATTTTCTATCACCCAAGAAAGGCTAATGTTGTAGCCGATGCTCTGAGCCATAAAGAAAGAAGTGGAACTATCAAGGTAGTGGCGATGAAAATAAGTTTAAACTCAGATTTGCATAAGAAAATACAGAGATTCCAAATATAGGCTGTCATGGAAGAAAACAAGAAATCCAAAAAAGTGGGTAAGATAACTTCCATCATGGAGCGGAATGGGGAAGGAATATTATATTTCCAAGGTCGGATATGGGTACCAAATTATGGGAATACACGAGAAACCATCCTAAATGAAAGCCACAAGTCCCATTATTCCATCCATCCAGGTACCAACAAGATGTATAAAGATAAGAAGGCGTTTTATTGGTGGCCAGGTCTCAAGAAAGAAATCTCAAGATATGTAGAACGATGCTTAACTTGTTTGCAGGTTAAAATAGAGCATCAGAGGCCCTATGGGAATCTACAATAATTGGAAATACCGATATGGAAATGGGATCATATTACCCTGGATTTTATCATGAAATTACCCCGAACTCCAAAAGCTTATGATGAAATATGGGTAATAGTGGACCGTCTATCAAAGTCTGCACATTTTCTACCAATGAAAGAGACTTGTTCATTGGAAAGATTGGCTCAAATCTATATCAAATAAATTGTGACTAGACATGGAGTTCCATTGTCCATCATATCTGATAGAGACAGTCGCTTTATTTCAAAGTTCTGGGAAAGTCTGCAAAGAGCTTTGGGATCACAAATCAGATTAAGTACGGCTTAGCACCCACAAAAAGATGGACAAAATGAAAGAACCATCCAAACTCTCGAAGATATGTTGAGATCTTGTGTCATCAACTTTGGGGGATCATGGGAACAACATTTGTCGTTGATAGAATTCGCCTACAATAATAGTTATCACTCCAGCATCCAAGCGGCACCTTATGAAGTCCTATATGGAAGAAATTATCGAACGTCGTTATGTTGGAATGAGGTAGGTGAAAAATAGTTGACAGGTCCCGAGATTGTGCAAGTACCGTCTGAAAAGATTGACCAGATTTGAGCAAAAATCAAAACTGCCCAGGATCGACAGAAAAGCTATGCCGACAAACGAAGAAAACCGATTGAATTTAACCGGTGACTTTGTAATGTTAAAGGTATCTCCATGGAAAGGTGTCATGAGATTTGGGAAGAAAGGTAAGCTTAGTCCAAGGTATATTGGACCATTCAGAATCTGCAAAAGAATTGGACCGGTAGCCTATCAGTTGAAATTACCAGAAGAACTCCGCTTAATTCACAACACCTTTTATGTATCAAATCTACGCAAATGTTTGGCAGACTCAAGTTTAGCAATACCACTTCCTGAGATTAAACTTGACAATAAGCTGAGTTTTATCGAGAAACTAGAGGCAGTAACTGAGAGAAAGACCAGAGTATTGAGAAACGAGGATATCAGTTTAGTAAAAGTGCAGTGGCGTTTTCATAAAGGGTCAGAAGCAACTTGGGAATTAGAATCTGACATGAGAACTCAATATCCGTGGTTATTTAAATAAGTGAATTCCGGGACRGAATTCTTTTAAGGGGGAAGAATGTTATAACCAGGTTTTAGACAACCTGGGTTGAGGTAATTTATACATGTTTATTATGTGGATTACGTGAAATATGCATATCTAAGTAGAAATGCATGAACTATATATGTGAAATGTGAACATGATATTGTGCATGCATATATGTGAAAAGATGGCATGGTATGTATGTAATTTATACATATATGCATGTGGTGTGAAGCATACATGAGGTGGTGCATATTTGTGATAAGATATTCTGGTGGAAACATTATTATATTATTTAAAAACTTATACCTTCATGCTTAAGAAATCATGAATTTTGTAATGAAAAACTCACCGCCTAAATTACCTTTATTGGTTAAAGCTTTCACCGCCAAAGAGTTTTATTTTCATAAAACCATCGCCGCTTTTGTTAGAAAAATATATAAAGAAGGAAAAAGATAAGATCATACCTTATCTTGATTTTTGGAGAAAAGAACCTTTTTGAGAAAAAGAAAGTGTGTGGCAGTGAAAGAATTCTTGAGAAAGATTAATACACAAAAGTGATTTGAAGATTCTGTGCTAATTAAAGATCTACTGTGTGTTTATAATCTGCAGAACATGTGATTGTTAAGGTGAGTTTTAAAAATACTGTTGATTATACACTGTGAGTTTTTGATGATTAAAACTTTTATATATATCGTTATATGACTACTGGGTCTTTATGTTGGTTTTGAAGAAAAAATGGTAAAACTATTTTGATAGTTTAAAGGTGTTATTGTTATATATTTGAGTATTAAAAACTGTTTTGGGAAAGATAAAGAAGGGATTGCTTCTTTAATACAGTTTTGGAAATGATATCCTGTTTTGAGGATTTTCCATTGAAAGAATAGATTGTTCTTGAGTTTGAAAGGTTTTAATGATAAACTGTTGGTTAAAAACTATAGAGAATATTCTTTTGAGACGATTATGATTTTTGATTTGTCTTCATTTGGAATTAATCTATATATTTTATTGATAATACTATGAATGAGGATTCGATAAGATGGTTGCGACTGCGGTCCTTCATCCGAACTAGTTTATAGATTTTGAAGAAGAAATAAGGGTGGCATATCAAGGAGAGGTGTCTTTTGGAATAAGGGTGGCATATCAAGGAGAGGTGTCTTTTGGAATAAGGGTGGCATATCAAGGAGAGGGGTCTTTGGGAATAAGGGTGGCATATCAAGGAGAGGTGTACCTTTGGATATAAGGGTGGCAATTGTGTGTGAATATTATAGACCTTATTGTTATGTCTTTTAAGACTATAATAGATTTGAGTCCTTACTTCTTTGTGATTTGAGAACTCAAAGATATTGTTCTTATTAGAAATAATARTATTGATGTTATTGAGAAGGGGAAAACTTGGCCTATGGCCATTGATATTGGTTAAAAGTGTTTTGGAACAGAATGGTCATTTTTATTAGGAATCAAAGGGGCTCTGGTTGTTCCTTGTAAGGAACCAGAGGGGCTCTGGTTGGTCCTCATTATTGGACCAGAGGATTCTGGTTATTGATTTGGAGAATGAGCAAGTTTTTACTAAATGTACTAATTGGATCAAAGGCTCTGTATCTATTGATAAGAGCTTCTATGTCAAAATCATATTTTTAGAAGTTTTTAAGAAAATGATTTTATACTTAGAATCTTTTTATGAAAAACAGACCAGAGAGGCTCTGGTTGGATTACACGTTGAACAAGAGAGGCTCTGGTTGATCATGTCTTTTGAACCATAAGTTCTGGAAAGTACAACCAGAGGCTTTGGTCGAGGAACCAGAAGCTCTGGAAGAGAGACCAGAGGGGCTCTTGTCCTAGTTATTGAAATATATTCCAAGTGTGGTTTGGAACCAAAGGCTCGATGGACCAAAACAATATGATTTTAGTTTTGCTACATAAGATGAATTATTTGAAATAAATGTTTTGGTGATCTTCACCCTGCATTACATAAAAACGGAACCTCACTAGACATTCATGTCTAACCCTCATTTCGTGTTTAGCTGTTTTGGAAGCATAGATGCTAGGATGCAATAACGTGTACTTTTGGAATTTTTGGGTTGCGTATTTTTCATTATAGACTCTTATATCAAGGACCTATGTGGGGGAAAACATGTATTCTATAATTCAAATATGTGTTATATGCAATGTATGGATTTGGGGGTGTTACATTATGAAAAACGTGAATTGAGAGATTTTTAATGATCGTTTGATTGGTAACACAATCAATTGGCTCTGATACCAATTGTTGATCCCAGATCTCTCAATAACACTAATAATTAAGTTAAGAATAAATAAATTATAGTGTTTGGATGAATAAAATGATGAACACTCAAGAACAATTAATAAACGTTCTAAGAATATACTTGAGTGGCAAAGATTTCACTTTATTCCAAAGATGTGAAAAACGTACAGGAGTCAAAGATTACAATAGGCCTAACCACCTATTTATACTAGTAATCTAACTAAGAAGATAACTATCTAGTGAGACTATTTAGCTAATCTTCTACTAACAGATAAAGCTTATCTAAACATGGATAAACATTAAAACAAGATAAACTTTGTAGAATCCAACTGTTGATTGGTCATTTCCAGCTGTCTTCCATGTGGTATGAGTTCAACCTTATTTTCATATCTTCATTGCTTGCTTTTGGTTGAACTAGTGAAGGAAACTCCAAGTGTTAGTACCCAGAGGGGTTATGAAGATGCACTTTCCATCGCATCTCTGGTCAGTTCATCGACCCTCTGGGTGTTTTTCAGACTTAGTCATTTTTCCTTGAAGTCTTCAATCGACATTCTGGTTCTTCATCATTTGTTTGTTTTCATTACTTTCATGCATAATACTTATGGGGTCTAACATATACATTGGATATTTTCTTCTGTCCATTCTTTGTGTTCACAAAGATGTCTCCTACCCCTTTTACTTTCAACATATTGTCATCGCCTGTCCTTGCTTCCTTCTTTTGTATTTCATCCATATGTGTGAAGAAATCCAGATTTCCAGACATATGGTTGTTGCAACCAATGTCTAAGTACCATGTATAATCGATAGGCAATTCTTGTGTACTAAGAATCATAAACACTGCATCATCATCATCTTCCATGTCTAATAAATTATTGTCCCTTTCATCTGCAATCTTCTTTCTACAGTATTTCGCTATATGCCCCATTTTTTGGCAATAATAACATTGCATTGGAGATGCCTTTCCTCTTCCCTTTCCTTTAAATTCTGTTTGCTGTTCCCTTGAAAAATACCTGTTTCTATCTTGTTGTTCCCTTGTAGACTGTGTTTGAAAAGCTTGTGCATATGGTGTGATGTCGAATTGTTTCATTCTCATTTCATGAGATTGTAGAATTCCTAAAAGTCTTTCAAGCGATAGAAGAGTTATGTCCTTTGATTCTTCAATTGCTACTACAACATACTCAAACTTCCTCGTCAAACTTCTAAGAATCTTTTCGACAACTCTCCTGTCTTCGATGATCTCCCCATTTATCCTTAATTGATTCACGATGAGGATTACTCTATTGTAATACTCACATTGAAGTGTTTATAATCTTACCACTTTCACTTTGTCTTCCCTGTGATATGATTTGTGTAGAGTGACCCATGCCTCCTGTGACAAATTAAAAGAGGATATTCTCTCGAAAATAATTTCATTGACTGCTTGATATATTGTATACAGGGCCTTTCTGTCCTTCTTTTTTAATTCCCTGATTTCACTTTCTTATTCATCTATGAAATTGTTGATCTCTATGAGTTCATCGATTCCTTGGTCGATGACTTCCCACAGTTCTTGCGATTCGAAGAGAACTTTCATTTTGGATATGCCAGTGATGATAATTCTTCCCATTTAGTTTGGGAAGTTGTGGATGTAAGATGTTGTTCGAAGTTGAAGCCTGTTAGCTCCAATATTTGCTTAATGTAAAAGTATGAAAAATATTTCTGCAAGTGTTGACAGAAGGGTTTCTTCCACAGAAGACAACAGAGGACCAACAACAGAAGCTGTTTGATCGTACAAGTCAAGTTTGACAGAACCTCTGTTATCTCTCACAGAGGTTCTGGAAAATGGTCCTCTGTTATCAAGAGCTTACAAGTCATATGCAGCAGAGCCT
>NC_037540.1:31105057-31109165 GCF_001531365.2 Cynara cardunculus var. scolymus | reverse complement strand
AGTACTTCATCTGACAGTACTTCTACAACTTCTTCAAGTTCGGAAGCTACTGAAATCGATAATGAGGCAGGTTCTGGTGATCATAGTGATGATGATGATAATGATGTTGGAGCGGACAATCGTCCTCAAACTACTCTTCCACAGAATATTCCAATTGGAACACTGGTTGATGATATAAATGATATTTTTCCAGAATATTCAACTCAACAGCCTTGTCTGAGCTTACGTTCATTGTCATTCAATATTGACGATGTTGATGATTATGATCGTATTCTTCAAGATTTACCTAACGTAGAAGAAGATGAGGGAGTTGTAGTTGAAAATGTTGAGAGAGTGAGTGAAAGGGACGTAGAAAAATATGGAGAGGGTGAGAGTGGAGCAGAAAAAGAGTATCAAGCTCCTTTCCAAGCTGAAACACATAGCCGGGCACCCACATCTGCTATTGACATTCATTCGTTGAATGTTGGTATTGAACAAGACATATCTAGCCCAGCTATGCAAATGCACATCCCACCCATCAACTCAACTGGTTCTCAACAACAAGTTGTTTCAATCGAACACGGGGATAGAGCACATCTACTAACTACTTCTCATTTGGAGAATGTAGTTATTGAAATAAGTAGGCCGCTGCCCCAGCCTACGACTTCGATTCTGTGCACCTCGAGTCTAGAGCCGATACACTTTGGTACACATGAGTCAAGAGCATCTGTTGCTCCAAGTGCAGTTCTTAGTGAACCTACCGGAACGACCGGAGTGATGTCTTTTGACATTTCACAAGGACAGGTCGGAAGTCCTACCAATGCTAACATCATGCCAACATTGAACGTAGGCACAACAGTTTATTCAACTGTTGTTACAACTAATAATCTAAGTGATCCAGGTGTGAGTTTACCCGACTTCGTGTCAAGGGAATATTTGGACGGCGCCTTAAAGGCTGTTCAAGATAATATGGATGCTCAAATGGCCAGTCTGAAAAGACTTCTGAAGCGAAAGGAAACTGTAGAAGAAGAGCCACCATCTGCCCCATCACYACCACATGTACCTGAACCGTCAGTACCAGATCAATCAGTGGATGAACTTAAATCGTTATTATATGTAAAATTGATGGCATCTCAAAATATAGATGCTGAAGATGCAGATTTGGTCGCCCTCTTACGACAACAATTAGACGTTAACCCTTTTGTTCGAGCCTAAGAGTTTTTGTCTTTTCAAGATGTGGTTACTTCTAGCTTTTCTAAAGTTAGCAAGTTAATCACATCCAATACCCAAGATCTAAAGAGTTCAATGGATGCCCTAGCTGAACGGGTGTCTACCTTAGAAGAAACTTGCAGATCTCAGGCCATATCTCTTAAACGAAGGCATGACGATCCGGATGATCCAGATAGTCATGAGGGGGAGAGTAAGAGACAGAGATTGGCCGAGACATCTATGCAAGCTGCAAGAGTTGGAGATGAGCGATCAACTCAAGATGTTATTGCTAAAGCTTCTGCCCCGGAATCTGTTCGGGAAAGAACATTTGAGGCTATTGTGATTGAAGATGAAGAAATGGAGACAAGTCCTACAATCGAGCCAATGGTTGAAAAGCCGGCGGACTCCACAGTAGGAACAAGGATGTTATTGGACTTGTCTGCCAATGTAGGTTTCAACGATGTGTTCTCTACTACTCTGGGTGGAGAGCAAGATTTTGGAGAAAACATTGACAACATTGACGAGTCGAATGGGATCTACTTTGATTTTGAAGCTGATATAGATGATGAAGATCCAGTTTTTCCTGTTCAAGAAGACCGTCAGTCTGTTCCATAATCTTCCACTACAGATGTACCTGATGTGTCAGACATACCTGCTCAAAGAGAACAAGTTGTACCTACTGAAATCTTCACCAAAAATTATGTGTCATTCCATATCAGAGCAAATTTCCCTGGTTATGATCGAGCAAGAATCCGAGAGCCATATTTAGAAGATATCTACTTTGGAATTTTCATCCGACATCGAAAAGCTCTGAGCGGTGATAAAGTTCTTGGCATTCATCGTCAGACCAAAGATTACCACATTGAATACAGACACCTTTTGAAAGTCGAACGTCTACCGATAAGTGAAGTGCGTACCAAGCATCGGGTCGTCACGATCAAACAAATTGATGCTCAGAAGCTTCTAAGAATCTGGTATCATGTGTTTACAGTTACTAGACAGGATGGTCAGATTTGGAGATTCAGCGAAGCTGATTTTTCAAGTTTATACTTGGAAGATCTTGAATATATGTACTTCGAAATTAGAAACATGACCAGCAGGAAGGAAGGAGAACTGATTGCTCTTGAAGCCATCAAGAGATTTATGGGTTATCATGTGAAACTGGCTATGGTCATTGATGTTCAAATGGGCCTTGAAGACAATCAATGGATCATCAATCTGAAAAGACCAAATCAAGAATTAGAAGATATTGAAGCTTATCCAGTTTATATGATTCTTGAAAAGCCAGAGTTCGGGGTCATATACTTTGCTCAACTTCAAGTAAAGAAATTCATGAGATTTTAGTGAGCTGAATAAATATTCTGATGGTACGATAAGATTGGTGAGAAGGCGCTTGACTTGAAAAGGGTAAACAATGACAGAGCTGCTGAATCAGAAAGGATGAGTTCTAAAGAAAGAAATTTGTTGATCAATGCGATAAATTTGCTCGAGGAGAAAATCCAATACAGGAACGCTCTGAGAAGATTAGAGAAAATTCTTGGACTTCGAAAGACGAAATTTACAAGAGTCCAAACTTGAATCCAAAGGGGGAGAATGTTGGGTTTGAGTAAGAGCTTTAATGTTGTATTCAAGTTTCTCCTTAGTATATTTGCTTTGTAATAGTGTAGCTTTACTATTTTCTAGTATAAATAGTATTTTCCTTGTAATTGTCATTACCAATTCATTAGCAGATTGTAATCAAGATTAGAGCTGTAATTTCTCTCTCTCAATCAAATCAGTAACATTTGATGATCTATTCTTCTCTACTATTCTGTTCATCTTGTTCTTGAAGATTGTATCATTTTTGTATGAATCTTGGACTTCACAGTTTTTATTCCTTATCTTTCTGAGGGGGATCTAGATGTTGATAAAGAACCCACTGATGATGCTCGTTTAGTTCCAAGAATATCCTTAGCTCTTAATGCTAAAAATCTGGAACTACTAGCTGAGGTAGAAGATGCAAGAAGAGAACGTCAACTCAAAGCTCAGTGTGCCTATTTGGCAAGGTTGAACTCTACACAAGTAAAAGTTTTTCTTAGTACTACTTGGGGATGGGTTCAAGTTCTTGTTTGAAACTACGAAAGAAGCCATGAAGGCTGAAGAACATTTACAGAAACAAAGCAAGCTGAATGAAGAAATTATTGAGCTGGCCAGTTCCTTGGCTGCAGATCTCTCTTGTAGGAAGTTCATAAAGGAAGTCCAAATAGTTGCTCAAGCTGTATTTTCAAGAAATACGGAAAGGAGAAGTTCAATGAGATAAATTGGTAGTTGATCAACTGAAGTAGCGCACAGTAAAGGGTGATTAATGTATTAACCAGCTAAAGATTGTTGAAATTAAGCGTAGCATGGTGGTTGTGGTTGTTGTTTCTGCTGTTTCTTCCTAATGGTCACTTCCTGTTAAGTGGTAGTTAAGTTAGTTAATTACCGTTAGTCTCCGTTAATAGTTGACAGTTAAGAATAACTGTCAATGTGTCATGTCCGAAAGGTTGTGTCCTTTAGTTGGTGTCTACTAATTCTGTATATATATTTATGTGTCTGTACTTTGTAAGATTTTAAGGTTTGATTCAATAAAAAGTATTTGGTATATTATCGTACCCAACACTGTGGTATCAAAGCCACGTTTCGATGGCTTTGTTAGCTCCAATATTTGCTTAATGTAAAAGTATGAAAAATATTTCTGCAAGTGTTGACAGAAGGGTTTCTTCCACATAAGACAACAGAGGACCAGCAACAGAAGCTGTTTGATCGTACAAGTCAAGTTTGACAGAACCTCTGTTGTCTCTCACAGAGGTTCTGGAAAATGGTCCTTTGTTATCAAGAGCTTACAAGTCATATGCAGCAGAGCCTCTGGGATGGCTCACAGAGGGTCTGCGGTTCATCT
>NC_037540.1:31103386-31104622 GCF_001531365.2 Cynara cardunculus var. scolymus | reverse complement strand
TTATATTGTTTCTGCTGCACTTTGATTGTCTTAAAGATCATCCAGAGTATTTGATTGATATCAAAACTGAGTTTACAGGTCCTAAGAATTGGTATCAGAGCAGGAATCGAATTCTTATTTGATTAATTCTGTTGTTGGTATTAATCTGCTTTTGTTCTAGAACACCAGTCTTCTTCTTCAGGTTACCCTGTTTTACTCTATTTTWTCAGTTTCATCTTATTCTTATTTTTCTTCTTCTTTCAATGGCGAATCTGGCCAATATCTCATTCATGAGCACTGGTTCTCAATCAAAACCTCCCACGCTCATCCGTGAGGAGTATCCACAATGGAAGGTGCGAATGGTTAATTTTTTGGAAGGAATTCACCCAAGGATATGTGAATTTCTTTATAATCCTCCTTATGTGCCAATGAACTTWAWMYCAAGAGTTCCTGCTACTGGCACAACCCCAGAAATTCCTGAACATTACGAACCAAGACCTGCTGCAAACTGGAGTGACGAAGACAAAATAATGGTTGAATTGGGTAGCAAGTGCAAACGATTGTTAATCATGGCAATACTTCACGAAATCTTCAAATGTATCGATCACTGTCAATTGTCCATGGACATTTGGGCAGAATTAGAAAAACAGATTGAAGGAGGTAAGAAAACACTCAAAAACAATCGAGCAATTTGCATTGACGAATACCGCAGCTTCAAGGCAAAAGAGGGTGAATCCCTGTCGGACACATACTCTAGATTGAAGACCTTGATAAGCAACTGCAAGAGGTATGGAGTCATGAGAACCGCAGAGGACAACAACTCTTTATTCTTGAAGAGCCTTGGAGTTGAATGGATGCACCTAACCATGTCCATGAAGGCCACCATAGATTTGGAAATGTGGACTCTGGCTGGCCTGTTTGGTTCTCTTAAAAGCCAAGAGCCTCAAGTTATGCAAATGAAGAAAAACTATGGTGGTCCACTTGCTCTGGTTGCAGAGGACGGCAGTTCTGGGAAGGGGAAATGAGCACAGAAGAAAGAAAAGGAGAAGAAGAAGAAGAAGGTACTGATAGCAGAAAGTGATGAAAGTTCTGATGAAGAAGTCTCAATGAAGGAGATGATGAAAACTCTGGCCTTGATCACCAGAGAAGTCAGAAAGGGTGGACAGAGGAAGGAGTATAAAAGTTTCAACAGAAGAAACTTTACAGAGGGTGATAGATCTGAGACAAGAGAGAAGGAGCAGAAGCCTTCGCAGAAGG
>NC_037540.1:31093401-31102991 GCF_001531365.2 Cynara cardunculus var. scolymus | reverse complement strand
CATTCTGCTCACAGAGGAAAGAAACAGATTTTTTAAAATGTTTGAAGAGGCTCAAACTAAGTTCATAAATTTAGAAAATTCTTCAAAAGAAAAGTTTGCCGAGGTTCAAAAAGATTTGAAAAACAAGGTGGATGAGTTAAGGCAGTTGGAGCATGAGAAGTGTAATATTACTTATGTTAAAAAAAATTCAAAAGGAAAGAGAATTTTTGCACCAAGATGTGCTTGACAGATAGCTAAAAATAAAAAAATTTAAGGAGGCTCAAAATGTTTACAAAAAGATTAAAGTTAATTTGGGCAGAAGAGGTCTAGGTTTCTCAGAATTTGATAACAAACCTGGTTTTAAATCAAACAAAACTATTGAGAGTACCTTTAGATCCTCACATAATTTGAAAAGTAATATTTCTAAAACTAAGCCCATTTTCAAAAGAAGAAGGTTGTTGGTTGATCCAGACACAAAACCGTGTTTATCAATGGAAAATATTGCTTTTTGCAACCGCTTCAATTTTTGCTGGATCTACTTATATCCCTTTTTTCTGATATCATGTGTCCTAAAAACTGAACTTCTCACAACCAGAACTCGTGTTTTGACAACTTAGCATATAAATTTTCTTTCCTTAAGAAACTCAGGACCAGACAGAGGTGCTCTGCATGTTCTACCTCTGTCTTCAAGTAAATCAGAATGTCGTCAATGAACACAATCACAAACTTATCAAGATATTCTCGACATACTCTGTTCATGAAGCCCATGAAAGCTGCAGGTGCATTGGTTAATCCAAAAGGCATAACCAAAAATTCATGATGCCCGTACCTTGTCCTGAAAGTAGTCTTAGGAATGTCTTCATTTCTTATCTTCAGTTGATGGTATCCAGACCGCAGATCAATCTTGGAAAAGTAGCTAGCCCCTACTAACTAATCAAACAGATCGTCTATCTTGGGTAATGGATATCTATTTTTGATCGTTAATTTTTTGAGTTCTCGGTAATCTATGCACATTCGCATAGATCCATATTTCTTCTTGAAAAACAGAACTGGAGCTCCCCAAGGTGATGTACTTGGTCTAATAAAGCCTTTATCGAGCAGATCTTTTAACTGCGTGACTAACTCTTTCAGCTCTGGTGGGGCTAATCTGTATGGGGCTAATCTGTATGGTGCTTTGGCTATAGGCGTTGCCCCGAGTAAGAGGTAAATTCTGAATTCTATAGCTCTATCTGGTGGAAGACCAGACAAATCCTTCGGGAATACCTCTGGAAAATCACTAACTACTGGAATCAATCTTTGTTCTTCTTTTTCCTTTTTGGCGTTGATTACATAGGCCAAAAATCCTTGACACCTCTTCTGCATGCATCTTCTAGCCTTCATTGCTGATAACATTCCGGGTGAATGGCTTTGACTATCACTATGAATATTAACTGTCCTTTTGTTTGGTAATATTATTCTAATCATCTTCTTATCACAAATAATTCTGGCCTGATTCTCAGCTAACCAATCCATTCTCACTACTACATTAAACTCTTTCATATACATGGGAAATGTTGATCTCAGATCTCTCAATAACACTAATAATCTAGTTATGAATAACCAAATTATAGTGATTTTACGAAGAAAGTTATGAAGACTCGAGAATAAAAATAAGAATATTTAAGAACAGTCATGAGCTTCAAAGGTTTTACTTTATAAATTGTGAAACGTAAGAGCGATTCGTAAAAGCGACTCTTTTTACAATAGATCTAATCACCTATTTATACTAATCAGCTAATAAGAAGATAACTATATAATGCTATTTTCAAGTAAATCCTCTATTAACAGATAAGGTTTATCTTTTGTATGGATAGTGTTAGGACTGAAAATCAGTATTAATTGTATTCGTCTTGAAAGTTAAATATAGTCTATAATTGTAAAAGTCAGTGTGTTTGACTTTTCTTATAAGAGTTTGACTTTGACTTGTCTTTAGATGTTTGACAATATAAATAATAGGTTGCCTTTGTAATTGAAAGTAGAGAGCTCATTTTGTAAATCATATACGTAATATCAGAGTTGACCATATTGAAAGATCTTGACTTTCTCTCTCAATATTCATATACATGTTCTTAATGCAATATCCAGATCTGCCATGATTGTGAAGCTAACATGAAGATTGATCAGTGGCATGGTGGTTGTGAATGTGGATGGGGGAATGGGAAGGTTGGTTATTAGATCTCTCACCTCTGCAGTGAAAGAGGAGAAGGCTTCATCGAAGGATGGGCCTGCAGAGGGAGGTGGGGGTTGAGGAATGGGCTGGGGGATTTGGGCAAGGACAGCGGCGGGGAGTTGGGTGAGGGTGTCTTGGATGGAGGCCAGCTGGTGGGTGAGAGTGGCGAGGGTGGCATCGGTAGTTGTGGTGGATGGTTGTGGTATTTGGTGAGGGACTTGGGGGAGGGTGGTTGGTAGGGAGTGAAGGTTGCGGAGGATGGTTTGAAGTTGGGTGATTATGTAGGTAAGGTTTTCATCGGCCTCAGTTGCCTGGGCCGTAAGAGTGGCGATGGATTGGACAATGACTTGGCTTCGTTGAGTGGCTAGGGAGGAAGAGGTGTTATGGTGTTGGGTTATGGTTTGTTGGAGCATTTGTAGGCGGGTGGTGTTGGTTTGTGTTTGGGTTTCGAGTTGGGTAAGGTGGCGTTGTAGGATTACAAGGGATTGTTGGAGGTCAGAGGTAGAGGTGGAGGGTTGGTTTTCTAGAATCCCTTGCATGATGAGTTTAACGTCTTCCAAGGACCGCTTCACTGTATCGACAAAGGCTTGGAACTCAACCTTTGTGATCAGATCAGCAAGTGGGGTAACCCCTGCAGCAACGGATGCTGCAGGTTGTGCCTTTGCTCTTGAGGCGCCTTCTTGACCTTGTGAGAAGGTGGGTCTTCAAGGACTTCCATCGTGTCCTTGATAGCCCTCAAGAGAGGAGCTATCTCGCGATGTTTCGACATCCGCTTCCTCTTCCTCGGCTTCAGAGGCCGAATAAGTGAAACGAATGTGTGTCCCCTTCGGTAGATCAAATATCGAAGGGAGAGGTGCATGAAGGGAAGATCGCTCTGAACGTTTCAATTATGACAAAATTCCCATTCCATGTAGACTACTCACTCTACTTTCATCTCATTCCCTTACTTTCACAACCAGAGCCTCTAGTTCTAAAGACCAGAGCCTCTGGATTCACAATCTTTGGAACCAGAGCTACTCTGGTCTCAAAGGCTCATCCATCACACGTCTTTCACATACACTTCATCATTTTCCAATACCCATTTTCTTTGCTTCACAACCAGAGCCTATGATTCTATAGACCAGAGCCTCTGGCTTTGTTCTTTTTGGAACCAAAGCTCCTCTAGCCTCAAAGACCCCTTCTCCACTTCTACTTAGACACCTTTCATACATTCATCATCCTTCACAACCAGAGCCTCTGGTGGTATAGACCAGAGCCTCTGGTACGCCTAATTCTTCCTTATTATTTATTTGAGGGGGAGATTTTTGAATACTTCGAATTCAATACATTTGCATCATTTGAGGGGTAGCAAATATATTCATCTCCACATTTCATTTCTTCATGGACATTTTACATCCAGAGTCTCTGGTCCTACTATCCAGAGCCTCTGGTCACCCAAATGCTACATACGTATCTAACCAGAACTCCTCTAGTTCTATATACTGGATTAACAATGTTTATCTAGAACCTCTGGTTTGCAATCCAAGGTTTCTATAACATACAATCCAACATTACATCAATGAATTCCTTTATAGATGTTCACCCAGAACTCCTCTGTTTCCTCCCCAATGAGTCATGACCAACCAGAGCCCCTCTGGTTCCATGACAATAATTTTTATACAAAAAACTCATCTTAATTTAACCTCATTTTTCAAGATTATATAAAATTGCAGCTTTTGTGACTAAAAACTATACAACATGGGTTTTTATAAGACCAAAACTTCATAATTAGTATAAATCTTACAATTAGATGGGATTTTTAAATTCAAATTATTTTTGGATTACGTATTCATCAAATTATTATTTTGAATAATTTTTATTCAAATAATTTCCCACGTCATCATAACCAYGCGCCTGACACCCTCAACAGCCTGTTCCCAACATACCCTTTTAACCTTTCCCTCTCCCTTACCCCGTCTTGACACGTATCCTACTATATTAAATGCACGTACTATCAAGATGGCTCACGTTCCTCAAATCAAATCGTCACAAAACAAACCGCCAAAACTTTTCATGATTATTGTATTTTAATAATCAAGAAACGTTTCCACCCCCCCTCTTACCCCAACCCATATCCATTCTCCCGCCTATATATATCCGTTTTCTACCTCTATTTTCTTTTTACGCTTTCATAAACCTGCAACTACACTCTCCAAACCTCTAAACCTGAAACTACACTATGAAAACCTCCACCACTTCATCCAAGCATGCAATGAAGATTTGAAGATAAGGATGAAATCATCATATCATGAATGACAGTTGGAGATGACATGTCAACAGCTGGAATTCGAGTTTATCTCAATATTAGCGCCTATCCATACAAAAGATAAACCTTATCTGTTAATAGAGGATTTACTAGAAAATAGCATTATATAGTTATCTTCTTATTAGCTGATTAGTATAAATAGGTGATTAGATCTATTGTAAAAAGAGTCGCTTTTACGAATCGCTCTTACGTTTCATAGTTTATAAAGTAAAACCTTTGAAGCTCAAGACTGTTCTTAAATATTCTTATTTTTATTCTCGAGTCTTCATAACTTTCTTCGTAGCTCACATCCCTCAATCACAATAGTGCAGTCTTTGAACACATAATCCACAGACACTTGACCGTTAGCAATATCAACTACTAACTTATCGTCAAGTGGCACATAATTCATACGAGCACATAAAGCAAATGATGGGGATACAAACGAGAAGTTTGCACCCAAGTCAAATAACACTTTAGCATATAAGGAGTTTACGAGAAAAGTACATGTTACTACATCGGGTGTAGTTTCTGCTTCGTGTTTGGTCATTTGAAAAGATCGACCCCGCACCCCACCTGATCCTCTGCCCATACCCGATTTCCCGTGGCCTGTTGATGTACCCATGGTGAGCTATGGAGCTTTCAATTGTGGGCAATTATTCTTGAAATGATCTAGGGAATTACAATGGAAACATTTTCTATTTTGCCTATAGAAATTCGAAGTACGCCTAATTTCTCCGCAGTTCAAACATTTTATGGGTTCTGCTCGGCATTCTCCTCGGTGGTACTGTCGACACCGGGGAAAGGCTCTTTCCATTTGTCTCTGCATTACTCTATTATTAAACTTGGTAGTTTTTGATTCCCAATAACTTGCCGAAGATCCTCCCCATTTTCTTTTTTTCATTTGCTTCCCTTCTTCATTTCTATTCTTGTTCCTCTCGGTGACCTCTGCTGCATCTACTGCCATTGGAAAGGTAGCAGAATTCATTGCTATAACAAATTCCCTGATGGATGGTTTTAGAACCCAAATGTATCGTTCTACTTTTCTAGCCTCTGTTGAGATATAATGTTCAGCAAATCTCGAGTATTCTATGAATTTTTCTGTGTATTCTCTGACTGACCCAGAGCTCTGTTCCAATTTTAAAAGAGTCTTCTTCCATCTGTCTGACTGTTGTTTTAGGATGGAATTGATCTTTGAATCTATTAACAAACTTTGCCCATGTCATAGTTTGTAGAATATCTACTCTGGCCAATGATTCCACCTCCCACAAAATATGGCATTTGACTTCAAAACAGAAACTGCAAATCTGACTCTATCTGATTCTGCACATCGAATAGTGTTGAATACAAACTCTATCTCTTTGATCCAACACATGGCTTTAATTGGATCTCTCTCTCCCGAGAAAGTTGGTGTCTTGCAAGTCAGAAACATCTTTATATCTCCTTCCTTGTTATTGATAACTGGAAATGCTGTATTAATTTCAACTCTGCCATTCTCGATTCTGGCAGGAATCCCCCTAATGGAAGTCAAGGTTTCCTTTATCTTTCACATTTCTTCAGCAAGCATATCTCTGGTCACATATTCTGGTTGTGGTATCTGTTCTTGATTCATATTTTCAGAATTGGATTCTGCTTGATCTGCATCATTTTCTGTTTGACTAATCCTTCCTCTGGTTTGTCCTCTACCTTGACCCCTTCCTCTGCCCCGTCCTCTGCCTTTGCCTCTGTCCTCAGAAGTACCAATAGGAGCAATAATAGGGGAATCCACTTCTTCATTGGTGGGGTTGGGGCGGGTGATCCTTTCTGACCTTCTAGATCTGCTTGTCATCTGTCAATTTCAGAATTTAATAAACATATATTCACATTCCCAAATATAATAAAGTTTCCAAGTTCAGTTATGTACTTGTAGATTCAAAATTATATTGGCAAGATGTAATCCGAAAATACCTTACACACTGATCTCTTAACTTATCATATTTATTCCAATGGTGCTAACTATGTCTGGACCCTTAATATGCAATAAAACAGTTTAAGTCTAGGCATCATGCATGTGAATATCTAAATCCCTTAAACTCAGGTTCTGATACCATCTCTGGAACACCCCCACATCCGTACGTTGCATATAACACATATTCATATACATAGAATGCATGTTTTCCCCACTTAGGTCCATAATACAAGAGCCTATAATGTAAATTACATAACTCAAAATTTTAAAAGGACATGCTCTTGTATCCTAGCATCTATACTCCAAAAATATGGCTAATCAAGATCTTCACATAGTTATGCACAAAGGGAAGTCATTCACATAATGATCTTTTCCTTATTATCATTATCTGCACACATATTTTTGAAAACACAAAATGAGGGTTAGACATGAATGTCTAGTGAGGTTCCCGTTTATGTAATGCATGGTGAAGATCACCAAAACATTTATTTCAAATAATTTATTCCATGCAATGAAGGATGACAATCCTATTCTGTTTCAGTCCATCGAGCCTCTGGTTCCAAAACCATACTTTGGAATATATTTCAATAAACAAGACTAGAGCCCCTCTGGTCTCTCTACTAGAGCTTTTGGTTCTTCAACCAGAGCTTCTGGCTCATATAATTTCTTATAATGTTCTTTACTTAAGCTTCCAACCAATAAGATAGCCTTTTTCATAAAAAGAATAGTTATACAGAGTTCTTACTCGACCAGAGCCTCTGGTTGTACTAACCAGATCTTCTGGGTCAAAAGTTATGACCAACCAGAGCCTCTGGTTCAATGTGTAAGTCGACCAGAGCCCCTCTTGTCTATTTTTAGTAGAAAATACTAAGTATAAAATCATTTTTCTTAAAACTTTTTAAAATACGATTGTGACACAGAAGCTCTTAAAGATTGCCATGAATTCTTAGTAAATTTGTTGAAGATTGATCATTGTGACCTAACAGAATAGCAATGGGTAGGGGTGCTATTAGCCTCCCCCTTTGGTTAAGCTTCATCATTACTTACTAACATATTTAATAACTTTTTTTTAATTGATTCTAAATTGCTAACAAAGAATATAACTCACATCTCTCAATTCTTAGTACTACATATTTTTCTTTGTTCTTTTGTGCATTCTCTCTCTCTCTCTCACTCATTGTGATAACCGGATTTTGGTTATCACCTGAGGTAATTAATACGTGATTATTTGTTATATGATTACGTAAAAGCATGGTAAATTATTATATTTGATCATGTTGGTATGTAAAATTATATGCATAAAAGCGTAAGCAAAAGGTGGTATGCATCAAATTTTTGTGCATAATGATGTGTTATATATATATATACATATATAATGAAGCACATGGATGTGGTGTATGCATGGGTATATATGTATGTATATGCATGATTAGGTATGCACATAGGGGTATATGAGTATAAGGTGTGCATGCACATATTCGGCTGTGATAGCCGACTTTCCAGAAAAGGAAAGTAAAAAAGGAGGGTTAAGCCTCCATTACACTCTCTTGCCATTTTTGTGAGTCTAAGTGTGCGATTTAAAAGAAGAGGGTGGTGACCGGATTATTTCTTGACTAGAATTAAAGTTGATTTTCAAAGAAGTTGATTCTCCAAATTTTCTCAAAAAAGTGAGTGGTTAAATGTTTTGAAAAGATCTTGAATTGCATAACTAAATTGTGTTGCTATGTGTTGTCCAGACTATGTTAAACCGGACAAAGTGTTGATCGGATTATGTTAAACCGGACATATGTTATCCGATGTAAACTTAAATCGGGAATAGGGTTATGCGATTTAAAGAGTTAGTAAAATTTGAGATTTATGAAACGGACAAGGCTTTGAAAATGCTGTCCGAATTGGTAAATCGGACAAAGACTTGTCTTGTCCGGATTAATAAATCGGACAACTTGAATAGTGTTGTCCAGATTGGTTAAACCGACCAAAGCTTGACCGGAGATGAAGTCCGGACTAGTCTATGTTGACCGGAATTGTTTGTTGACTTATGCATGGTTTATGTAAATCCTCATTTCTAATATTCTTTATCAAGAATGGGAAAATTTGATTAAGATGATTTCGAACTAATGATATTTCATTAGGACAATTATGACTGCGGTCTGGGTCTGTTTTAATTGGAATTATTTTGTAAAATGTTTTGATGAGGAAATAAGGGTGGCATATCAAGGAGAGGTGTACCATGGGATAAGGGTGACATATCAAGGAGATGTGTACCATGAGATAAATGTGGCATATCAAGGAGAGGTGTACCTTTGGATATAAGTGTGATATTTGTATGTATGATGTATAATATAACTCTTACTATTATATCTTTTAAGATTACTGTGATTTGGAATCTTTATTTATTTGTGATTTAAGGATTTAGAATCAGAGTTCTCATTGGAAATCATAGTCTGGATGTTATTGTGAAGAGGATAACAGGTTTGGCCTAAAACTTTGAATAAACCTTGTTTAATTAAAAAGGTTTAAAAGTGGCATTATGATAAACCTATTTGGGTTTGGATATGTTATTTGAAAGCTGAGAAATTGGCTTTAGAATTGAAAAGATATTGGTTTATGTCTCACTTGTTCATATATTTGTTATATATGAAAAGTATTTTAAATAAAGTTTTGGTAAATTTTACCCTGCAATAACATAAAAAGGGAACTCACTAGACCTTAAGGTCTAACCCTCGTTATGTGATTTTTAATATGTATTGCAGGAGGTGCAAAAGGTAAGGGAAAGGAAAAAATGTGATAATTCCCTATGTGCATATCTGCATGAAGATTTGTCTATGACATGTGTAACAGCCCACAATTTCCACCAGACAGATAATCCACATCATCATAATTATAACACAAAATGTAACATTGTTTACAAAATGCGGACTAACAAAAACTTTCTTTACTACATTTATGAGTAAACAAATGTCATCAACATTAAACTTTTCCCTTTCCTTTATCCTGCGAGGTATGATGACCTGCAAAACCGGTTAGTCCAACAACTGAGCGTTAGACCAAAAAGGTGTAGTGAGTGCACAAATCTCAAACAAATATCACACTTTCTAAACAATCAGTTCAAAATCAAACCTGATCAGATACATATACTTATTTATCTCTCTCGCGGTTACACCGCCATT
>NC_037540.1:31091698-31093256 GCF_001531365.2 Cynara cardunculus var. scolymus | reverse complement strand
CATCTCTCTCGCGGTTACACCGCCATTACATCTCAAAAGTTTAACACATTAGACGGATTTGAAGTCCGGTCAACCTTGTCCGGATATGAAATCTGGACAAACACTTGGAATATCAAGAGGGTTATATCATCTTCGGTCAACATTCCGGACAACACCTTGTATAAGCTTTGTCCGGTTAACACTTAGAATTAAGTCAATATCTTTGTCCGGATAACAAATCCGGACAATACCCCGCTCACAACTTAACGATTTAAAACAATCCAGACAATACATCGCCCAACCTTTGACCGATTTAAAACAATCCAGACAATACATCGCCTAACCTTTGACCGATTTAGATGAGATCCGGTCACCTCTTAACCGGTTTAAGAAAAAATCCGGACACTATTTGTCCAGTTTAACATTTAACTAAATATTTATGAAATACAGTTCATAAATAGCAGATTCTAACAATAAAAGATGTAATAACCAATACTTTAAAGCAATATACACTTACCTTAAACAAAGAATCCTGATTCTGAATTCTCTTCTTCTTTTCTGCCAATTCATATGATTCAAAAGAAAATCTTTCCTATTATAGAAAGTGTGTAGAAACCTTTCATCTAACTCAAACTTTCTATATATATAGTGCTAAGGGAATGTGGTGGACGGCACATCCAGCCGACCTCCCCCCCCCCTTTTTTTCAAATTACATCTCAAAATCTTCACATAATCATAACACACACACACACACACACATATATATATATATATATGTTAAAGAAAATCTTAAATCAAAACTTGAAACCCGAATATTACAACATTCCCTCCTTAAAAGAATTCCGTCCCAGAGTTCCATTTAAACAAAAAGGTAAGGATACTTCATCCGCATATCTGATTCTGATTCCCAAGTGGCGTCTGGTCCCTTATGATAACGCCACTGAACCTTTACTAACCCAATCTCTTTGTTTTGCAACTTATTTACTTTGAAGTCAGTAATATGTTCAGGGGTTTCTTCATAGCATAATTTTTCATCTACCTTAATTTCAGGTAATGATATTGCCACATCTGGACTTATTAGACATTTCCTCAAATTCGACACATGAAACATGTCATGAATCTCACTTAATTCCAATGGAAGTTCTAATTTGTAAGCCACTTCCCCAATCCTTCCAATAATAGGGAATGGTCCAACATATCTTGGACTTAATTTTCCTCTTTTTCCAAAACTTACCATTCCTTTCCAAGGTAATACTTTTAACATCACTTTATCACCTTCTTGGAATTGAATTGGCTTCCGACGTTTATCTGCATAACTTCTTTGTCTATCCTATGTCGCTTTCATTCGTTCTCGTACTACTCCAACTTTATCTGCAGTTTGCTGAACTAACTCAGGTCCAACTAACTGTTTTTCACCTATTTCATTCCAACACAAAGGAGTTCGAAATTTGCGTTAGTACCTCGAAAGGTGCTTCCTGAATGCTTGAATGGTAGCTATTGTTGTACGCAAATTCCACCAAAGCCAAATGACTATCCCATGATCCTTCGAAATCAATGACACATGCTCTCAACATATCTT
>NC_037540.1:31088065-31089408 GCF_001531365.2 Cynara cardunculus var. scolymus | reverse complement strand
CCTTCAATACTTATAAAACATTCATCAATTCTTTCCTTAACCAAAACTTCACTATCATTTGCTGTTTCCACAATTAGATCCTCACTTAATGCTTTAGATTCTAAATGTGYRYAATTAACAAATGATGGTGACACAAAAGAACGATTTGCACCCGAATCAAATAAAACTTTGGCACATAATGAATTAAGGAGGAATGTACCTGTTACCACTTCAGGGCGCTCTTCCGCCTCACCTCTCGTCATTTGAAAGGCTCTCCCTTTCGCAGACTCCCCATGTCTTATTTCTCCTCGACCACTTGAATTAACACGATTATCCATTTGTCCATGACCAGTTGGCACATAACCAAGTCCTCGGCCTCCAGAATATCCAGATCCCCTTCCTCCAACAAAACCAGACCCTCAACCCTTTGCTTGCGGACAATCGATATTTACATGTTGAGGCGAATTACAAGTAAAACACCTCTACATTATTCAACAATCTTGAGCTATATGTCCTGGTTCCTGACATTTAAAACATATTCGAGATTTGGTATTACAATTTCCCTGATGTATCTTATGACATCGGGTACACGCCCTATCAGTAAATCTTGAGATTGCCCGATTCAAATTTTCCTTAAACCTCGGTCTACGGAAATCTGTTACTATAGCTTCCCCTTTTCTCTTCTCTCCAACCTTTTCTTGTGGTTGTCGGTTAATATCTTGTTCTAGTATTTCAGCTGCATCAACTGCCGCTTGAAATGTTATCGGATTTCTGGATATCACATATTTTCGAAGATTCGACTCCAACCCCCAGATATACTTTCTCACTTTACTGTTTTCAGATATAATATAGGCTTCAGCAAACCTAGATTGTTCTATAAAAACTTTTGTATACTGGTGGACTGACATGTTTCCTTGCTCAAGACGAAGGAAATCATCTTCCAACTTTCGTACTGCAGCTTCAGGACAATAATGCATTTTAAAATTAACCATAAATTCTTCCCACAACATGGTCTTCAAAATGTTCGGATCTTAACTGGATAGGACTTCCCACCTGTATAAAGCACTTGATCTCAAACGAGATACAGCAAACATGACTTTGTCCTCTTCTGCATTTTTACTGATTTGCAAACTCAACTCTATCTCCTTAAGCCAACACATGGCTTTAACAGGATCATGCTCAACAGAAAACTTGGGAGGTTTACAAGCAAGAAACATTTTGATATCTCCTCCTTTTTGTACTGAAGATGAAGTAAGGGGTACAGATGTACCAGTTACCGGTGTACTAGCTTCGGCTTCCTCCTGATAATCGGAATTTCTTACCACTTTTGGATTATTTTGGGTTGTACGCCCCAACAAATTCAC
>NC_037540.1:31074447-31086910 GCF_001531365.2 Cynara cardunculus var. scolymus | reverse complement strand
CCGGATATGAAATCTGGACAAACACTTGGAATATCAAGAGGGTTATATCATCTCCGGTCAACAATCCGGACAACACCTTGTATAAGCTTTGTCCGGCTAACACTTAGAATTAAGTCAATATCTTTGTCCGGATAACAAGTCCGGACAATACCCCGCTCACAACTTAACCGATTTAAAACAATCCGAACAATACATCACCCAACCTTTGATCGATTTAAAACAATCCGGATAATACATCGCCCAACCTTTGCCAGATTTAGATGAGATCCGGTCACCTCTTGACCGGTTTAAGAAAAAATCCGCACACTCTTTGTCCGGTTTAACATTTAACTAAATATTTATGAAATACAGTTCATAAATAGCAAATTCTAACAATAAAAGATGTAATAACCAATAATTTAAAGCAATATACACTCACCTTAAACAAAGAATCCTGATTCTAAATTCTCTTCTTCTTCTCTGCCAATTCGTATGACTCAAAAGGAAATCTTTCCTATTATAGAAAGTGTGTAAAAACCTTTCATCTAACTCAAACTTTCTATATATATAGTACTAAGGGAATGTGGTGGACGGCACATCCAGCCGACCTCCCCCCCCCCTTTTTTTTAGAAATTACATCTCATAATCTTCACATAATCATAACACACACACACACACACACACACACATATATATATATATACTAGTTGTGTACCCGCGCAATGCGACGGGATGTGAAATTTTGAAAAGATATAAGCAGACATATCGATTACAGATAAAGATTTGTATTTGAATTTGTCAGACTCTATACTATTTTAAGATGGAGGGATTAGTAAATAAATAATGATGCAACATATACCAAGTCAAAAAACAAATAGATATACCCAAAGGTAATTCGATGTGCAACTTCAAGAGCTTGCCAATGCTCGTTTGGGTTGAAATATGTTTGCACAAATAGAGAATATGTCATTCTAAAATCTAAAMAGAGCAACAAGATTTTCTTTGATGATGGAAATTGACTGATCCCTTGCTTGCTATCTCCCTGCAAAGATTTGGGATTTGATAGTCCATACTCCATATCCATGTGCCAGCATAGCARCATTTGTTCGCTTTCTCATTAATGAATTGAACAATTGAAGAGTTAATCCTACTTATGGAATCAAGGCACAATAAAATCCCAAATTTTCACAAATACAAGTAAAAATTGGTTGCAGCGGCTGGGTATGGATTGAAGGAAATTTTTCGAGCAACTAAGAAGGATTGAAGGAGAAAACAAAGCACATCAAACAATGTACAACAAAAATACACCCATACCTGAGAGAGATCGGGAATGTCTTTAAGCAGGAGAAAACAAAGCACATCGAACATTGACAAACCGTGTTCAAAATCTTGATTCTTGCTTTGTTTGTAATTGCAAAAAAACATATGAAGTTGGCTGATTGTTGAGTTCCAACCTCATTCAGGTCAATATCTATATGTCCCTGGTAAACATAAAGAATGAAAATCATAAGCAACATGAGAGCTTATAGGAACAACATCTTGACATGAGAGAGGTAGAGAAATTTTAAACCAAATCAAATTCATGAAAACAGAATTAGAAGCATTCATAAAAGTTTCTTGATGAACAAGCTGCCATGTAAATATTCCCGTCTGCATTTTTTATTTTTTTGAGAAAAGGATATCAAGTGGCCATTTACTAAACGTTTACCTGGTAAGAAACTAATTACTGTAAGAATCATCACCATCACTTACCGGGTAAGACTATCGGTTCTTACCATATTCGTCCGAGTAAAAGTTTTGATCATTGTCATATTCATCCAATAAGGTAATGTGAATTAGTAAGCACTTACCCGGGTAAGCGAGTAAGGGTTTGGCAAACAGGACCTTACCATATTTATTCAGTAAGATAACATGACTTAGAAAGCGCTTACCCGAGTAAATGTTTGGTAAACAACCCCTTAACTTCAACATCCTTACGAAGGCTAAAAAATTGATTAGTTGCATTAATTAACATAAATAAAAAGATTGGGAGAACGGCTCCGTGTTCTAACAGCCTAACAGTAAGCATCCAACATCAGTGATCAACAGTAATTTTAAGAAGGATTTGACATTTTCTCTTCCAATGAAAAACCAACCAAACAACCCCTTAGACATATTTGACATACTATAAATGCGATTTTGTTGTAGTGACTTCGAGATTTTGCAAATCATATTTCATTCGAGTACTCGGTTTGAAACTTGGAAGCTAATAAATGTATCGTGAAAAGAACGTATACCATCTAGTATCGAGGGCCTTGCCGGCTTTCATAGGAAACGGAACTTCATCCCACCAGACATTATCAATAAAGAACGCCGCTACTGCAAATGTTGGAGTGAGGATATCGTTTGGCATAGTCGGGTCCTCTGTGTATCCTAAATGCGTCTTTTCGCCCTTGCTATGCCCCTTGTATTGCCCAATCACTACATCTTCAAGCTGCAGTTGTCTCATCGATCTCAAAACTTTAACCTATTTGCATCAACAATAAACTGGTATTGTCGTTAAACATCAAGGCCATATTTGGCATCTTTTAACACACAATAATGAATCRATGGAGATGAGCGATGGGTGGAGMGTAAATCGACAGTGAACCCTAACCATATACATATCAATAATCAGAGTTAAACGATAAAACTCAATTGATGAGATGAGAGACAAGAAAAACAAAAACCACAGTTACTTGAAGCCGATTGTTTGAGAGAGAAATTGYTGCTGCTACTACAAGGAGAGTCACTCTGAATTCTTAGCTGCCCACTATCATGAACAGTACCAGATGTATACGATCGACTCTTTCTAAGAACCGGACTGCTTTGATCTTCATATGCACCCTTTTTGGATYTGGATTTACGGGTTCTTTCTAACGATTTCTCAGAATGCAATTGCTTATATTTTGATTGAGATGACGTTAGATTGTTTGTTCTATTACTAGATGTAGATGACTTGAAAAAGAAAAGCTTCTTCATCTTTATGCCCCTTGTGAATTCTCTGTTGAAGGACTAATCACAAAACTAACTGAAATTATATGGATTTTGATAAGTAAGAATACAACTAAAATGCATGAAATTTGATAGTCTCAATAAGAATTAAAAAAAAACACGAGAAAATCTTTAAACCCTACAAACCACCAAAAGGAAAGATAACTATAAACAACAAAACACATGTTGGCATTGAATTTAACCATCATCTTTTATAATCATGTAAATTAATACCTAAAAGAATCAATCAATGTGAATATCAACGCACAATTGAAAAGTGTTTAATAAACAACCCCTAGATGAAGAGAAACATCATTATCCAATACTACACACCACCCACCTTCATGAAGAACAATGCTAACTTCAAAGATCTAAAAAAATGTGTTTTCGTTAATAATTAGACTTGGAAGTTAACATTAAAAAATATAAAATATGTAAAAAAATGAAAGAAAAAAAAATCAACATTCCATGAACTATATATTGTAACTATACAAATAACTATAATTTCAAGCTTCTAAACTTGGCAAAGGGAGACTACACTAACTTCATGYAGTTTAAAATAACATCAAGTTCAATTGTTCAAACATACAAGCAATCAATGTCACTCCTTGAACGTTCACCCAATAAAGTAGGACATCTACGGTAGAGACCAACAAGGTTTGTAGCTTAAGGTAGTTGAAACAAGCATTTGCACACATTATACTAAGGACACAGTGGTAATATTCTCATTTTCCAATGTCTCAACTATAAATCTAGCCTTACCAAAATGAAGTTATAAAACACAAAGCTAAGATCATGGAAATCAAGCAAATAAAAAGAGGAAATTTTGTCATAGTGAGAATGAAATTTTTAGTTGGGAAGAATACCGTCTTTGAACATAAGTTAGTATCAAGATTTGAGTTTTAAGTCTTTCAATTGATGAACCCTGCAACAATGAGATCTATATCAATATAACCACCAAAAAACTGATTGCAATCAAAAAACAAACATGTAGTACCACTAAGATGAAACTGTGGTACTCCAAATGAAATGTAGAGGCAAACAAAAGACGATTGTAGTCGAAAACAAAAATAAGCAATGATGTGAAGATGGAAACCAAATATCGATTGAAAAATAAACTTGAATGGGAGTGGTAATCACCAGATTGCTACTAAAACAAATAGCTAATCACCATGATTCCTGCAAGCATCCTACATGTGCACAATATAATCTATCTTTTAGTAATTTCAATGTCGCCACGAGAAAAAAAAAAGAATGTTGACTTAGAGCATACCAACTGGTTATGAATTTTTTGACTACACGTTGTGAATGGGCCAGTCTTGAACAACAAACCTGCAAACTTCAGACTTCAAGACTCGATTAAGAAAAAGATACCGTTTTCAAGCAAAATAATACCATTAAATATGGTTAAGTGAGTGATGTGAATATTGCAAAAACGAAAAAGAAGAAAACAYGCATACCTGCATAGAAGTGACAACTCTTTAAAACATAAAAATCTTTGACGCTTGGAATCTGCAATTGCCCAAAGTGGAACGAACAAATATGTGCAAGAATTTTGACAAAACTGGCTTATGAGTCGGCTAGGGTTTTGGAAAGCCTCTTGCAGACGAAATCCATCTTGATTTCAAAGCTAAAGAGGGAAGCGAGGGAAGATGAGGAATTGTGGTGGACGAGAGCAAGATGGAGAGACATGGAGGAGATGACCCGACTTTTGAAGCTTTAATTTTGAATTTGAAATGGGGAAGTAAAAGTTGAAGACTGTGATAGGGAAAGTGGTCTGAAACCTTCCTGATTTAAAACCTTACATCAAAAGCTTGTACTTTATGCTTTGTGAGTTATGATTAAGAGTTTTTTAAAATTCAAGCTTTAAAGAGTAGTACTATGTGTTTTTTTTTGTAAGGGTGTCCGGGCCAACGCCCGACTAATCCCCGAAAATTTTGGAGGCTAAACATGGCCCCACTTAAATGTTGCCAACACTCCCCTCCCAGGGCTCGAACTTGGGTTCATGACTATGCCATGCCCAAGCCTTTACCACTAGGCTGAAAGGTCTTTGTACTATGTGCTTACAGGGTTGTAATTAAGATTTTGGCCTAAATGCTTATTAATGTAGTATATATATATATATATATATGTTAAAGAAAATCTTAAATCAAAACTTGAAACCCGAATATTACAACATGTATAGTTTTTGTAGATGAAAGTTGAATAGTACAAGATCTGTATTTGGAATTTTTGGACCATGTATTCTGTAATGGTAGATTCTTGTACTAAGGGACCAATATGGTGTATAAACATGTATTTCTTATGTATGAAGTATATGTTACATGCAATGTGTGGTATGGGGGTGTTACAGAAAGTGGTATCAGAGCCTGAGTTTAAGGGATTTAGGTATTTAACAACATGATATCTAGACTTAAACTATTTCATTGCATGATAGGGGTCCCGGACATAGTTCGCACCATTGGAAATAAATATGATGAGTTGAAAGAACAGTGTGTAAGGTAAATTTTAATTACATTTGGCCAGTGTAATTATGAATTTATAGATACATATCTGAACTTGAATACTTCATTCTATTTGGGAATGTGAATACGTGATTATTAACACTAAAATCTACAGATGTCTAGTCGAACTCGGAGATTTGAAAGGACGGCTCGCCTTGAGTCTGAGGAAAGGGAAGAATCACCTGCTAATCTTCCAACTAGTACTTCTAGAAATAGAGGTCGGGGAAGACCAAGGGGAAGAGGAAGAGGAAGAAGTCAATCATAGGGAAGGAGTCGGGCTGAAATACACTATGAGCATGAAGAATCCTATTCTGGGAATGTTCAGGAAAGATCAGTGTCACACACAGAATACATAACCAGAGACATGCTGGCTGAGGAAATGGGAAAGTTAAGGAAACCTTAACATATATTATGGGAATACCAGCAAGGATGGAAGCAGAAAGAGTGGAAGCACATCCCTCTATTCCGGTTACTCATAACAATGAAGGAGACATCAAGATGTTCTTGGCATGCAAACCGCCAACTTTCTCTGGAGAGAGGGATCCAGTAAAAGCAATGTGCTGGATCAAAGAAATTGAATCTGTGTTCAACACCATCCGGTGTCCAGAGACTGATAAAGTTCGATTTGCTGTATCATTATTGAAGTCAAATGCTCTGTTTCGGTGGGAAATCGAATCGTTGGCCAGAACAGATGTCTTACAAACACTATCTTCGATAGAACTTGTGAACTGATTCAAGGATCAGTTTTGTCCCAAGACAGCAGTAAGACAAATGGAGGAAGATTTTCTAAAATTGGAACAAGGAAACAGAACAGTTTGAGAGTACACTGAGAAGTTGTTGGGTTCAAGAATGTGCTTTATAGTGGTATTCAAGTTCTCCCTTTGTAATTTGTTTAGTAATAGTTACCATTTACTATTTCCTTAGTATAAATAGTTTTAGCTCTCTGATTGTAATTAGTTCAGTTTATAATTTCTGATTAATGTTGTTAATCTCTTGTACTTTTCTCTCAAGCAATACTACTTTCAGTATTGGTGAAATTCTCTCTCTACTCATTCTTGATTGTGTTCTTGGACAATTCTCCTGTTTTGTATGATTTTGGGAACATCAATTGGTATCAGAGCACATATTGCAGCAATTTGATAGAGGATTAACAATTTTTTCGAGGAATTTTGCACAGATTTAGTGGATTTAATCAACTGTTCTTCATCTGTTCATCGTTGTTCTTGAGATTTTTTGACCGAATTGCACGTTTTTGGCTCTAATCGCTTCAATTCTTAGTGTTAGTTGATAAAATTTGCACTACTAGATTCGCAATTAATATCTGAACATCTTTGATTCACATCATTTTGGATTTTAATCCTGTTTTGAATCGATTTTGATCGATTTTTTAGTTTACGAAAATAGTTTCTGTTCTTCAAAAACTCATAATTTTGCATGTTTTGATACAAATTTTTGGTAAAAAGGTGTTAAAATTGTGTTTGTGTTTGAATAGTAATCCATATAACTCTTGATCGATTTAGTGTAAATCGCTTAGTGTGTGTACGATTTAATACTTATGATTTTGTGTGAATTGTGATTGTGCGAATTAGGATAAACCGGGTAAAGCTTGAGCGATATAGATTTAAATCGCTTGTTGGTGTGTTCGATATAGTGTTAAATCGGTTAACCGTTGTCTGATTAATTGATAAATCGATTGTAATTGTGCGATTTAAGTGTGAGATTTAATCTTTTATATTGTGCGATTTAATCTTGGGTCTCAAGTGTTTTGTGCGATTTAAATTGTGATCGAACTTTGACTTTGACTTGTTGAAAGGATTGTTGATTTTGATAATTTGAACGGATTTTGACTTTCATTGCCAAGCGAATTGAATTGTTGACTTTGTAATTGAGCGGATTTGATCGTATATTGACTTGTTGACTTGTTTGACTTGACTTATTGACTTGACTTATTGACTTGCTGACTTTTTACGTCCGTATTCAATTTTATTAAGTGTGTGATTTTTAGCTAAGTGTTTTAATTCACCAGATTTCTCATCCGGATAAATTGTGATTCGTGCGAGCTTAATTGTCTTTGTTGTTCGGATATCAAATCCGGATAACCTGAGTTGATTAGAAATTTTGACTATCTTTTTGTCCAGATATCTATTCCGGATAAGCTTGTCCGGACTTCTAATCTGGAAAAGTTGTGTGCTTAATTTTTTCTAAGTCTTGTATGAATGCAAATCCTTGTTTGCGATGTATTGAAATATTTTTTGAATATTAATCCTCTAAATCAAATTTTGAACTGCAAAAGATCCGATATCATATAGATCTGATATAATGAGTTCAAGAGAAGTAATGACTATTGGTACTGACACCAAGCCACCAGTCCTATTCAGAGGAGATTACAATCAGTGGAGAGATAGATTCCTGAACATCATTGAAAGAATAAAAGAAGGTGAGCTGATCATGGAATCTCGGATGGAAGGACCTGCAGTTTTCTGGAGAGAAACACCTGCCATCCCTGATGAGGGCAGACCTGCGCAAAGAGTAATAAAAGAGAAGTCCAAATACACTGCTGAAGAAAAGGAGAGAGCACATGCTGATGTGTTATACAAATCCTACATGATACAAGCACTGACCAATGACATTTACACAAGCATTGACAGTCACAAATCATCTGGTCACAACATGTGGGTACAAATAGAAAAAATGATGATGGGTTCCAAGGTGGGAACTCAGTTAAAAATCACTAACTGTATTTCTGCGTATGAAGAGTTTAAGGCTAAAGAAGGAGAGAGTCTTGATGATGTATATGACAGGCATACCAGTTTGCTAAATGAGCTGACCAAGAATGGAATCTCTAAAACTGTCATGGAGATAAATGTTAAATTCCTTAGCAACTTACAACCAGAGTGGAAACCTTATGCTAATCATATCAGATTCAATAAATCCTTATCTGATATAGACATACATGAGGTTTATGAAACTCTGAAACAGAACGAGGAAGAAGTTTTAGAGGTCCAAGATTCGAAGAAGAAAAAGGAAAAGGAAGTTTCTCATCCTTTGGCCTTTGTATCAGAGAAGAAGAGTAAAAGCAGATATGGGAAGCAAGTGAAGGAGATTAGTCAGTCAAGTGAATCGGCAAGTGAAGGAAGCGACAACTCTAACTCAGAGTTAGAGATGAATGAATTCAAACATGTCATGGCAATGCTGACAAAAGCATTTCAAAAGAAGTTTCAGAAGAGACTGCACACGAAGAATCAGAGATTCTCTTCAGGTTCAAAATACGAATTGAAAGATAAATTTGGTGAAAAGAAGAAATATGAAGAGAAGAGATTCGAGAAGAAATATGAAAAGAAAGTAGAAGAGAAGAAATTTGTGAAAGGCGTAACTGATGAAAGTACCAAATGCTACAACTGTGGCAAGTTGGGTCACTTTGCGGTCAATTGCAGAAAGCCGGTAAAAGAAATACCGACTACTACAAGAACAAATTTCTTCTGTCAAAACAACGAGATGCGGGTAAAGCATTGATGGCTGAGGATGATCACTGGTTAAATCTAACCGATGAGAAGGAAGAGTCAGAAGCTGTGGCTCACATCTGCTTGATGGCTAAAACTGAAAATCATTCTCCGGATGAAGGAGATGAGGAGAATGTTGAGATTAATGAAGACGTATTGGAAAACTCATGCATTAATCAGATGCAAAAGATGATGCTTAAACTCCAATCTTTTCAGCAACAATTAAAAACTGAGAAATTGCGTTCAAATAATTTTCAAAAAGAATTAGAAACGCGAAAAGAAAAATACATCAAACTCATTGATGAAAATGCTGGAAATTTGGATTGAGGAAAATCTTTATTATCTGAATCCAAAACATTTCATGAAAAATCCAATATCTTAAAAACCGAATTATCTGATTCAAAGGACCGATATAAGTCATTGAAGTTAGTGAATGAAGACTTAATCGTTAAAATTAGTAAGCTTGAATTACAAATTATTGATTTAAATGAAAAACTGAAAGCTAAAGGAAAGAAGTTATATAAGAGAGGGCAGACTAATCAAACAATTTTTCTAAACAAACTCTCTCAAACAAGATTCCTTAACCCTCGGGAAGGGTTGGGGTATGAAAATTCGAAATTTTTAGGAAAAACTTTATACTATACCCCAACTTTATATAAATTTGAATATCTAGATTGCGGACCCGAGTTTGAAATTAAATTTACAAAATCTTCTGATTAAGTAGAACAACAAGAAGATTTTAACCGACAAAGAAAAGACAAAATGCAAGTTTCGTTTGACTATAAAATTTTAAATGATAGCTACAAAACACAAGTCTCTGCACTTTCAACTGATTATTTTCACAGTTATTCAAAAGCAGAGCTTCAATCTAAACCTGCTAAACCAAAGCTTTACTCCAACTTTAATTTTAGAAAAACAAGTCGTTCAGCTAGAAAAGATTTTAAATGAGAAAAAGCTGTCCTTCAATAAACAAAAGCAAGAATTTTTAAATAAAATTGAAAATTTAGAAAATTCTAAAGTTAAAACGGAACGAGTTGAGTCTGAATATTTTTCGTGTGCTAAATCTTTAAGTGAAACTTCGGATTCAGAAGAATTAAATATTTTAAATGAGGAAATTAATTTTTCAGACTTCTTGAATTCAGAGACTTGTTTGGACAATGAGATTGATCAGTTTGACTTCTCGAAAAAACTTCCCAGTCATGAAGATTTCCTTGTTAAAACTGAAACGACTGAGGATTCCGATATAGTTTCAGATTTGAAAAAGAATTTTAATACAAAACCTGTTTCCGAGAGTTGGTATTATAAAAAGAATAAAACTAAAAAGAATTCGAGGAAACAGAAGAAGCTTACTGATAAGAAAATTAAACATAAAGTTCATCGTTCAATTAAAGATGATGATTTTATTTTTCATGTTTCAAATAAATTGTTGAAGTTTAAGAAGGTTTAGAAAGTAAAAGAAGAAGAAAAATCTGTAAATCAACAGAAGAATAATAATTTTGCCGATTCTGTATTAAATAATTCGACATTGAATAATCTTGTACAAAGATATTCAATAGATGAATTGTTTGATATCAGAAATAGTAAAAATAATTGTTCTCCGTGTGGATTGAATGAGTTGCTTAAGTCTTTTACTTCTTTTAAGCCTTATCATATCATGCATTCTGCTTTATCTAAGAAAATTCATATTAAAGAACGTTGGTTTGGTACATACAGTATACCACCAACAAAATCTAATCTCAAAGGACCCAATCTAAAATGGGTACCAAAACCCAATTGATTCATTGTGCAGGTTAATCGGCATGTGTGGTTCTTAGACTCTAGATGTTCTAAGCACATGACTGGTAGAAAGAATTATTATCTAACTTTGTTGAATTATTTGGAGGTACGGTAAGATTCGGAAATGATCAATACGCGCCTATCCTTGGATACGGTGACATAATATCTGAGAATTTAGAAAGTGTCGTATGTCGAAGGACTTGGACATAATCTTTCAGTATAGGTCAGTTTTGTGATAAGAATTTAGAAGTTTGTTTTAAAGCTAACCAGTGCAGCATCCGTACTACTGATGGTAAGGAGCTTCTAGCTGGAGTCAGAAGATCAAACCTCTACACAGTTGACCTATCCAACACACAAGTAGATACTGAAGTCTGCTTGATATCCAAGGCATCCTTGAAGTAGAATCTGTTGTGGCATCAACGTCTTTCTCACCTCAGTTTTAAATATCTAAACAAGTTGGTTTGTGACAGCTTGGTTAAAGGCATCCCAGACTTAAAGTTTCATAAAGACCATGTGTGTAGCGCATGTGAGATGAGTGAGCTGAAGAAAGCTTCACATAAGCCAAAGACAGAGTTCAATACCGAACGTCCTCTACATCAACTCCATATGGATCTCTGTGGTCCTATGCGAGTCCAAAGCATAAATGGAAAGAAGTATGTGCTAGTCATTGTCGACAACTACTCGAGATATACATGGGTTCATTTTCTGAGGTCAAAGGATGAAGCAGCTGAGACAATAATTTCTTTCTCGAAGACAGTTCAAAATAATCTACAACTGCCAGTTTAGAAAATCAGAACTGATAACGGAACTGAATTCAAGAACAATACTCTTGGCTCATACCTAGAATCCATCGGTATTACACATACATTCTTAGCAGCCTGGACACCGCAACAGAATGGTGTCGTTAAGCGTAAAAACCGAACGTTGGTGGAAGCGGTGCGTACACTCCTAATGTGTTCTAAACTTCCATTATTCCTATGGGCTGAAGCAGTAGCGACTGCATGTTTTACCCAGAACCGATCTCTCGTTAACAAAAGGTTTGGTAAAACTCCTTACGAAATAATAAATAAAAGAATACCTAATATCAAATTCTTTCGAGTATTTGGTTGCAGGTGTTTTATCTTAAATGACAAAGGGGACAGAGGGAAGTTCGCTGCAAAGGCTGATGAAGTTGTTTTCGTAGGCTATTCAAAAACATCTGCTGCATATAGGGTCTACAACAAAAGGACAAAAATCATCAATGAGAGCGTCAATGTTTCATTCGATGAAGTTATTGATGTGTGTTAGCTCAATTATTCCTATTTTGTAAAAGTATAGAAAAAGTATACTGCAAGTCTTGACAGAAGGATAACTCCACAGAAGACAACAGAGGACTAAGCGACAGAAGCCGTTTGATCGAACAAGTGAAGTATGACAAAACCTCTGATGTCTCTCACAGAGATTCTGGAAAATAGTCCTCTGTCAAATAGAACATGCAAGTCAATTACAGCAGAGCCTCTGAAATGGCTTACAGAGGTCTGCAGATTTCGTCTTCTGTGAAGTTTCTGTTCCAATAGTTTTCAAAGGTTGTTAGCCGCATATGCTTCTCACGTGACTAGGGAATAATCGACTTTATTTGGACGGCTCAGATGAAGACACGCGTCAAGATCTGGTCTCTAAGTTCGTTAGGAACTAGTATAAATAGCGGATAGG
>NC_037540.1:31072178-31073532 GCF_001531365.2 Cynara cardunculus var. scolymus | reverse complement strand
GTCTTCTGTGGAGTTATCCTTCTGTCAAGACTTGCAGTATACTTTTTCTATACTTTTACAAAATAGAAATAATTGAGCTAACAATCTCCCCTAAGTATGAAAAAGTAATTTTGGACAGTTGGGTGCAAGAATTGACTTATGAAAAAATACAAGAGGAGATTAATCTCATCCCCTGAGAAATAATTACATAACTGAAAGAATTAAAAGATTGTGCAGGCCTACACTATTACAAGAGTTTACTCAACAGCAAAGTCTGGATAATCGTCTACAACATATTGCAGATCAGTCTTGACAGTTTTGTAGACTTTGAAGATCCATTCTCTGAATGAGACTTGTATCTTGATTTTTTCCAGAAGGTTCGTTACTTCATCCGCCCTTATTCGCCCTTTCCACACCTCTGTCACCACCAAGTTGAACACCCACTCAAGAGACTCTGTGGAATACTTGTGCCTCTCTTTTGAATCGAAGAATCTTAGAATCTCATCCTTGTCCAAGAAAACAAACCCAAAGATGAGATTGTGGATAATGGTGTTGGGATGAAATCTAAGCAGCCAACTGGGTCTGTACTTTGGAGGAGAAATTTTCAGATCTGGCTGGGCCAACCTCATAGCGATGTCGAAATCTTTCTGGATGTAGAATTTGACTTGAGAGCGCATTACCTCAATCAGCCTTCTGCGAGAAATCGAATATGTTGACCTCCTCTCCATGTATTTGTTCAAGATCTTGTGTAAGAATATTAGGTCAAATACGCAGAGGTTGTGGAGATCAGCAACTGTGTAAGAGTAAAGGTTGCCATCATCCTTTTTCACCACGTATTGAGTGTATAGCATGGTCTTCTTTAGCATAGTGCACGAAGAAATGGTTTTGAGTGAAGTGATCACATGCTCTGAGAAGACCTGCTCTGGTGGCCTGGTGAGTTTCAAGAAGTGGAACTTTGCAATGGTAGAGGGCATTCCTGTTAGCTCTGGGTCATAAGGGGGCTCTGTGTCTGTGGATGAGTAACACCACCACAGAATCTCCTCAACAGTGGTTATGGGCTCTGTGTGTACCCTTTGTGTAAGAATCTTGTTCATGGATTCAATGATCTCAGATACCATCCCCACCATGGCAGACTCTGGCGTTCTGGATTCTTCTTCGAGTATAGGCCTCTGGGTAGACTCCTCTGGTAGGATTGGCTTGACAGTTCCTACCAGAGCGTCAAACGTACCCGTGGACGTTTCTTCCGGTATCTTTGCAAGTTTGGAAGAAGAGTCTTCTCTGACTCTGGGGATGGGGGCTCTGCCCTTTTTCGCCTATGCCTCTGCCAAAGAAGCCTTTAGTGCTCGAACAAGATCAGGGTCATCATATTCTTCTT
>NC_037540.1:31070387-31071563 GCF_001531365.2 Cynara cardunculus var. scolymus | reverse complement strand
ACTCCTTCAGAGCCTTTGTTAGAGGTGTAAGTGCCTCTGTCGTCGGTGAGGAGGAGAACAAGCTTTTCAACTCATCCATCCTCTTGAATACCTCTGTGGCGAAGGTTTGTAACTCCTCCTTCGTCACATAGGCACTCGGGGGACCTAGATCACCAACACATGGTGACCTAGTAGCCTTGGAGTGTAAGGCGCCCTCAGTGACTGATTTGGCGTAGTCATCTCGGGGACTTCCACCAGATCCTCGGAGATCCCCAATTGGAGAGCCTACCGGTGTTCTTTCGATTTCGTGCCTAATAGGTTCAGAGCCTAATTGGACAGAGGGATCGAGTGGAGACTTTGGGTGTTCTAGACCCTCAGTCTCTATGATTCTTTCGCATGCCTCTGAAATATGACTTGGTGGTTCACTCATGTGTGGAGGGGCAACGGATGCATCACTTTGTAGTGTCGAGTCCTTGGGCGAATGGACTCTTTTGATAAAACTACCATCCTTTTGAGAGGATGATGGAGTAGAATAGGGTTCCCGGTGTGTGCACTCGACAGAGGACGAAAGAATGTCCTCTGTGAGGTTGGTTGGTTCAGGGTTCAGCGTGTGCACGCATTCTTCAATAGGGGTTCCCTCTAGAATAGGGTCCCTAGTCATATGGGTTGCACTGGGAGGGGGGCTTGGATGTGTGCCTTCGACATCTTTTTTGCCCTTTTCTAACTCCACTTCTTCTTCTTTGTCGTCTAGTACGACTTCTGTCCCCAATTCTACCACCTCTGTGAGCGCTATAAAACGCTGTTGGAGATCGAAGATTACATCTTGGATTTGCTCTATGGGGGACTCTTCTAGAACAGTCTTGCGCAACCTTCTGCGCTTATGTACAGCCTCTGCCAGGCCTTCTTGAAATTCAGCCTCTGTGACCTCAACCTCTGTGGGTTGGGCCTTCTTTGATTTCTTCTTTTTATGTTTTGACTGAGGACTGGTTGGACCTTCTTCTGCTACGGGTCTCTTCTTCCCTTTCCTTTTCTCAGAAGGATCAACATCCTTGTGAGTCTTCTTTGCCTTCTTAGTGCTTCGTGGGGGACTAACTACCCTAGGTCTTTTCTCACTCATCTCCCTAGCCTCCGCAGGCTCCTCCCTTCTTCCCTCAACCCTCATTTTATGCACTCTCTCTCCTATGGGGATACCTATGC
>NC_037540.1:31068874-31070042 GCF_001531365.2 Cynara cardunculus var. scolymus | reverse complement strand
TCCAAAGACCAAGCCAAAGAACCTCTGTAGGATTAAGTTTGGGTGATTGAGGTCTTCTTTGGCTTTCTTCTGTGCCTTCACCTTTGATTTCTCATCCCGTTGAGTAGCACATTTTTTCTTGATTAAGCCCACGATATCATCAAATATGAGTTACGCGTAATCAAGGGGCAGATTGAAGTAGATTCCATAAACGATGGAAAGCATGGCATGTGAAGCTTGGTCGTGGCTGCCGACCTTCCCCGGAAGACAACAATTAATTATCAAGAATAGAGAGTTCCACATTGGGGGAAAGCCCTTCCTTTTGAATTCAGCCTTTTTTACGATTTTTTTCTTTGCTGTGTAGGAGTGAAATTCAAGGAACTCGATCAATTCTGCGTCTGTAGGAGATGGAGCGAAGGTATCCAAATTAAGATCTTCCAAGAAAGTTAGACGCAGGGCTGTGCACACGGTATTTACATTCATTTCCATTGGAACAAGAGATTTGGCAGTAGGGTGTGAAGCATAGCCTACTATGCTTAATCCAGAATTCTCCAGGGTACAAATATATGAACTGAGGAAAAATTGGGTAATATAGGTTTCTGGGGTAGGTTTAGTTGCTGTGAGAGCGTAATATATAGGGTGATTGCGAAGGATTTCAAGAAGAGGATATGTGTATTCAGGGAAGCCAGTTGGTGAGGGAGCGAAATAGTAGTTGTTAGGTTTTGTTAACAAGTACCACTCTCTCATATCGATTTTGGAAGAACGATAGGGCATGAGAAGTGAGTGCTTGGGATTGGTTCACTTCATTATCGTTTGGGTTGTTTTCAAATTGAGCGGAGGCAGATGCTGAGCTTGAAGACATAGTTGTACGTTTTTGGAAAGCTTGAAATTTTGCAGGTTGGAGATTTTAGAGAAGTGAAGGGGTTTATGTTGGGGGGAAGAGTATTTATAGTGATGAATTTTGAAAGCGAACCGTTTAGTTGGTGATATATAGTGATGAGTGGCTATTGAGAGAGACGAATCAAAAATATGACACGCGGTGTTGGGAAGACGCATGATTGATGACGTGCGCCCCCGTTTCTGACACTCGCGTGGTCAACTTTAACCTTTATCCATAGAACCACGCGCACCATATCAATAATAGAAAACTATAGAATTGAGTTCTCTCAGAGGCCTAAGGGTAACAGAG
>NC_037540.1:31065970-31067064 GCF_001531365.2 Cynara cardunculus var. scolymus | reverse complement strand
CATCAACCCAGAAGGGATCTGCCAGAGCCTCTGCCACTGTTTTAGGTTCAATTTCACTTACAAAACAGGCAAATAAGCAGAAATTTGTAGTGGCTCGCGTCTTAACACCAGCAGAGGGTTCTCCAATAATTTGAGATTTTGGATGGCWTTTGGTCCATTTAGTAACATGTGGTGGTTGAGCAGTGGACACTGTTTCTTGAAGAATTTGAGATTGAGATTGAGATGCAGAGTCTGGGACATGTTCTTGAGCTTGGTTTGAGGAGAGGTATAGAGGACTTTCTATTTGGGTAGCTTCTGGTGGAGAAGCTTCTGTGTAAGGTGTTACAGAGGATGATGAAATGGGAGGTGCTTGCTCTGTAATTGTTATTGTGGAAGGACTAGCTCTTGTAGATTGATCTTGAATGACAGATTCAGTAGAGGTTCTTTCAGATTCATGGTCATTTTCATACCACTCTGCAAAGAGTTGTTCTAAGTCTGGAGTGATTGTAGCATTTGGCGACTTGTCAGCCTGAATTTTCAACTATTCAGTGAACTTATCTTTTGTAACCTGAAAAGTATCATCAAATTTCACATTTGTGCTTACAACCACAATTTGAGTCCTAGGAATATATGCTATATATGCAGCAGTGTCCCATGCATAGCCAATGAAAATTGCATCATCTCCTTTGGGCTCAAATTTTCCTACAGACTCTGTCATTTAGCACAAAGCATTTACACCCAAACACGTGGAAGAACTTGATGTTTGGTCTTCTGTTGTGGAGAAGCTGATAGGGTGTCTTCTCAAATTTATTTACCACCAAGGACCTATTCTGTGTGTAGCAAGCGGCAGAGACAGCCTCTGCCCAGAAGGAGAGTGGTAGCCCAGAGGCATTCAACATTGTTCTGGCAGCTTCAACTAGCGTTCTGTTCTTCCTCTCCACTACTCCATTCTATTGTGGAGTCCTTGGTGCTGAAAAGTTGCGAGTGATGCCAACAGAGGCCAGGTACTCTTCTATTACATAATTCTTAAACTCTGTGCCATTGTCGCTTCGGTGTACTCTAACCTGAAGAGCATGAAGAACTTGGAGTCTTTTCAAGAGATTGATTAGTACAGA
>NC_037540.1:31058190-31064485 GCF_001531365.2 Cynara cardunculus var. scolymus | reverse complement strand
GACAGAAGGATAACTCCACAGAAGACAACAGAGGACTAAGCGACAGAAGCCGTTTGATCGAACAAGTGAAGTATGACAGAACCTCTGATGTCTCTCACAGAGGTTCTGGAAAATAGTCCTCTGTCAAATAGAACATGCAAGTCAATTACAGCAGAGCCTCTGAGATGGCTTACAGAGGGTCTGCGGATTTCGTCTTCTGTGAAGTTTCTGTTCCAACAGTTTTCAAAGGTTGTTAGCCGCATATGCTTGTCACGTGACTAGGGAATAATCGACTTTATTTGGACGGCTCAGATGAAGACACGCGTCAAGATCTGGTCTCTAAGGTCGTTAGGAACTAGTATAAATAGCGGATAGGATCTTTGTAATCTGTGAGCTTCCATTATTGTAAACGTCAAATTTTTAATTGAATGAATTGAAAACCTTTGGAGCAAATCTCTTGTGTTCATCTTCTTCATCAATAATGTGTGTTCTTAATACTTTGTTTTGCTCTTATTTTTACCTCCGCAGCATTTCATTGTTCAAGAGCTTTTCTAGAGTATTAGATCAATATCAAAGCTGAATTCAAGATCCATCAATTGGTATCAAGCTTCTAAACAACACGGTTCAGGACCCGGGGTGATAATTAATACTACGCGGAAAGCAGATAAACCTGAATCTTCGAATCCTAATAATTCTAATTTAGATTCTTTGTATGAAAACTTTTACGATGAATATTTTGAAAATAAATCTAATCAGTCCAATGATTTGTCCAGGAATATACAAACCAAACAACAGTAATCTGGTCCATCTGCTGATGTTCCAGTAACTGAAACTGAAGAAGAAACAAAAGAAATTGATGAAGAAATTCAAATGGAAACTCCTAACGGTCCAGTTCAGCGTGAAGAGGATGTAAATACTGACGTGCCAGAGGTGTCGGTCGTTGAAGATGAAAATACCTTACCTCAGTCAGATATTCAGCCTACTCCAGTTCCAAATATTGAACCTTCACCTGAACTTGTTCCAATTAACTCCCCAAATGCTTACACTGATCAAAACTCAGATCAAAGTTCCTATATTCCCCTACCTCATAGCAAAAAGTGGATCATGAATCATCCAATACATCAAATTATTGGTGATCCATTAGCATCTATTCGTACTCGGTCTGCTACAGCTAATGAGTGTTTATATTCCATGTTTTTGAGTAACATTGAACTAACTAAGGTGTCTGAAGCCTTAGCAGATCTGAACTGGATACTTGCGATGCAAGAGGAGCTGAATCAGTTCGAAGCACTAAAAGTCTGGAGATTGGCACCGCGTCCCAATAATAAAACGATTATCGGTACAAAGTGGGTTTTTAAAAACAAAAAGAACGAAGATGGTGTTGTTATCAGAAATAAGTCCCGACTTATTGCTAAAGGATAAAATCAGGAAGAAGGTGTTGACTCGACAAAACCTTTGCCCCGGTAGCACGGATTGAAGCTATAAGGATGTTTCTGGCGTACGCTGCACACAAGAACTTCACTGTGTACTAGATGGACGTCAAGACGACATTCTGTTAATCCCAGATCTCTCAATAACACTAATAATCTAGTTATAAATAACCAAGTTATAGTGATTTAATGAAAAAAGTTATGAAGTCTCAAGAATAAAATAGGAAAGCTTAAGAAAAATTTTGAGCTTCAAAGGTTTTACTTTATAGAATCATAAACGTAAAACAAAGAGTAAAAGCCTTATTTTTACAATAGACCTAATCATCTATTTATACTAATCGGCTATTTAGAAGATAACTATCTATTGCTACTTTCTAGCAAATCTTCTAATAAACAGATAAGGTTTATCTTTTATATGGATAAGCATTATTATCAAGATAAACTCTAATTCCCGCTGTTGACTTGTCATCTCCAGCTGTCATTAACGCTGTGATGAATTCATCCTTATCTTTGAATCTTCATGGCCTGCTTGGATGAACTAATAGAAAATCTTCTAAGTGATGTTTATCCAGAGTATCAATGAGAATGCTTCTTTCCATCGCATCATCCATTGATCCTCTTGTTGAACTCTTCCATCGGTCCAATGGTTGAACTTTGTCCATCGATCCTCTGGTTAGTTTGTCCATCGATCCAATGGTCGAATTCTAAACTTAGTCGTTTTTGCCTTGATGTCTTCATTGGTCTTTTGGTTCTTCATCACTTGTTGTTTTTCATTACTTTTTTACATTTTGCATTGTGGGGTTTAACAATCTCCCCCTAAGTAATGAAATAACAAAGTCTAATCTAGACACATGTGAAGAACAGACACTAGTCTAGAAGAAAAACATCAAACTCCAAATTGTCATTGGATGATGAAATTTCTTTACAATACTAGAAACAAATTACATCAAGGCAAAATTAGCAAAAATTCCATCTCATCACGGACTACCTGAGTATATTTTCCTGAAGCGCAAGAGTAGTCTTCTATAGGAAATGGTCGTTGAAATTTCGTGAATGAGATGGCTTCCCTCTTCCCTTGGCACATGGTTTCTGCCTAGTCTTTCTCTAATGTTTTTCTGAAACCATTCAAGTGTATCTGTTGAGTACTTGAAGGCTTCAGTCAATCTGAAGAACTTTTTAACCCCAAACTCATTCTTGTAAACAAGTCCGAGTTCAGGTTGAGTAAGAACTGTAGCAGAACGTATCTCCTGCAGGCCCTAGAAATCTTCATTTGGAGGAGCGCAGGATAACCTCTCGATGCCTAGTCTAAAAGCAATTTCAAAATCGCTTTTGGCTCGATGCTTCACCAGGGACTCCATTATCTTGACAATAGCTCTGTTCACCATTCCAAATCGTATCCCATGATCTTGCCTTTGAGCGGTGTAGGCATATAACTCTATCAAGTCATATGGATTGAGGTTGATGAGGTCGTTTTCGTTGAATACGCTAACTACCCCATAGGCTCTTTCCATGCTGAACTCGATGTAGTGTATGGCTCTGTTGGCAAATGACTTTATTTTTAAGTCTATGACTCTTCTTATACCATCGTTCGAAAAGACAGCTTGAGGATCTTGAGTAGTCTGTCTTATGAAACGATGATGTAGAAGGTTTATAGACTCTGGCGATAGAATTGGAAGATTGGTTGACAGGCTTTCTTCTCGATCTTGGTACATGTATTGATGGATATTTTCCATCATTACTGGTTCCCTTGGCGGCAGTTGAGGTCTTCTCCTTATCGACTCCAAGTTCTGAATTATTTCGTCTACCAGGCCTTATGGAGGATGCCTCGAGGAAGAAGGAATGTCTACATGCACCACGGGTTGTGTCTCGGTTGGTTGTGTATGGGTAGAGGGTGAGTCTTCTTTGGTTGGTTGGGGTGATGAAGGTTGGGTTGTTATGGGTTCTGGTTGTTGGGGTGAAGAAGGTTTGGTTGTTGTGGGTTCTGGTTGTTGGGGTGAATAAGGTTGGGTTGTTGTCGGTTTTGGTTGTGTGGAGAAGATGAAGGGTTGAGTTGTGCGAGGTGTTGGTGAAGGGGTTAAGGGTAGGTTTGTTGTGGCTGTAGAAGGAAGAGGTTGGTTCTTCATTGGTTGAGGAACTCAACACGATGGGGTCTGGAGTTGTGGCTAAGGGAACTTGGATATTTTGTTCTTCATCAGAGGGCAAGGCCTTTGGTTTCCTAGCTTGGGTTTGTTGGGTTGATGGTGGTTGTTGTTTTGATGGTTGTTGTTGTTGTGATGGTTGATGTGGTGCAGCGGATCCTGTTTGTTGAGTAGCAGCCGCCTCTGTCTCCCCCTCATGAGGTCCAAGACCTTGATCATCGGGGTCATGGTCTTCATGCCTTGATCGCTTGTAGGGGCGGCTGGAAGAGCAGAATACTCTTGTTTTATTCTTTTTTTTCCACATGCGAATGTGGGAAGCGAGAGTGCACACTCGATCCTTTCTGTGCCGTTCTTCCATTGTGCGAAGAAGAATGTTTGTACGTTCTTGCTGGTGTTGTAAACTCTTACTCAGCGCAGTGGTGGGTGCAACGGATCGAGCAACAAATTTTGCACTTATCTCATTGAATGAGGAGATATGTGCCTTTGACAGATCCTGTAGATTTGCTCTTGTGGCAAAGTCTGTGCCTGTAGAGGGAGGAGGTGGCACAGAGGTTCTTGCAGAGGATGGAGGATGGGGAAGGTTGGCAAGAAGATTCCTCACCTCTACAGTGAAGGATGAGAAGGCTGCTTCATAGGAAGGGCTTGCAGAGGGAAGTGGGGCTTGAGTTTGTGATGGGATTTGGTTAAGTATGGTGGCGGGTAATTGGGTGAGGGTTGTTTGGATGGTGGCCATTTGGTTGGTGAGKGTGGCAAGAGTTTCATTGATGGATGATGTGGATGAAGGTTGAGGTTGAGGTATTTGGGAGGTGATGGAGGCTGGTAGTTGAAGAAGGGTGCGAAGGATGGTTAGGAGTTGGGTAATGATGTAGGTTAGGTTTTCATCGGTCTCAGTTGCCTGAGCCGTAAGGGTGGCGAGGGATTGGATAATGACTTGGTTTCTTTGGGTGGCTAAGGATGATATGGTATTGTGTTGTTGGGTTACGGTTTGTTGGAGGATTTGTAGGCGGGAGGAATTGGTTTGGGTTTGGGTGTCTATTTGGTTTAGATGGCGTTGGAGGATGGCAAGGGATTGATGGAGGTCTGGGGTATCGGGTGAGGGTTGGTTCTCCATAATCCCTTGGACGAGGAGTTTAAGGTCATCCAAGGACCGCGTCACTATATCAACAAAGGCTTGTAACTCGGCCTTTGTGACCAGATCTGCTAGTGGGTAATCCCTGCAGTAACGGATGCTGCAGGTTGGGCCTCTGTTCCTGAGGCGCCTTCTTGGCCTTGTGTGAAGGTAGGCCGCGAAGGACTTCCATCATGTCCTTGATAGCCTTCAAGAGAAGAACTATCTCGTGATGTTGGAACATCCTCTTCCTCTTCTTCAGCTTCAGAGGCTGAGTAAGTGAAGCGGATGTGTTGCCCTTTTGGTAGATCAAATACCGAGGGGAGTGGTGCACAAAATGAAGATCGCTCTGAACGATCTATAGGATCAATGTCAGAAGCAACAAATGCTTCTGTGTGTGTGTGGGGTTGTGGTGAGCCCTGAGGCGAAGGGGCTCTTATCTCTTCATCACCTCTTTGTTGAGAGAGGGGTGATGGTATATGTGGTTCCTCGGCTTGTTCATCTCCAGAGGCCCTAAGGATGGCCTCTTGATGGCTAGCTTGGGTTTGGGTTGGACTGGGTCGTCCTTCTTCAATATCCCTTTGGCTTTGATCGCCAGGGATAGTGGATGTGGTTGCCCTTTGGGTAGTGGGTAGGGAAATATTTTGGTGAGGGCCGGGGGAAGCATGAGCATCATCATCATCATCTTCATCATCCGATGAAGATGATGCTTGTGCTCCCTCGCTTGGAGGGGGGACGGTTCTAAGTGCTCCGGGGTAGCTGCCCTCGGTTCTTGGGACAGCATGGAGCGTTCATAGGCTTGGCGTATCTCACTTGTCGATGGAATGACAGTGAGCATAGCCCGAGACAGCGGTCGCTGGATTGTGTATCATTCCTTCGAGAGTGTTGGGCGATGTCCTTGCATCTTGTAGACTGGGGTGAATGGCTCTATGGTAGGTAGATCATGTTGTCTCATTGCATCCCCAATCAAGAGTGCAAGGAAGAGAGGAAAGAGAATAGCAGAAAGTGGCTTCCCAGCGGCTTGAAGTTTGCACTTTTTGATGATGGCCGCGTGAATCTCGTTGTATATGTGGAAGGCATAGTCGAGATTGAGATTGAAGAAAAGCCCATACATAATTGTCATTATGTTGAGATTTCCTTGATCGAGGGAGCCCAGCATGCATGTGAGAGAGCGGTTGAGGATGGAAAAGAACAAATTCCACATTGGTGGGAGGAATTGTCTTTTGAAATCCGAGATGTTTCGTAGTTCCTGGTTGTACCCTAGCATCCTTACGAACCTTAGAATGTCCTCAGAGGAAGGTGGTTCGTCATATTGTTCGATCTCGAGTTCCCGTCTGGTGGGAATGTATAACACCTTAGAAATTTTTGCTCGTGAAATTTTTACTGAGCAAATCATGTCATTTGGGGCGTCTCTGTCCCCCATTATTCCATGACTGGGAGGATGAAATTCGCAGTTCTGCCAATATTGTTGAACGTGCTTTAAGGGTACGTTTGGGTTAACCAGAGTTAAGGCTGGGAAAAGGATACAATTCTTGAAGAACTCAATCATAATCGCAAACCTGTCATCAAAAAGAGTGTTTCGCAATTCTATCATGTGGTTATTTGGTTTCATGGGCAAGAAGACGATTGCGCGGCTATCG
>NC_037540.1:31056283-31057945 GCF_001531365.2 Cynara cardunculus var. scolymus | reverse complement strand
AGGGTATTTATAGGGTAGTTAGGTGGGTGGGGGGGTGAAGGGGTGGGGTGGTAGTGGGGTGGAGTGGTAAGGGAAACGTTTCTTTGATTATTATAATATAATAATCATGGAAATGGGTTTATTGGATGAACGTGAGCCGTCTGGATAGGACATGCCATTTAATGTTTTGGACACGTGTCAGCCTGGGGTAAGGGAGGGAAAAAAATTGAAACGGCTCATGGGGACAGCCTGTATGGTGTCAGGCGCGTGGTTTGAGTGACGTCATAAAGGATTTGAAATGAAGAGACATTCCAAATAATAGCTTGGTGAAGACGTTTCCCAAAAAAAAATTAAAATATCATGTAATTGTAAGATTAATACTAATTACGAAGTTTTGGTCTTCTAAAAACCCTTGGTGTATAGGTTTTAGTCACAAAAGCTGCAATTTTGTATAATCTTGAAAATTGTTTTCAATTAAGATGAGTTTTATTGTAAAATGTATTTGCATGGAACTAGAGGAGCTCTGGTTATACATGACATAGTGGGTGTGGAACCAGAGGAGTTCTGGTTTGGAATGTCGATGAAGACAAGAAGTGATGTTGGATTTGCATGATGTAGAGACTTTGGTTTACAAACCAGAGGCTCTGGTGAAGTAAGGCAATCCATTTTATAAAACCAGAGGAGGTCTGGTATTATAATTATATATAGCATTTTGTGTGGCCAGAGGCTCTGGATAGTAGGACCATAGGCTCTGGTTAAAAAATGCAAGTTTACAAAAGTAAACTTTTGCTCCCCCTCAAATGATGCATATTGATTAAAATCAAATACGCACCCTCACTTAGATAAAAAAAAATGAGATTTGGAGACAGAGGCTCTGGTCAGTATAACCAGAGTCTCTGGATGAGAGAAGTCTAAGTGGGGTATGAAAGCAAAGCCAGAGGCTCTGGTCTTTAGAACCAGGGGCTCTGGTTGTGAATGATGAGGAAAAAGAATATGAATAATGGTTAAGTATGAAAATGGATATAAAATGAATGAGTCTTTGAGACTAGAGGGACTCTGGTTCCAAAGATTTTGAATCCAGAGGCTCTGGTCTTTAGAACCAGAGGCTCTGGTTGTCAAAGATGATGAAATGAAGGATGAGATGAAATGAATAAGACATGCTTTGAAAGAATCTAAGGATCCAAAGGCTCTGGTCTTTGGAACCAGAGGCTCTGGTCTATGGAACCAGAGGCTCTGGTTGAAGAGGCATACTTAATCATAAAATAAATGATTGGTCTTTGGGACCAGAGGCTTTGGTTTCAAAGGTGAAAGAATAAGATTTGAAAGCAAGGAATGGAGTCCAGAGGCTCTGGTCTTTAGAACCAGAGGCTCTGGTTGGGAGAAAAAAAATATGAAAGGTAGTTAGAAGGGAAATGGTTGAGACTTGCTTTCAAAGAATCTTAAGCCAGAGGCTCTGGTCTTTAAAACCAGAGGCTCTGGTTGTAAAGAGAATAATATATAGCAAGTAAAGGAGGGAACCAGAGGCTCTAGTCTTTGGAACTAGAGGCTCTGGTTGGTTAAGGAGAAAGAAATGATGAGAGAATGCAAGAATCCAAGGATTGAGACATTGATATCTCAATATGTTGGAACCAGAGGCGCTGGTCTTTATAACCAGAGGCTCTGGGTGGGAGAAAGAAAGGACTT
>NC_037540.1:31054751-31056183 GCF_001531365.2 Cynara cardunculus var. scolymus | reverse complement strand
TTTCTTTTAAAAGTTTATTTACTGAGTTGGGGTTGAAATTCAATTGGTTTCACTCAAAAACATTGAGTTTTGACCCCCCAAATACTCAAAACATTGTATATATGTATCTGAGAGTTCTTCAGTAGGTAAACCCTACTTTGAATAGTCATAACTCTCTAGATAATCATCCATAATTGTTGATTTTTCTTCTGGATGTTATTTTAATGAGTTACCTTTCAAATTCCACCGATTTCATTCAATATTATGGTGATTTGAAATTTTAATTACTCAAAATAAGATGAACATGCAATCTGTCCGATTTTGACAGATTTGTATATGTGTGTTCCATCTACCATATCTCTCTCATAACTCAATGAAAAAGAATGATTCTTCTTTTGAGAGTTAATTTTATGGGTTGAATCCTACATGCAAGTGGAATCACATAAAATTTTGGAGTTTTGATCTCCAAGCACCTAAAACTATATAGGTGTGCAAACTGTGAAACCACCAGTAGGTAACTCTTACTTTGAATGTTAATATCTTTTTATTTAATAGTCCTCAATGTATTATTATTATTCTAAAACATTCTTTTATGAGTTAGGATTCATTTGAATCTAGTTTCACTCAAAACTATGATGTTTTGAGGCATGAATCTATTTATTTAAGTCAAGTGTGCAATCTGTCAACTAATGATAGATGTGTGCATGTGACTTTAAGGTATCATATCTTCCTCTCAACTCATTCAAAATGAGTGATTTTTAGTTTAAAAGTTTCTTATAAGTGTTAGGTTTTCACTCCAACTTTAATTTATGCAGAACACCTAGTAGAACTCTTTTAATGAGTGTTTTACTAACATGGTGCAATCTGCCATTTCAATTGTGATATGTTGCATTGCATAAATTATTTGATTAATCATTTCATGCCCAAAATACATGAAACTTGGTCATGATGACTATAACTCAGTGCTATAAATCATATAAAAATATGGGAATTTATCTCATTTTTGAAGTCACTTTATTTGATMATTTTATGTAACTTAAGTTTCTGTCCAGAATCAAGAATTCTGGATTTGGTTAAATTTGTAAAAGTTGATCTTTTATTTGATTATAGCATCATTTTCGGTATAAATTAACTCTTTAATGAGCATATGAACATTATGTATATTTGGACTATGGATAATATTTTGGAAGAAAAGTGGACAAATATGGACTTAGGCTTTATTAAACCCCATAGGTAGAGATGAATCAATAAGTGATGGTTTTGGATATATTCCTATTGATAGGGAATCATTGATTTAGCGTGGTATTCGGATCGTATTGCTTTTTCTTTGCGGAGCTCTATATCAAAAGTGAGTTTCACGGCCCCTTTTTTACCAATTTCTCGTTTTGGGGTGAAAAACATGATTAATGAACATTTGATAGATTTATATCGATATATGAATCTTGTTATGAGC
>NC_037540.1:31049195-31053102 GCF_001531365.2 Cynara cardunculus var. scolymus | reverse complement strand
AGAGAATAGCTTCAAATGATTTTCAATTGATTGAAAATATTGACAATTACAATACGGGAAGCACACTGAATTACAAAGGCCTAAGCTGCTATTTATACTAGTTCCTAACGACCTTTCTGACATGACCTAGACAAGTGAAATCATCCAAGCCGTTCAAAATAAAGTCGATTACAAACATAGTCATGTGAGAAGCACGTGCAGCTAACAACCTAAGTAAAACAGTAAGAAGAGGTTCTCCACAGAAGATGAACTGCAGACCCTCTGTGAGCCATCCCAGAGGCTCTGTTGCATATGACTTGTAAGCTCTTGATAACAGAGGACCATTTTCCAGAACCTCTGTGAGAGACAACAGAGGTTCTGTCAATCTTGACTTGTACGAATGMWCATCTTCTGTTGTTGGTCCTCTGTGGTCTTCTGTGGAATGAACCCTTCTGTCAACACTCGTAGTAATACTTTTCCATACTTTTACATTAAATGAAATATGAGAGCTAACAAAGTCCCTAACCTAATAGCTAGAATAAGAGGCTATTTACTAAACATTTACCCGATAAGTGCTTACTGGGTCACGTTACCTTATCGAACTAACATGACAATGATTCAAAATCTTACCTAGTAAGAGCGATAACAAGGACCGAGAGTCTTACCCGGTAAGTGAGAGTAACGACTCTTACCCAACAAGTAAGAATGTACCCACAACAGCTGCAGATATTAATAACTACCCAACATCAAGCCTCAACCAAGGATGACAACAACTACATGAGAACAGGCACTGCTACTGGTTGCGATGAAAACCATCTGTGGCATCAATCATCAACTGGTTTTAAAACACAATATGAGCATACAATCTTATATAATGGAACATACAATGCCACATTTCATAAATTAGGAGGGCAAGAAAAATCTTTGGTTTGGTTAGCAAGTACCTAACCTAATGGCTATAGTAAGAGGCATTTTACTAAACGATTATCCGGTAAGTGCTCACCAGGTCACTTTATCTTATCGAACTAACATGACAATGATTCATAATCTTACCCAGTAAGAGCGATAACAACTGAGAGTCTTACCCTGTAAGTGAGAGTAACTACTCTTACCAAACAAGTACCTACCGGATAAAAATGTTCCATACAATACCGTTTTAATGGACTAAAGTTCTAAGTGGTAATTTAAATGGAATTGTTTACAATTACCAGTAATTTAAATAGAAGTGTTTCAATGTTAATTTTAACCGAATAACACCAACGAGTCAAAACAAACAGTGAAATGAACATTCAAATGACATATTTACCTTGCAAACCGGGTTGATACATTTGTTTTATCTGGTCGTCTGGTATTACTTAAAACACCTGCAATTGAAACATAACAGCGTCTAATAAATGTCATGAAACAAAAACCAAATGCATTATAAGATTGCAAGCACTCGTTTCCTGTTTCTATTTAGCACTTTCTATTGAGACCCATCAAGCATATGCTATTCTATTGAACCAAGAGCCTTAATCATTAATTTGGTTCCAGATATATTGTGCTTTGGTTCTAAATCTTACACTTAAATAAAGGGACGTAACCCCTTTACATTCAATTACACAGGGAATACTTTTTGATTCACAATAATATCTACCTATAAAGTGCCYAGGAAGAACGATTAATAAAGGTCTATTTTTTAACTGATAATACAACTAAAGAAACCTTCTACCCAGACTGTCATTGACTACCTGCTGCCTATTGTCATCATCACGGTGGATCAGGATACTTACCTGCTGCCCATTGTCACCATCACGGTAGATCAGGATACTTACCTGCTGCCCGTCGGCACCGACTTCTTAGGATTTGTACAATAAACAAACATGATAGATGAAAAGCAAAAGAAAAAACAACCACTAAGTTATCTGTACAATTAGATTTCAAGTATAGAATGAATGTAGGCCTATTAATAGTAGCAACCCAACTTCCTCGCATGACCTAAATAGACTCACCTCAAAAATCTATATGAATAGCATGACCAAAGTTAAAAAATTGTCACATGTTTGATATTCAATGCAATAGTCATATTCAATGTTTATACAATCAAAATCTAGAAAAGAAAACCCTGTATCAACATTTTGATGACAGGGTGATTTGATCAAGTTTTATTGGACATTTAGAGAAAATTATTCAAAAAATCAATTTATGGATACAAATGGAAATCATTGTACGATGTGAACATTGTAGAATTAGAAGCTAAGTTATATACTTCAACCTGTATAACATCAAAGTTGTTATAAATCAAGCTTCAACCACTAAATCAGGACAGTCCTTGACATATATTTGACTTAGATGGACTTAGCTGTCTGGTTTGTAAGTCCATAACCAGACAACAGTTCCAAACAGTCCCAAACAGTGTGTGTGTAAGATGAAATGGAGTTGCTGCTTTGGCAAAAGGTGCACAAAATAGTTGAAACAAAACAGCATGACAAAAGTGAAGGGGTTATATGCACATTTAGTTGAAACATAAATGAAATGGACAAAAGTGAAGGGGTTATATGTTATTCATATGCACATTTTGATTTCCAAACAGGTAAACATATAAAGAGTAAGATTAGTGTTATACATTTACAAAATTAGCAGGTAAACATATAAAGACCACTTGAAAATGAGTTTTTGAAAATGTAAACATTCAGTTAGTAGAGTTTTTGAAACTTAAGACCACTTGAAGAGGGGAATGGGTTCAAATGAAAACTCAACAGCCAGGAAATGTATATGTACTGCATATAGGTATTTGCCTGATGCACCATGTTTTTGTCACTACAAGAACTATACAAAAACTTAATGCTAATATATTTCTTGTAAATATTTTGCATATACCTGTCACGAAATGGTTACTCTATTTAACTTGATAAAAATTACCTTCTCTGGTGGAATATCAAAGCCAATAAAGGATAATAACATCTGCCTTTGGCAAAATCTCATCAAAGTGAGTTAGACCTGTAAAGAATTAAGATGTCAATAGATATAAACTCCAACTTAAACTCAGCCTCTAACTTATAGGACTTCCTTGCAAGAATAAGGCAAAGTTTAGTTTCCTTGCACGAAGGAACCAATAAAGATGAACAGCAAGAGGAATACCATAAGCACACAAACACAACCAAAAAAAAGAAAATAAAAAAACACAACCAACAATTGATTTGTGCCATAAATAGATTAAGAGATGGGAGATAGAGATGAAGTGTACCACAACATATGAACCTTTAGAACCCAGTAATCAATACCATGAAATCGCTAGGGTTTTAAAATGGAAATGGAGAAATCAAAAATTCAAATTTCAGGTTATATGCACAGATTAGGTCGTCGTCTTGGAAAGCCACACATTTGATACATCAAATCAGCCATTTGTGCAAAGGTAGCAGCAATGGAAGAAAGTGAGGTATGACCTTACCAAATTGGTTTTGGCGCACAGGAGAGAGATGGAAAAGGAAGAAGAAAACTGTTAGAGAAGAAAGAAGGGTCTGGCCTTACCAAAACGGTTTTGCCGCACAGGGGGGCTGCTGGAAAAGGATAGAGGAGGACTGCCGCACAGGGGAGCTACCGGAAGAGGATTTTAACCATTGGAATTAAAGTCAATGCATTAACGAGTTGTATATTGTGCTTTATAACTTGTTATTAAGAGTTTTTTGAAATCTATGCATAAAATGGTAGTACTTTATGTTTTGTGGTTTGTAATTAAGACATGAGTCTAAATGCTTATTAATGTAGTATATATATATATATATATATATATAGGAGCGATCAAATGAAAACCACMCTCATTTGTAAAAACCGTACAAACCATCCTCATACGTCGATTTCATTGTTTAATCTTATGAAAATTTTTCATTAAATTGTTAAATCTTGTGAAATTGTTTCATATAATACTTTTTTTGATGAATTTGTTTCA
>NC_037540.1:31033548-31049021 GCF_001531365.2 Cynara cardunculus var. scolymus | reverse complement strand
AGGAGCGTTCAAATAAAAACCGGCCACATTTGTGCAAACCGTGTAAACCAATCTCATCCATCCATTTTCTTGATCAATCGTCAAAATTAGTTTACTTTATTTTAGGAAATTAAATAAAAATATATATTAAAAATTTATTTTATTTCAACAGTAAGGGCATAAATGGTAAACAAAATTTAATATTTGGTAACATCCTACTCGATCTTTCATGAATCTTTTTTCATGCAAAAATTATTTTATTCCAAGATTAGTTTACTTTCATGAATCTTTTTTCATGCAAAATTATTTTCTTCCAAGATTAGTTTACTTTCATGAATCTTTTTTTATGCAAAATTATTTTCTTCCTTTCGTTCCTGGTTTGATGCATTAATTCCTTTAAGCCTTGCAATCTTAAAGATTCTAAAACATATTACAATCTTCAAGATTCTGGAGTAGTTTCTTCATGTATCCGTTTCATCATTCAATTATTTCATGACGAACCAAATACATTATGCAACCGTTTCACTAGTCATGCTCAAGAACGCCATGAACCAGTTTCACTTTCATGAAACCTATTTCATGTACAGTAATTTTCTTATTTCACCACTGATTTGATGGATTCATTTCTTTAAGCCTTACAATCTTCAAGATTTTGGAGCAGGTTACAATCTTCAAGATTCTGTAGCAGATTAAAATCATTTCCTCGTTTCATCATTCACTTAGTTCATGACGCCTCAAATACAGAATGTACCGGTTTCATTTTCCTCTTCACCAACTAAATGGATCAACTACACAATCAATGCAACGAGTTCACCATGAAAATGTTTCGGTTCACATAATTTATTTGCAACATGAACCAGTTTCACGTTCATGAAACCTGTTTCATTTCTGGATTTTTTTTGTTCATCTACGATTTGATGATTTCATTGTACACTTCAATTGTTTCGTCAAGACCCGTTTGCTGATTCTTAAAGATTACAATATATGAAATTCAAATTTTTAATATTATAATATAATTAAATATTTAAATGTTACCATTTATACAATTTCCTTTATTATGTTTCCTTAATTAAGATTTATTAATAATTTTCATATTTAATAGAAAATATTGTAAATGACTGAAATACCTTTATTGATTAATTTTAATTAAAAAAAATGAAATTTTCCTATTGGTCGAAATTGGTTTACACGGTTTCTTAGAAATGTACGGTTTTCATTTGAACGTGCCCATATATATATATATATATATATATATATATATATATATATATATAAAGACAACAAATACCAAATATAATCACCAAATGTAATTACACAAAATATAAAATAAAAGTCATTACCAAAAGTTTATCACTAAATGTTATCATAACAAAAAACGAATAAAACATGATAATAGTCTTGATTATCCACATATTTTTATACTTGATGATAGCAGTCTAATGTTATCCACTTCTGACATCTGTGGTTCAAACTCTGGTTAACTTTGTAGAACTCAAAATATTCACTGAAAATTATATAAATAATATAAATTATTAGATTCATTACTTTTAAATAACGGTGCACAAAAAAGATTATATAGAAATTAACTTGTAACGTACTTGACTTCTTATGGATAAGTTTAAGTCGAGATGCATATATTATAGATTTATCTTTGATTGCACGAGCGATCCTCACAGAACGTGTACGTGGAGTGTCAATCAAATTCATCTTTATCATATACCCCCTGTTCATAAAATGAACGCTTTTAAAATCTGTAATAATAAGTTAACTACGTAAGTATAGATGTTTGTATGTGTGTGTTATTTAGTATCTATTAATGTAATTTATATACTTACGTTGCATCTTGTAGAAAAATTTCACATGAACCAAATCGAAATACATGTTCATGACGTACATATCTTACTCGTCCTCCCGCGATGATTTTCCCAACAATATCTAAACAATGTTATTCATATGCTTAAAAACATAAACAAAAATTATGGGTTAACAAAAAAATAAAATAAAATTTGTAATTTTAATTGATAGTTTAGATGTACCATTCGGTATTTTCTTAGTGGTCTTATCCTCCACAAGTTTTAATTGACGGCACCAATGGATAAAATGCAAATCCACTTCCAATATCACTTGCTAATGGAGTAAGCTTTGTATTCTTGCTGATAAGAATCATCCATCCATTGTGGACAAAATTGTATCGTTGGTATGTCGGGCAGTCACAATACATTTGTTCAACTTGAAAATGATTCAAAGCAAATACACCACCCACCAAACTTATTTTTCTGTACGACTCTAATAAACGGCGTGGGATATTTGCTACCATTTTGTCTCTCTATTATATAAAATTGGTTTTCTAACCGCGCATTGCGCTGTAGCGATAATATCGTCTTCAAAAGGAATGTTATAGACTAAAATTTGAAGTACTCTTCTATTAGACAAATGTGAGTGGCAAATACTCATTAACATTAAAAGTTTTTAAGAGGATTTGACAACAATCTTAGAACCATATGTTAATTTAAGTTATCTAACTATGCTCGAGAATGGTGTTGCAAAGTACTCTACAAATGTTTGAATAATGTTAGTAATTTCTTTAATTAGAAGTCATAGTTTTAATTGAAATCTCATCTAAGGTGACAAAATCACGATTTTAATTTTATAACAAATTTAATTAAAATCTCTTTTTTGAAGTTACAAAAAAGAAACGTTCTATAATATTTCTAGTGAAAATTAGAGGAGTGCGTAAGTTGTAGCAACAATAGTGAAAGTCCAATGCGATGCATGAAGAACCACATCATCAAGCTAAGATAATGGATTTTCCCTCATAAAAAATAAAATTAATATCAAGTGGGGTTGATAACCCACATATCAGATATAAAACTGATAAAAATATTACACTTTTTCGTAACATTCTATAATATTTGAATTGTAATTAGAGGGGTGTGTCAAACCGTGATAGTATTAACATCAATACGACTGATAAATAACTACCTCATGTTGTCAAATTATCATCCTTGGTTTCACTTTTATATTTGCACTATAATTTTTACCATTTAGTTGGTTTTTGATTCCAAACAGCATAGATTTCAAAGACGGTCATCCACCTTTCTTATACACATTACTTTGTTCAAATTTTTTAACTCTTCATCAATGTGGGACAACTAAAACTCAACAACAATTCACCATTTGAGAATACTCAATTCTCATGATGTCACCTCAATACCCCAAGGTTTTCTTTTATATATATAAAGATAAAGATTTTTCTATTTGGTTGGTTTTGATCCCAACCATGGTCATAAATTTTAAAGAGGGTCATACAAAATAAGACAACCCTAAGAGACAAACCTCATTAATCAACACAAAGACACCATTCCATCTTTTTATACACTTCACTTTTTTCAAATCTTTCAACTCTTCACTAATGTAGGACAACTAAAACTCAACCACAATTCACCATTTGAGAATACTCAGTTCTCATTGTACTACCTAAATACCCCAATGTTTTACTTTTATAATTTTCATGGTGCCACCTCATCACCCGAAGGTTTTACTTATATATATATATATATATATATATACTAGGTTCGACCCTATGTTTACACGGGGTATTTTAAATGAGAAAAACTCTGGACATTAACTATGTACATGAGACACTTAACTCTTGAGTAAGAGCTCTGTCTCTTGATGTCTTCTACATGAGAGCTCTTGGTCTAGCCCGCTTCAAAAGACTAAGTCCTAAAAACTACAGTAAGAGGCTCTGCATGTACTATATAGAGGCTCTGCATGTACAATAAGAGGCTCTGCGTGTACTATGTAGAGTCTCTACATGTACAGTAAGAGGCTCTGTATGTACTATGTAGAGTCTCTGCATGTATAGTAAGAGGCTCTGCATGTACTATGTACAGGCTCTGTGTCTGGAGTGAAGCTCTGCATCAAGCACTTAACCTTTTTGGTGTTTAAGTCTTGATCATCCTTGGAATACAACACGAGCTTTGTATATAAGACACTTAACCCTTGAGTAAGAGCTCTGTCTGTTGATGTCTTCTATATGATAGCTCTTGGTCTAGCACCCTTCAAAAGACTAAGTCCTAAGGACTACAGTAAGAGGCTCTGCATATACAGTAAGAGGCTCTGCATGTGCTATGTAGAGACTTACATGTACTATATAGAGATCTATGTCTGGAGTGAAGCTCTGCATCAAGCACTTAACCTTTTTGACGTTTAAGCCTTGTCCTTCCTTGGAATACAGCACGGGCTTCGTATATGAGACACTTAACTCTTGAGTAAGAGCTCTGTCTTGATGTCTTCTACATGAGAGGTCTTGGTCCAGCCCGTTTCAAAAGACTAAGTCCTAAGGACTACAGTAAGAGGCTCTACATGTACAGTAAGAGGCTCTGCATGTAAAGTAAGAGGCTTTGCATGTACTATGTAGAGGCTTAGTGTCTGAAGTGAAGCTCTACATCAAGCACTTAACCTTTTTGGTGTTTAAGCCTTGTCGTTCCTTGGAATACAGCACAGGCTCTGTATATGAGACACTTAACTCTTGAGTAAGAGCTCTGTCTCTTGATGTCTTCTGCATGAGAGCTCTTGGTCCAGCCCGATTCAAAAGACTAAGTCCTAAGGACTACAATAAGAGGCTCTGCATGTACTATGTAGAGGCTCTGTATGTACAGTAAGAGGCTCTCCATGTACTATAGTTTGTTGAAACTTTTAATTAATCATATTTCACTAATAAAATATATATTATCTTTAAGAATTTAATTTGAATACTTGAGTAAAGAAAGAAAAAAACACCGCAGTTATAACTGATAAAAGTATCAACAAACTATCTTGAAGTTTAAGTGATATATTGAAAATATGTTGCGCCAAATCTACCCTAACTAAATAATTTAACCAAAAACATACTTGAGTAATGATTAGGCATGTAATATGTACTTATCACTAGTGAATACGCAGGTCAAACCGATTGCAAAAGCAAGAGATGCAATGAAGATCAAAATGGAAAATTGTATTCTTTGATGTTCGATAATGAAATCAAAATGGAACAAGTCAATTAGTTCACTATTACACAAAATTAATATTTAGTTTTTATTCTGTTTCTATCGATATAAAACGATTTTATGTGGTTTTGAAACGATAATATTTTTATTTTTGAATGAATATAAATTTGAAGATAACATAAAAATTTGAAAAAAAAATAAATCGATATCAGTATCAAATTAACTATTTAATAATTCTCGTTTTTTGGTGTAACTTCTTTAATTCAATTTTTTATTATAATTTAATTTTGTTAGAATCAAGCGCTTACCACTACGCCAAAAGCAATTGCCTTGGTGAAGGCGCAACTTTATTTCCCTTATAGCGTAGCAGCCAGCGCCACGTTTCGATTTAGGAAGATGCTGGTCCATGACCCAACAATCCCCCCCAGCATCTGCCAGCACTAACAAGAGCTTCACTAGAAGTCAATGGCTGCACAGCATGCCTTTCTCATAATTATGCACACCTTGGGCATATTATGCACACCATAGAATTCGAACTCGTGACCTGCTCTGATACCAATTGTTAGGATCAAGCGTTTACCACTACGCCAAAAGCAATTGCCTTGGTGAAGGCGCAACTTTATTTCCCTTATAGCGTAACAGCCAGCGCCACGTTTCGATTTAGGAAGATGCTGGTCCATGACCCAACAAATTTAGATTTAATAAAAAATTATTATTGATTTAATAATATATTTTTTTTATAAATATAATAATTAAACATTCTGTTAGAACTCAATAATTATTTTAATTATATTTTAGATTTTTTATATTTTAAAATGAGATGTTTATCCTCTATTTGATTAWTTTTATCCGTAGTTAGTTACACGAATTCAAACATAGAGCTTTAATAAGTTGTACTTATGCACAATTTACTTGTAATCTTGAATTTTAAGTAAATAGTACTTCATGCATAAAAAATGGTTTTTAAATTATTTTTTGTCAAATGCTTTATAATATAGTATATATTACACAAATTTAAACCACAACAACAACCATATTATAGGAAACCAAAGTAAACTGGAATATGACCCTATATCCAAAGTAAATTTAGCAGGTTTTTGCAGTGGCAAGGCTGCTAAGAAAACTGATGAGGTTAATAAGGTGTCAACATTGAAGAAAATGAAAAGAGTGTAGTTAGATGCAATGTTATGCTTTAAAAACATGTATGACATTTATTTGATCATTTGGGGCAACTTTTAAGAGTTTTGCACAAACCATGAAAGGCATACAAGGTGCTCTTGTCATCACTTCTGCTTTGCAGATGATCATAGGAATGGAGCTATGGAGAAACATTGTCAAGTAAAGTGTTTGATTTTATGTAATTTACTTATCTCTTTTTTTGTTTATTTTGCTATATATATCTATACTTTTACCAAACACTTACCCCTCTTTCGGTCGTTTCTCTTATTATTTTTACCAGACTTGGGCTATATTTATCTTGCTTTTCCGATGGCAATAATTGTTTAACATATCATGTTGAAGCAACAAGACCATAAAAATTTGAAACCCGGGAGCTTACTTAAAGAGTAGTAAAGCCACAGAAAGTCAAAGCCCACCTTAAACTTTTGAGATGAAAGGGATCGATGTTAAATAAAAAACCCACTTATAAGGAAATATCCTAGACTTTAATCTCGACCGTACCACTCTTCCAACATTACCATATCATGTTGAAGCAACAAAACCATGAAAATTTGAAACCCGAGCCCACCTTAACCTTTTGAGATGAAAGGGCTAGGAAACGAATATTTTCAGTTTGTTTGAAGAAATTTTTTGAAGGAAACATATATACTATAAACAACTGAAATGAAAAAAACACAAAAGTTTGAAGAAAACGAACCTTGGAAGTTTGGTTTCTGTTTATATCCTGAAGAACCAAGACAAGAGATTGAACAACCTGCAACCTTGAAAGTTTGGTCTCTGTTGTATCTTGAAGAACGAAAATTAAGAGATTGAACAACCTGCTTCAAATCTGTATGAGTAGAGGATGTGATACAAATGAAAATCGATATAGAGTTTTAAGGGTTTAGGGATATGGATGGATAAGAGAGGGTTTTATTTTGTGAAGTAACATTATAAAAAATGACTGCTGTTATTATACCTTCTACAATTGTACCAAACAAAAAGTTCATTAAAATAACAAATACTATATAGTATTCAACAAAAACTTTCAAAAGTCGTCTGCAATTTTAAATGTAACAGTTGTGGATGTTTCCTCTAACAAGATGTTTCTTTATTATAAATATCGTCTGCAGATGTTGTTCTTGTTCCGGGTGGTTTTGGTGATAGAGGTGTGGAAGGGAAAATAATTGCGGCTAAATATGCCTGTGAGAACAGAATCCCTTACCTTGGCATTTGTTTAGGAATGCAAACTGTTGCCATCGAGTATGCCAGATCTGTTCTTGGTCTTCAAAATGCAAATAGCACGGAATTCGATCCAAATACTAAAAACCCGTGTGTTATATTTATGCCTGAGGTTTGCGCTCAAACTTTTTGAATATCTAAATGCCTTTTGAATCACCTTTTATTATTATTTAATCATATGAATGACAACAGGGTTCAAAAACTCATATGGGTGGTACAATGCGGCTTGGATCCAGGAGAACATATTTTCAAGTAGCAGGCTGTAAACCTTAGGGGCTGTTTGGATCATAGGAATCGAAAGGAATTGGAATATCCAATCCTTTGACCAAAATCCAAATGGAGTGTTTGGTTCAATGGAATAAGATCATGGAATCCTTTAAATTCTGGTCAATTCCTTCACGCACAGATTTCATCATTCCACGGCAACATGTTAGGATTTCAATTCCTTTCTTACAGATTCATCCTCTAATCCTCTAATCCAATTTCATTGAACGCCTCTACCATCTCATCTACTGTATTTCTGGTTCGATCTCCAGGTACGTTCTCTCTCTCTCTCTCGTAAACAAAATTCGATCGCCAATCTGGTTCGATCTTCAATCGCTCTCTGGTTCGATCCCAAATTGAATGGAATTAGGGCCCGATGACTTCTTTAAACAAAATTTAGTGAACAAATTCATATATTATTAATATAAGTGAACAATTTCAAATTTTATCTGATGTTAATAATGTAATTTGGTTTAATGGTAATTTTTTTTAAAAATGACAAAAAAAATCATAAAAGGTCATTTGTTGATATTTAATTCCGATTCCAAAGTTGAATTCCGTGAACCAAACAAAAAAAATTCCAATTCCGTTAAGAATTCCATTCAAATTCCATGCAACCAAACGCAATCACAAGACAAGGTCAAATTCCATCAGATTCCATTTCATTCCCTCAAAGTCAAATTCCTTTAAAAAATTCCAATTCCATCGAATTTTATTCTATGAACAAAACACCCCCTTAGTCTATTAGTTTGAAAGGAAATGTAGGTGCAAACAAAGTCAGGTGAGTAAAAGTGATTGTCAATTACTTGAGTGGTCAAACCAAAGGTGGGCATTAAGCATACATTCCAAGGATAGTTTATGTAGTTTACCTTTACACTAATAATTAATTTAAAACATAATAAAAAGAATCATCCATATACTTGCAGATACCAACAGGAAACAAGTAGGTGAAATGGGTTAGGTACAAAAGTACTAATCCAATCTAAATCTCATTATTCTATTCACATATGCTTCTCTATTTCCAAGAGTGCTAAACTAATCTAAAGCTCATTTAGTTCTTCATGACTACAGGTTCTATTTCTAAATCTTTTATTTTGCAAAGATAAAACTTTATTACAACTTGGAGCACACAATTAGTAGCACAATGCAATTCAGTAAACCACCTCTGAGACATCAAGAAAATAGGAGATAATAAAGCATACCTATATCTTAGGGGCCGTTTACTAAATGCTTACCCGAGTAAGCGCTTACCAAATCACATTACATTATCGGATGAATATGGTAAGGACCAAGAAGCCCATCCGATAAGAGCAAGACAAGGACCAAGATTCTTACCTGGTAAATGAGGGTAATGACTCTTACCACGGTAAGTGCTTACCGGATAAATTGTTGCATACGATGTCGTTTTGATGGACTAAAATCTTACCCGGTAAGTAAATAATAGTGTTAATTTTTGCCAGTAAGCATTTACCGGGTAAGTGTTTGGTAAACGGCTCCTTAGTCAAAGCCAAGATGCAAAAGCCTCCAGAGCCAATGTAATGATGTTTTAGACAAATGCTTTATAAGATAGTATAGCTAACCTAGTATATGATCTTAAGCCGATATTTACAGATCATACTCAATACCAAACCTCACATATAATTTGACATTTGATTAAATCAAATTATGATAAGCCATCAGTCCACCATGACAAATATAGTTTCACAAAAAAAATGTACATCATTATTTAGGTGCAAGCCTTTCAAAATTAAACCGATCAGTTTTATATCCATTACTCACGATCAATGACTTCCAACTAAGTCATACATCAACAGGATATTGTACAAAGCATGGCAGTTTTTTCTTTGAATCTCGGTATGTCCACGAAAGAGTGCAAAATATCCATTATAGGGGCATGCACTTTGCACCAGATGTAGTGGAAACAGGAACTGAATTAACAACTTAAAAGATTTCAGCCTACAAGTTAGATAACATAGAGAAATATATATCTAATTTGCATGCTTCATGATGAAATCTATACAAGTTCATCATTTATGCAGTGTGAATTTGATTCACACAAAATTGCAACAAAAAACTACTCGATGCAAAGAAAGAGTACTAAGAAACCAACCCTCACAGGTTATCTGTAATAAAGAATAGATCCATGCCACGGCCATCAGGGGTGGTTGTCACTTTAACTCTCTTTTTCAATCGTTAAGTAAATATTACTGGAACCTAACCCTGTTTCTCTAAACTGTTACTATAAATTTTTTAGTATAGATTAACATATTTAATCATGGATTATGGGATTACATTAGATGCTAATTATGGTTCTTTACAATTGTCTATTTCATTACAATTCATCTTGATGTCTGTTTCAACTGTTTCCCTAAATAGCTTCAATCCCATCACTAGATCAGCCTAAAAATGGCACCAACAGTAGGGCTACTTACACATTGAACTCAGATGGCACTGTTCATGTTTTGAACAAGACTTGGAGTGATAGAAAGAGAGGATTCATCGAAGGCACTGCTTACAAGGCTGACCCTAAGAGTGATGAGGCGAAATTGAAGGTCATCATACCTGTTACTACTGGTGATTATTGGGTTTTATATCTTGATGATGATTATAAGTTTTGGCGATTATAGATACTAGTGTTGAATATTGTGTTAATAGTCCACCCCCATGAATAAACAAAATGAGAGCTTAAGTACAAAGTACAAAGGGRAATCAAAATATTACCAGCATTGAGGTGGCGGTCTCTCTGGAGGGACCATCAACACGAAGCAACGTGCTCCTATCGCTGTAAAATTGGTGAACGAAATCAGGCTGCGTCTGAAGCACATGATAATAATGCCCAACGAAGTACGTCCCAACCTAAAAAAACACCAAAACCCTAATAAACAACTGCGTTTACATATACATACCGATACACAGAGGTGGCCACCGGAAACCCGTCAATCCAAAACAACAACAACAACAAAGAAGTTGGCTAAAGGAAAAAGATAAATAGATTACCTCCTCTAGATTCTGGATTGACACTAATGGATTGAAAAACATGTCAAATATATATGCATTAAATTCTAATTAGAGTCAATATCATCTCAATCGATATCATCTTAGAATATTTAGGGATGAAATCGAATTTGTATTCTTCAAATCTGTTGGCGATAAAATCGTTTAGGGAGGGCGTTGAAATCGAATTGGGTTAGGGATGAAATCGAATTTGTATTCTACAAAATCTGTTGGCGATGAAATCGTTTAGGGAGGGCGATGAAATCAAATTGGGTTTAGGGATAAGATAGAGTTTTGATTTGAACGGGTTTAGGGATGACTTTAATAAGTTGTATCATTAGCAATAGATGTTGTCTTTAAGTAATTTGGCATTAATTGGTAGTACTATATGCTTAAAATGTTGTTTTTAAGAGTTTTAGCCAAATGCTTTATAAAATAGTATATATATATATATATATATAGAGGGTGGTTCAAATACTAACCCATTTTTTTGTGTTAACTCTACTAACCAACATCAACCAATCACATTCTTTCTTTACTTCATGTTCAAATGTAACTTATAAATTGAATACAAGAGTCATTTTGTAATTTGACCTTTATGTAACTCCCTAATAATTATTTGGGAGTTACAAATCTTTTAAGCTCCCTCTAATTGATCATGAGGTAATTCCGATGTTCACGGTGTTCATGGTGTTCATATCCATGTAATGTTCATATAAATGTTCACCGTGTTCATATAAATGTTCACCGTGTTCATATAAATGTTCACCGTGTTCATGCGATGTTTTTACAAAAGTACCCTCTGAACCGTTGTTCATAGGCATCTCAATTAATATATTAATTAAATGATTATTTTTATAGTTTCATTTAATAAGGACCATTTGATGAGAAAATAAACGATCAAGATCGGGTTAACATAGTTTGCACAATAGTTTTGGTTAGTATTTGAACCAGCCCCTATATATATAGATATATATATGTGTGTGTGTGTATGTATGTATGTATATGTGTATATATATATATATAAGATATAATATAATATAAAAAACAAAGATAAAACAAAAAAGAGTGTAAAAGACAAAAATACCCCTTGAGTTAACTAGGCTAACATATTTTGTTAGAGGGAAGGACTTAGCATGTGTTTTTGCATACCACATGGACGGGCAATGTAATTAACGCGTTTAAGAGACTGTAGTATGAAAAACCAACAAACCACAGGACCATGAATGTAATTTACTCTATTTTCAATATATTCTCCATTTCTATAAAACTCTTTTGGATATCTTCAATAGCTGTGAAAACACACACACACACACACACACATATATATATATATATGCATAAATTGAGTACATTAATTGTGATAACCAGATCCTGGTTATTACCCAAGGTAATAAATATGTGATTATTTGATTAAATGATTACGTGATAGTATGATAATTTGATACATGCTGGTATGTGAAATTGTGCATTAATTGGATATATATATGTATATATATATGTATATATATATATATATGTATATATATATATATGTGCATGCATATTATACATATACATGGAGTATGAATTTGGTATGTGTGCATATTTGAGTATGCATGAGGTGGAAAAGGGGGAAAGGAAGGCGGTTTAGCCGACCTTCCTGTTTTGGAAGGTATAAAAAGGGGCTTAGCCTCTTCATTTCTCCTTCCTGCTATTTTGAAAAAAATTGAGAGAAATTTAAAGAGAGTTGTCCGGATTTGCAAAAAGGGGGGGGGGGGGTGATTTCAAGTTGATTGTAAGTATTTGGGTTCAAAAGCTTGTTAAGGTGAGTGGTTTCTAAACTTTTTTGCATAAAATTACTACTGGTTTTATTTGCATGTTTCATGTTATTATTATTTAGAAAGAAACCTTGCATATTTTTGTTTAAGTGTTTATCCGGACAAAGAGTGACTGGATAAGTGTTAAACCGCACAAAGCTTGCCCGAATTGTTCTTAAACCTGACAAGCCTTGAGCGGTGTACTGTCCGGATATTATTAAACCGGTCAAAGTTTGTGTGAAGTGTTGTTCGGACTTGTATCCGGACAAGTTGTTGAGATAATTTTAAGTTTTAAATCGGTCGAGTCTTGAGCGGATTGTTGTCCGGACTTGATATCCGGACAAAGATGATTTTGCTTCTAAGTGTTAAATCGATCAAAGCTTATGCGGTATATTGTCCGGACTTGATATCCGGCCAAGGTTGGAAATTATTTTCTAAGTATTTAAATCGGACAATGCTTGTTCGATGTGTTGACCGGATTATTGACCGGATTCGATATGTACCTTGTGTTTTGATAAAAGTTGTTATTTAATCATAAAATGAAGTTTCGATATAAATGATTTTTGGACAGATAATAATTCCAATGGCTGCGGTCTTTTTGGAATTATTTTTATAAAATGTTTTGATGAAGAAATAAGGGTGGCATATCAAGGAGAGGTGTAAATTTGATATAAGGGTGGCATATCAAGGAGACGTGTACCATGGGATAAGGGTGGCATATCAAGGAGAGGTGTACATTTGATATAAGGGTGACACTTGTATGTGTGTGGTATTATATAACTCTTTCTATTATATCTTTTAAGATTACCGTGATCTGGAATCTTTATTTCTTTGTGATTTAAAATTTTAGGATCAAGGTTCTTATTGGAAATCGTAGTCTGGATGTTATTGAGGAGGAAACATCAGGTTTGGCCTGAATCTTTGTTTAAACCTTGTTTGATAAGAAAAGTTTAAAAAGTGGTATTATATGGAACCCGATTGGTTCAAAGGTATGAAATTTGAATAGCTAAGTGATTAGCATGAAAAGTGAAAAATGATCTGGTATTAAGTTTTATGTGTTCATATAATTGTTGTATATGATTATTTGTTTTCAAAAAGGTTTTGGTGATCCTTCACCCTGCAATGACATGAATACGGTATCAAACTAGGCCTTTTGGTCTAACCCTCGTTTTGTGATTTTTAAACTATGTGTTGCAGGAGGTTCAAATAGTAAGGGGAAGGGGAAGGTGTAATATTTTCCTTTATGAGCTTCTGCTTGAAGATCTATTTTGACTGATTAGTACAAGAAATGTATTTCGAAATTTTGGACCTTGTAATTGGTCATGTTAGATTCTTGTACTAAGGGACCTGAATGAGATAATAATATGTATTTCCTTTGTATGAAATATGTATTACATGCAATGTGTGGGTTGGGGCATTATAGAATGGTATTAGAGCATGAGTTTAAGGGATTTAGGTATTAAACAGTATGATACCTAGACTTAAACTGTTTTATTACATGTTAAGGGTCCCGGATATAGTTAGCACCATTGGAAATAAATATGATGAGTTAAAAGAACAGTGTGTAAGGTAAATTTTAATTACATCTGGCTATTGTAACTATGAATATACAGGTACACATCTGAACTTGAATACTTCATTATATTTGGGAATGTGAAAATGTGATTATTAATACTAAACTTTGCAAATGTCTAGYCGAACTAGAAGATCTGAAAGAGTGGCTCGTCCAGAATCTGAGGAAAGGGAAGAAACACCCATAAATCTATCGACTAGCATGTCTGGAAATAGAGGTCGGGGAAGACCAAGGGGTCGAGGTAGAGGAAGAARYCAGTCTCARGGAAGGGGTCGGACTGAAATACATTCTGAACATGAGGAATCCCACTCTGGGAATGTTCAAGAAAGGTCGGTGCCACATCCTGAATATATAACCAGATATATGTTGGCAGAGGAAATGGGGAAATTGTGGGAAACTTTGACATCTATTATGGGAATACCGGCTAGAGTAGAAGCAGAAAGAGTAGAAGTATATCCCTCTGCTCTAATTACTCACAACAAAGAAAGTGACATTAAGATGTTCTTAGCATGTAAACCACCAACCTTCTCTGGGGAGAGAGATCCAGTAAAAGCAATGTGCTGGATCAAGGAGATGGAATCTGTATTCAACACCATTCGGTGTTCGGAAACAGATAAAGTTCGATTTGTTGTTTTCGTATTAAAATCAAATGCTTTATTTTGGTGGGAAGTTGAATCGTCTACCAGAACGGATGTTTTACATACTCTGTCTTGGATAGAATTTGTGGATCGATTCAAAAATCAATTATGTCCCAAAACAACAGTAAGACAAATGGAGGAGGATTTCCTGAAGTTAGAGCAAGGAAATAGAATAGTTCGGGAGTATACCGAAAAATTCATTGAATACTCTCGTTTTGCTGAACATTATGTTTCAACTGAATCCAGGAAGATAGAAAGGTTTATTTGGGGTCTGAAACCCTCAATTAGGGAATTCGTTATTACTATGGACCTCAATACGTTTCCATTAACAGTAGAAGCAGCTGAGGTGACTGAAAGAAATAAGAATAGACAATCAGAAGGAAAGGTTGTGGAGAAAAGAAAATGGGAAGGGCCTTCATCTTTTCGAGGACCGAAAACTGTAAGATATGATAACAGATCGGAACAAAAGATCGGTGATAAAGTTTGCTCACAGTGCTGACAGATTCATCAGGGTGAATGCAAGATGGATCCAAGGAAGTGTTACAAATGCGGTGAAGAGGGTCATTTGTCTAGAAACTGCCCAGCTAACAGAAGATGTTTTAATTACAATTCTCCGGATCATATTCGACCGAATTGTCCTTTGTTAAGAACTCCACAGCTAACAATGGGGAGTAATGCGTCGGGTACACGGGGAAGACCTACTGTGAATAGAGGAGGGCAAGGAGGGGCACTGGACGATCCTTCCAAATGACTAAGAACGAGGCAGAAGCATCACCAGATATAGTAACAGGTACATTCCTTCTGAATTCAATACGTGCTAAGGTGTTATTTGACT
>NC_037540.1:31023216-31031948 GCF_001531365.2 Cynara cardunculus var. scolymus | reverse complement strand
GGAAAAGCCAACGTGGTAGCTGACGCTTTGAGTAGAAAGGAAAGGAGTGGAACCATTAAAACGGTGGCAATGAGAATAAGTTTAATCTCTGATATTCATAAAGACATTCTGAGATGTCAGAAGGAAGCTATGAAAGAAGATCTTATCAAATCAGAAAAGTTGGGTAAGATGATTTCAAACTTAGAGCAGAATGATGAAGGGTTAATGTGCTTTCAAGGACGAATTTGGGTACCACATTTTAGAGATGTCCGAAGTATGATATTGAATGAAAGTCATAAATCCCGATATTCTATCCATCCAGGTACCAATAAGATGTATCGAGATTTAAAACCTTTTTATTGGTGGCCAAGATTGAAAAGAGACATAGTTTGATATGTGGAATAGTGTCTGACATGTTTACAGGTTAAGATTGAACATCAGAAGCCATATGGAAGTCTTCAATCGTTAGAGATACCTATATGGAAATGGGATCACATTACCATGGATTTTATTATGAAGTTACCTTGAACTCCAAAGGGGTATGATGCGATTTGGGTAATTCTTGATAGTTTGTCTAAATCTGCGCATTTTCTACCGATAAGAGAGAAGTACTCTTTAGAAATGTTAGCACAGATTTACATCAAAGATATTGTTACTAGACATGGTGTTCCATTGTCCATTATTTCTGATAGAGATAGTCGGTTTACTTCCAAGTTTTGGGAAGGATTACAGAAAGCTCTGGGGTCTGAAATTCGATTAAGTATAGCTTATCATCCGCAGACTGATGGGCAGAGTGAAAGAACTATCCAGACTCTCGAAGATATGTTAAGAAGTTGTATTATTGACTTCGGGGGATCATGGGAAGATCAYTTGCCATTGATAGAGTTTGCATATAACAATAGTTATCATTCCAGTATTCAAGCGGCACCATATGAAGTGTTATATGGACGTAAATGTCGAACGCCATTGTGTTGGAATGAGGTGGGTGAAAAACAGCTGACAGGTCCTGAAATTGTCCAAGAAACTTCTGGAAAGATCGAACAGATCCGTGAAAGAATCAAAACTGCACAAGATCGCCAGAAAAGTTATGCAGATAATCGTCGAAAGCCGATTGAATTTGATATAGGTGATTTTGTKATGTTAAAAGTTTCACCATGGAAGGGTGTTGTCAGATTTGGAAGGAAAGGAAAGCTCAGTCCAAGGTATGTAGGGCCGTTCAGAATATGTAAACGAATTGGGCCAGTAGCATATCAATTAGAGCTACCAGAAGAGCTGAGTCTGATTCATAACACTTTTCATGTGTCGAATCTGCAGAAATGTTTGGCAGATCCGAATCTAGCTATACCGATGCCAGAGATCGAATTAGACAGTAAGCTGAATTTTGTAGAAACACCAGAAGCCGTAATTGACCGAAAGATCAGGGTGTTAAGAAATAAAGAAATAAGTCTAGTAAAGGTTCAGTGGAAGTTTCACAAGGGACCAGAAACGACATGGGAATTAGAGTCTAAGATGAGATCAGAATACCCATGGCTTTTTGATTAAAGGAATTCCAGGACGGAATTCTTTTGAGGGGTGGATAATGTGATAACCGGATCCTGGTTATTACACAAGGTAATAAATATGTGATTATTTGATTAAATGATTACGTGATAGCATGATAATTTGATACATGCTGGTATGTGAAATTGTGCATTAATTGGATATATATATATATGTATATATATATATATGTGCATGCATATTATACATATACATGGAGTATGAATTTGGTATGTGTGTGTGTGCATGTGTGCATATTTGAGTATGCATGAGGTGGAAAAGGGGGAAAGGAAGGCGGTTTAGCCGAGCTTCCTGTTTTGGAAGGTATAAAAAGGGGCTTAGCCTCTTCATTTCTCCTTCCTGCTATTTTGAAAAAAATTGAGAGAAATTTAAAGAGAGTTGTCCGGATTTGCAAAAAGGGGGGGGGGGGGTGATTTCAAGTTGATTGTAAGTATTTGGGTTCAAAAGCTTGTTAAGGTGAGTGGTTTCTAAACTTTTTTGCATAAAATTACTACTGGTTTTATTTGCATGTTTCATGTTATTATTATTTAGAAAGAAACCTTGCATATTTTTGTTTAAGTGTTTATCCGGACAAAGAGTGACTGGATAAGTGTTAAACCGCACAAAGCTTGCCCGAATTGTTCTTAAACCTGACAAGCCTTGAGCGGTGTACTGTCCGGATATTATTAAACCGGTCAAAGTTTGTGTGAAGTGTTGTTCGGACTTGTATCCGGACAAGTTGTTGAGATAATTTTAAGTTTTAAATCGGTCGAGTCTTGAGCGGATTGTTGTCCGGACTTGATATCCGGACAAAGATGATTTTGCTTCTAAGTGTTAAACCGACCAAAGCTTATGCGGTATATTGTCCGGACTTGATATCTGGACAAGGTTGGATATTATTTTCTAAGTAGTTAAATCGGACAATTCTTGTTCGATGTGTTGACCGGATTATTGACCGGATTCGAGATGTACCTTGTGTTTTGATAAAAGTTATTATTTAATCATAAAATAAAGTTTCGATATAAATGATTTTTGGACAGATAATAATTCCAATGGTTGCGGTCTTTTTGGAATTATTTTTATAAAATGTTTTGATGAAGAAATAAGGGTGGCATATCAAGGAGAGGTGTAAATTTGATATAAGGGTGACATATCAAGGAGATGTGTACCATGGGATAAGGGTGGCATATCAATGAGAGGTGTACATTTGATATAAGGGTGACCCTTGTATGTGTGTGGTATTATATAACTCTTTCTATTATATCCTTTAAGATTACCGTGATCTGGAATCTTTATTTCTTTGTGATTTAAAGATTTAGGATCAAGGTTCTTATTGGAAATCGTAGTCTGGATGTTATTGAGAAGGAAACATCAGGTTTGGCCTGAATCTTTGTTTAAACCTTGTTTGATAAGAAAAAGTTTAAAAAGTGGCATTATATGGAACCCGATTGGTTCAAATGTATGAAATTTGAATAGCTAAGTGATTAGCGTGAAAAGTGGAAAATGATCTGGTATTAAGTTTTATGTGTTCATATAATTGTTGTATATGATTATTTGTTTTCAAAAAGGTTTTGGTGATCCTTCACCCTGCAATGACATGAATACGGTATCWMACTAGRCCTTTTGGTCTAACCCTCGTTTTGTGATTTTTAAACTATGTGTTGCAGGAGGTTCARAYAGTAAGGGGAAGGGGAAGGTGTAATATTTTCCTTTATGAGCTTCTGCTTGAAGATCTRTTTTGACYGATTAGTACAAGAAATGTATTTCGAAATTTTGGAACTTGTAATTGGTCATGTTAGATTCTTGTACTAAGGGACCTGAATGAGATAATAATATGTATTTCCTTTGTATGAAATATGTATTACATGCAATGTGTGGGTTGGGGTATTACATTAATTAAATGTAATATACTTAATATTTAAAAAATATGACTAAGTTGTACTAAATGATCGATGATGAAAAAAGAAAATTATGAGTAGACTAGAGAAAATAACATATTAAGGCTAGATAGAATATTTCGATATACCAGAGTATCAACCCGACTAACCCAACCCACCCATATGGTTTGGCTTGGTTGTGTTGGACTTTGGTTTGGTTTGGGTTGATTAAATTTTTTAAACGGCAAACATTGAATTAAGCTGTTCAAATGCCCTCAACCTGATTGATGCAACTTATGAGTACCCCTACCACTCTTAAAAATAAAGAAAAAGTACAAAAACCAACCTGACTAAAATTTCTATTTTGTATAATTAAGTTATTTATGTTTTATAATAATAAATTTTTGTATTTATTGATATCAAACAAATTGATTTTCTAATCTATAAAATCGGTTTTCATGGTAAAATTATTAGAACATCCAAAAAATCTAATAAACTTTTATAATTTTAAACTAATATTATTATAAAGAATAAAATTCTTATCTTATAGAATGAAAAAAAATATATACACAATTTCTTTTTTGATATATCAACAAATCAAACCTGAGATGGAGAGGGGAGTTGTGCTGCGGAGAAAAGAGCAGGAGACTGAGAGTATCATGGGCTTTGAGTTGTTAAGAGTGAGAGCTGTTGTCGAGGAGCAAGGAATTCATGAGAGGGAACTGACGGCTTCATGCCATCCTTTGATTTCTTTTAACAAGGATAAATTTGTTTGGTTTTATTAAGTGCAAGGAATTATTTGTTCAAAAATATTCTGGGACTTTGTCACTTAAAATATGAAAGTCTGAATTTTTTTATCTAGACTTCTCCCTAATGATTTTGTATGCAATAATTGGTCTCTGATCATTTTTATATATTAGAAAAACCATTTTGTCACTTAAAATATGAAAGACTTGATTTTACAAAAATAAATGTTCAAGAACTTCACTGCTCAAAATATGAAAGTCAAATGATTTTTAGGTTTTTCGCTAAAATATTTCACCCTCAAATAGGTGTCAATAAATAGTAACATATCAAATTGTGTGTTGATATTATTCACCACTAAGAAAAACGATGTAATAATTGATGTCAAAATGATGTAAGAATGACTCATTGTGTTTGATTGCATGTGCACTATAACGTCGTATCTCTTTTTGTCCATCAATCAAAATCTGATGTATTATTATTTGGGAAATTGACTCAAATGACCATATTACAATCAAATTGACTTCCTAACCATTTCTCTCTGGACTTTACCCAAAAGTCACTACGTCCGTAATACCCACGTCCGCGATAATTGCAAACCTAGTAAATGACAAAAAATGGGCTTTTTTGGCCCAGGTCCGCAACCATGCTTCCATAATTGTTATGAATGTGGCCCAAAACCGTATTTTCCTTTGAATACCACAGGTTCGCAACCACCATCTTAATGCCTGATCCGTAATACTTTTTCCTGAGATGGTACATCTGCAATTGTACATCCATAATAGTTGCGGATGTATCACGTGTCAGCATGGGGTGGTGACTTGAAAACCCTATAAGGTGCTTCTCTCACTAACTTCTCTTTCTCAAATATTACAATATGAGTTCTTACTAACAACTAAACTAACAAGAAGTATTTATATCTTGACTAATTACAAAGTCAAAGTACAAAGTAAACTATGACTAAGTTGTAATTATAAAGTTGACTTTTCATTAATGTTGACAACTTTGAGTTTCTTTACTCATGTTGACTTTCACTTTGACTCCTTCATTCTTCAACGTAATCTTTGTAATTGGTGATGTCGGATACAAAAATATTTGAACTAACAATCTCCCCCCTTGGATTCAAGATCACATTTTTCAAAAATATTTATTTGTTTTCACTTCAACAAATCTAGCTTTAACAATCTCCCAATCAAGACGTTCAAAAACTTTGTATAAGATGAACATGAAAAATAACAATCTTCCTTTTTTAAACAAACAGAATCTTTAACTTGAAATCATCTTGAGATACTCTTCAATAATCAGCAATTAACAGATCTTCAAGATAAAATTTTCAGTCAACAGATAAGTTTTAGACATTTAGGCTTGACGCTTTGACACTACGTCTATTAAGCTCAACACCCATATATCATGAAAGAATCCGGTTTTATGAACAAACTTCTTCAAACAACTTTAACAAATGTGTCAACAATAAGTCTCAACAATTCAACACCAATACTTCAAAACAGTACCAACCTTCAAATCATCTACAATCTTTAAATCCAATGGCTTTTCAACCTTTGGATTCAAAATATTTAGATACAATTCATGTCATCAACAAACTGATTCAACAATTAACTAGTTAAGATTCACTTTTGAACATCAACACTAGTCACAAACATCTTTAAACATAATTTCTTCCTCGTAACATCTGTATAATCTTTTCATGTTTATGCATCATGTCTTTTTGTCTTTGATATGCCTTTGATATTATTTCTCCACCTCATGATGATTAGGAAGATCCTGAACATCATGAATATTCAAAGACTTTAACAAATCAACTTAAGATATTGTCAAACATCATCAGACAAACTTGATTTCTTCCCCTCAGAAAAAATATCTCTATCAAAACAAATCTCTCTCCCTCAAAAATAGATCTTTCCTATCAATGAATAAACAATAAGAACAACACTCTAGAGATCAAATCATCGTGTATATTGATAAACTCTCAATACATGTTTCTTTCTCTATAATCTCTCTCTAGAATATTACAATATGGGTTCTTCTTGTACACATCTATTCTCTCACAAAGAACTACCATTAACAATCTATTTATATAATTGACTAAACATACAAGTCAAACTACAATAAAGTGTAATCTATAACATTGGCTTTTGACAATCTTTAACAACTTTGACCTTCTTTACTCATGTTGACTTTCACTTTGACTGCATTCTTCAATGTAATTTTTGTAATCGGTGATCTCATGTATAATAATATTTGACCTAACATTTTCGTATTTATAAATACTTCAAAGAGTAATTACGATTTTCCTCCCCAAGGTTTGTTAATAGTTTCAATTTCCATCCCCTAACTTATGAATTATGATTTTTGTTTTTATGGTTTACAATTTATTCTTATTTTCGTATTTAGACTAATTTCACAACGACCAAATTGTAAAATCACAATTTCTAAACCACGGAGATGAAAATCACAAATTTTAACAAACCAAACGTAATTACTCTACTATTATTACTGCTTAAAAATATTATTCATCATTATTGTTATTAGTATTCATTTTGATATTAATATTAATATTATTATTATCAAATTTTATACCAAAAATAATATGATTATTATCCTTATTAAATATTAAAAGGAAACCGACGGTTTATCGACGGTGTTTTTATAATTTTTTTGACGGTTTTTCGACGAAAATTTGAAAATAGATAAAAATAAAAATACTATCGATGGTTTATTTAAGATAATTAAAAATTGAAATTATGTTTTTTCGTCGATAAACCATCGGTAATTTCCGACGGTTTTTTCTGTCGATAAAACCCGTCGATGATGTCCAATATTCTAGTAGTGATAAAATATATTATTAACATATTCAATATATTTGATAAAAATATTATTTTTTTCTCTTAAAAATTTATTTTTAAATACTTTTTATTCGTAGGAAAGGATTAAAATATTTTTCCATTCTCTAAATAAAATTTTAAGGATTTATCCAGAAAACTCACCTTCTCACTTCTTCTATTTTAACAAACGTTTCAACATAGCAGTTGAGACAAAAAATTGTTAAATCTCCAAAATTTCTATTTTAGTATAGTTTATTGGAGATGTTCTTATTTTGCCAACTGATTCTCTATACTATTATTTAAAATAGAGAAATTAGTCAAAATTCTAAGTGTAAGGAATTCTGTAAAACTTGATATGTGGATAGAGAAACTATTATTTTTATTCATTTTCCTTCAATAAAATAAAATAATTATTATTATATATATATATATATATATATATATGTTTAAGAACATATTGCATAATAAATTTATAAAATATATAAATAATATAGTGATGATGAATGTTGAATTTTTTATAAATAAAATCTAGATTTAAATGCTAATTTAGTCCTTGTGGTTTACACATACATACGAGTAAGGTTCATGAAAAGAATATTAACGAGAGACATCCCTATAGTTTCATCTTATAAGGAATATGGTCCCTATTAAAATTATGTTTGACAAAGTAGTTATCGTTGATGGCTGAATATGCTAGCTAGTAGCTTAGATGGTTAACAAATCATTTCTAAAAAACTAGTTGATCAGTATGTTAAATAACCAAAAAAACATCTTGAAAAATTAGTTAATAATAATATTTTATAATATAATTAAAACAAATATTTAATAACATAATATATTAATATAAAGAAGATAGTAAATAAAAATAAAAATAAAAATAATATAACATGTTATAATTTTTTTAATATTTATTTATTATATATTATCAATTTTGGATCTTTTAAAACAAAATTTAGAAAAAAAACTATATTAATTTATTATTTTAATATGAATAATCTATATCTATATTATATTATAAAGCATTTGACAAAACTCTTAAAAATCATTTTTTATGCATGAAATACTGTTTATTGATGCATATTACTTAAAATTCAAGATTATAAGTAAATTGTGCATAAGATTACAAGTAAATCGTGCATAAGCTCCATTTTGAATTATGTAACTAATTGTGGATAAATATAATCAAATAAATGATAAACATCTTATTTTAAAATATAAAAAATCTAAAATAAAATAATTAATTATTATCTTTATAAAAAAATTATATATTATTAAACCAAATATAAATTACTTCGTTATTGAATCGAAATTAAACTATAATAAAAAAAATTGAATTAAAAAATTACACAAAAAATTAGAAATTTTAAATAGTTAATTTGATGCTAATATCGATATATTTTCGTCAAATTTTTATGATATTTTCAAATTTATATTTTATTTAAAAATAAAACCATTGTCGCATTTTCAAAATCACATAAGACCATGTTATAACATTGACTTAAATAAAGAATACAATAAAATATTAAAATCAAGATGTATCCGCTGCATTGCACGGATATATTTCTAGTATGAATAATATAAATTTTATCCATATCCCCTCCTATAAAAACTTACCCTTTTTCCATACCCTCTACACTAAAATACAAATAATCCCAAGAAATAATGTAACTTTTTAATTGATATTTAAACTAAATATGTTATTAAAAATCATTTAACAAAATTTTATAATCTATAAAACAAAATATGTATA
>NC_037540.1:31011799-31023041 GCF_001531365.2 Cynara cardunculus var. scolymus | reverse complement strand
ATTTTTACTTATTAATAATTAATAATTATTTATAATTAATGGTAATAGATAATAATCAATATTAATGAGAGTTGTAATTGGAAAAAAAAGGACAAAAAAACTCCTCATAAGTTACTCCAAATAACATTTCAATAAGTTAGCTTACAAACTAGTTTATGTCCATCCAAACGTGTACCTAAAAAATAAACTAACTTATGTTTGCCAAATTGTAACATCCAAAAATCTCGAAAAAAGATTAATTTAAAATTTTGACGAAACATTAAATATGGAATTACATCCCTTTCTAAAAGTCATTACTTTATTTCCTACAATCGCAATCTCAGATTTAATATTAAGACATGATATTCTAAAACCTTACATGAATCTATAGATAGGACAAATGTTACTAAAACCCAATAATAGTCATTTGTCTGAATTCAGAAGACGTCACTGAATGGCTACATTCTTTTCGTGACTCTAACTATCATTTACATCACTAGGGTTTCGCTAGTACCCTTCCCAACAAGGACCTGATACATATGTCGACAAATAAAAAAGGTTAGGCTTAATGCATAGTGAGTTCAAGTAGCTTTTTTCATAAATATAGAAGCTGTTAAAATTGAAAGATGTTATTTAAACCTCAATTTCCATAATCAAATGTATTTCATACAAAAACAACATCCTTTCTCAAAACCCACTATTTTCGCGATGAAAACTCCTTATGAAGACGTCCGTTTAATTCATGAAACCAAAGCCGAATACTAACCAAAGGTAGGCCACCATTCCATGTTATAGAGCTCATCGTGAGGATCAATCGTCCCCAATGGGATCAATTATTTGCGATTCATAATTCAAAGCCCACGATAATCCCAGGTTCGCTCATTCACTAGAAATTACATCACGTGGCCAATGACTTAGTATACAGCTCCCATAAGACCGTACCAAGTTGCCCCGGATGACCAATGTCTATTTCTAGCTACAATACAAGGACAATCATCCCATAAATACTAACTCAATTATTACATCATGCGGCGAAAGTTAGAGTTCAACCAATCTGTGAGTTATAGTTTAAAGCCTCCTTATTCCTAGACACAACGAGGGGACGAATTGTCCTATTTTATACCAATAAACACCGACTCATATGTCTATGGATCCACTGCATCATAGTCTAAAATTACATGAACCCAATTGAATGACAAACACACCCAAAGCATGTAATATCCCACAAATATGCAATATATGCATTATACATTTAAAACCCCACATTGAGCTATTAAAACCGGATAAATGTCTCCAAAACTCTTATGAGTTAAAACCAAGCCAAAAGGCCTCATAAACACTTGACTATTTCAAGAAAGTCAATGTAAACCACATAAGCCAAAAAGACATATTTCCCAACACTTCACAAATACATGGCACCTATAACAAGAACAAGTCCAAAATCAATACTTTATTGAAGTATGATGGCAAAAAGGCCCAAAATCATATGGTTTGTATTTCCAATATCTCCATAAAGCTAAGGAAAGCATTTATCAAATATTTATACATTTATGATCAAAGGCTTATATGCCACTATCAAAACTTCCCAAGTTGGGAAAAGTCTCCAAAACATATTTGACCCAAACCCAAGTCAATAAACACTTGTTTTGTTCAACAACGTCAAATGAAATCATTCTTTAACTCAAAATACACTTTTTATGAGTTAAAATAATACGTTGTCTTGAGTCATCCCAATAAATCCCTTTTACTGAAATAAATATCCTTTGGTATCTCAAAACACCAAAGAAGTTATTCTAAACGTTCTCTAGGTATTTCATAACCCAAATATACCAAAGTTGCAATTCTAATAAAATAATCAACATATTTGATAAATATCAATTAAAACGTATTTAAGACTGTTGGTACAAGTGTACAAAAATAAAACAATTTAATTATAAATACTTGAAGATCCCGTTATTTTAATGATGACAACTACATAACCCGACTTTATCTGTTTTATAACAGTTTAATTTCTTTGTGGAAGAATTATTGTACTTTAGACATAATGAAATGTTTACACATAAGTCAAATTTACATAAATCAATATTGGCTTTGGGAAGCACGTCATCTCCGATTTTCATAGAAACTTTATATCGGGATGTCTGCCGCCAATATTTTATTGAAGACTTAAAGCCGAGCATATCTCCGGGATTTATTTTTTCTTTGGGCTATTAAACGGCAAACGCTAAAAAATTATCAATAAATTCTTGGATGATATTTTTATAAAACAGACATCTCTTTTTCTGGAAAACACAAAAAAGTTTTTTTTCCATCATTGTGCTTTGAAATCTGATCCGTCAAGATTTCTTGTTTCTTATCAAAGCAACCATTCATTTAATGCAAAGTTGGCTCGTTAAATGCTAATAGTTGGAAAAACTTATTGTGGACGTCCACTGGAAACTTTCTCTAACACCGCAATACTTTTTGAAAGGGTACTCTTGCAAAAAGTCAAAGTGGATGTCCGCTTAATGCATGTAACACCCTATTCCACACATTTGCATGTAACATATACTTCATATAAAAGAAATACATGTTTATACACCACATTGGTCCCTTAGTACAAGAATTTACCAGTACAAAATACATGGTTCAAAAATTCCAAATACAAATCTTGTACTAAGTAGATCATCTATCAAAACTATACATGCCATCAATAAACCTTCACGCAGATAATCATATAGGAAAAATATTACATTTTCCTTTCCCCTTACCATTAGCACTTCCTGCAATACATATTTGAAATCACAAAAACGAGGGTTAGACCGAAAGGTCTAGTGAGTTTCCCTATTTATGTTATTGCAGGGTGAAATACAACAAAACTTTTAAGTAAAACCACCTTTCATATATATTACAAATATATGAACAAGTAAGAACATAATACGAATACCTTTCACTTTTCAAGCCATTAGTTTCTGTTTGTGAATAATACATCAAATCCCAACAGATTTATACTAATAATGCCATTTCCAAACCTTTTAAATCAAATAAGGTTTAATCAAATTTTCAGGCCAAACCTGTTATCTTCTCTTCAATAACATCCAGACTATGATTTCCAATAAGAACCCTGATCCTAAACCTTTAAATCACAGAGAAATAACGATTCCAGACCACAATAATCTTAAAAGGATATAAAAGTAAGAGTTATATTACGAAACACACATATACAAATGCCACCCTTATATCCAAATGTACACGTCTCCTTGATATGCCACCCTTATCCCATGNATAACATCCAGACTATGATTTCCAATAAGAACCCTGATCCTAAACCTTTAAATCACAGAGAAATAACGATTCCAGACCACAATAATCTTAAAAGGATATAAAAGTAAGAGTTATATTACGAAACACACATATACAAATGCCACCCTTATATCCAAATGTACACGTCTCCTTGATATGCCACCCTTATCCCATGATACACCTCTCCTTGATATGCCACCCTTGTTTTCCCCATCAAAATTATTTCATAAAACAATTCCATATAAAATAGACCGCAGTCAATGGAATTATTATCAGTTCAAATTTATTTTGTCAAACTTCCCATTTATTGTTCCAAAAGAACCATATTTTGACAAGGTAACAAGTAATCCGGTCAACCTTGTCCGGATAACAAATCCGGACAACACTTCACTTAGCTTGTCCGATTTAGCACTTAGCTTAAAATCACAAAGTCTTGTCCAGATAACAAATCCGGACAACACTATTCATGGTCATCCGATTTAACCATCCGGATGTTATATCCGATTTAAAATAAACCGATCACCTCATAGTCGTATTCCTACTTCTCCGCTTAAAACACAAATCATAAGATCAAAGTTATAAATCGCTCTTTGCTTAAACGGGATAACACATTTTGATCGATTTAACTCTAAACCATTTAAAACATATCCGGTTTAAACATAATCCGCTCAGCCCTTGTCTGGTTTAAGATTATTTCATTTTCAACACCTCAAGCGGTTTAGCCTTAAACCGTTTGTGCCTCAGTTTAAGCTAGAACCCGCTCACCCTTTGTTCGATTTAATGATAAATCACTCATCACTTGATCGGTTTATATTAATCCAGGCAACACTCAAATAAACTCTTCAAAACTCAAATAATCATATAATTTAAAGCATTTTGAAAACATTTAACCACTCACCTTAAAATCTTTTGAAACCAATTGAATCCAGACAAAACTGAGCAATCCGATCAACCTTTCTCTCTCTCTCTCTCTCTCTCTCTAAATCGCTTACTAAACTTTCAAGATGGTAAGAAAATGGATTGAAGACTTCAACCCCTTTTTATACCCTTCCCAAACAGGGAAGGCAGCTACTATACCCATGTACCCACATATCATGCATATATATATATATATATATATATATATATTAACATAACTCATGCATACCTATGCATAAATCAATTTCTCATATACCCTTATGCCCATATAATTGATGCGTACACATTTATTCCTAAAATTTCACATACTAGCATGATCAAATATATCAATTTATCATGCTATCATGAAATCATTTAACAGATAATCACGTATTAATTACCTTAGATGATAACCAAGATCTAGTTATCTCATTATCCACCTTCAAAAGAATTCCGTCCCAGAATTTCCTTTAATAAAAAAGCCATGACTATTCTGATCTCATTTTCGACTCCAATTCCCACGTCGCTTCTGGTCATTTGCGAAACTTCCGCTGAATCTTAATTATTTGTTCCTCAACACCCTGATCTTTCGGTCAATTACAGCTTTCGGTGTTTCCACAAAGTTCAGTTTACTGTCCAGTTTAATCTCTGGAAGTGGTACAACTAGTCTCGGATCAGCTAGACATTTTTGCAGGTTTGATACATGAAAAATGTTGTGAATCAGACTTAATTCTTCTGGTAGCTCTAATTGATATGCCATTGGTCCAATTCGCTTACATATTCCAAACGACCTAACATACCTCAGATTGAGCTTACTTTTCTTTCCGAATATGATAATACCCTTCCACGGTAAAACTTTTTTGCATCACAAAAACACCTACACAAAATTCGACGGGCTTTTGACGATTTTCAACATAACTTTTCTGGCGGTCTTGTGCTGTTCTAATTATTTCACGGATCTGTTCAATCTTTTCAGAAGTCACTTGGACAATTTCAGGATCCGTCAACTGCCTTTCTCCTACCTCGTTCCAATATAATGGTGTTCGACACTTACGTCCATACAACACTTCATATGGTGCCGCTTGGATGCTGAAATGATAACTGTTATTGTATGCAAACTCTATCAACAACAAATGATCTTCCCACGATCCCCCGAAGTCAATAATACAAGTTCTCAACATGTCTTCAAAAGTCTGGATAGTTCTTTCACTTTGCCCGTCAGTTTGAGGATGATAAGTTGTACTTAATCGGATTTCAGACCCCAAAACTTTTTGCAAACCTTCCCAGAACTTTGAAGTAAACTGACTATCTCTATCAGAGATAATAGATAATGGAACACCATGTCTGGTCACTATTTATTTGATATAAATATGTGCCAGCTTTTCTAAAGAGTAATTTTCTCTTTTTGGTAGAAAATGCGTAGATTTAGATAAACGATCCACAATTACCCAGATCACGTCATACCCCTTTGGAGTTCGAGGTAACTTCATGACGAAATCCATTGTAATGTGATCCCATTTCCATATAGGTATCTCCAAAGTTTGAAGGCTTCCATACGGTTTTTGATGTTCAATCTTAACCTGTAGACATGTTAGACACTGTTCCACATATCTGGCTATGTCCATCTTCAATCCGGGCCACCAATAAAAAGATTTTAAATCTCTGTACATCTTATTGGTACTTGGATGAATATAATATCGGGACTTATGACTTTCATTTAATATAGTATTTCGGATATTCCCAAAACACGGTACCCAGATTCGACCTTGAAAACACATTAGTCTTTCGTCGTTTGGTTCCAAGGTTGAAATCATCTTACCCAACCCTTCTGTTTTAACAAATTCTTCTCTTATAGCTTCTTGTTGACATTTCTGAATTTCTTTACGAATGTCAGGGAACAAATTCATTCTCATTGCTATGGTTTTAATAGTTCTGCTCTTTTCTTTCCTGCTCAAAGTGTCAGCTACCACGTTGGCTTTTCCCGTATAGTGGAGGATTTCACAGTCATAATCATTTACATGTTCCATCCATCGACGTTGTTGCATATTTAATTCTTTCTAGCTGAACAAATGTTGCAAACTTTTTTGGTCAATATAAATCTGACACTTTGTCCGTAGAAGATAATGTCTCCAGATTTTCAGAGCAAACACTACTGCAGCTAATTCCATATCATGGATTGGATATTGTTTCTCATGATCTTTCAACTGCCTTGACGCATAAGAAATCACTTTTCCTCTTTGCATCAAAACACATCCCAATCCCAGTTTTGAAGCATCACTGTATACCACGAAATCTTCGGATCCATTTGGTAAAGTCAACACCGGTGCACTGCAAAGATGATCTTTCAATAGCTGAAAAACTTCTTGCTGTTCTTTTTCCCACTGGAATTTAATGTTCTTCCGAGTCGATTTGGTTAATGGCACGACTATCTTAGAAAAGTCTTGGATGAACTTATGGTAATAGTCTGCTAATCCCAAAAAGCTTCGGACTTCAGAAGGAGTTTTCGGAGCTTCCCACTTTGCAACTGTTTCTATTTTCGTTGGATCTACCTTTACCCCTTCCTCTGATATGATGTGACCCAGAAACTGAACTTCCCTTAACCATAATTTACATTTAGATAACTTGACATACAACCTTTCCTTTTTAATAATTCCAATATCAAGCGATGATGTTCCGCATGCTCTTCTTCAGTCTTAGAATATATAAGAATATCATCGATAAATACAATAACGAATTTATCAAGGTATTCCTTAGATATCCTATTCATCAGATCCATAAAAGCTGCGGGTGCTTTAGTTAAGCCGAATGGCATAACTAAAAATTCATGATGCCTATATCTGGTTCGGAAAGCTGTTGTAACAACGTCTTTCTCCCTGACTTTGAGTTGATGATACCCTGATCTTAAATCAATCTTGGAGAAATAACTCGCTCCCACCAGTTGATCGAATAAATCATCAATCCTTGGCAATGAATATTTATTCTTAATAGTTAACTTGTTCAGTTCACGATAATCTATACATATTCGCATAGACCCATCTTTCTTCYTGATAAATAAGACCGGAGCACCCCAAGGTGAAGTGCTGGGTCTAATAAATTCTTTATCAGTCAGATCTTTCAACTGTGCCACCAATTCTTTCAATTCAGATGAAGCCAACCGATACGCTGCCTTTGCTACTGGTGTAGCCCCTGGTACGAGATCAATTCGAAATTCGATCACTCGATATGGCGGTAATCCAGATAAGTCTTCTGGAAAGACTTCAGGATATTCATTAACAATCAGAATTGATTCCTCTTTTCCTTTTTCTTTCTTCATATCAATTACGTATGCCAAATATCCCTGACACTTCTTCTGAATACTTTTCTGAGCTTTTATCACAGTCAAAATACTGGTATGGTGATTCTGACGATCACCATAAATAATAACTGCTCCTTGGTTCGACAGGTAATTCTGATCATTTTCTGATTGCAAACAATACTAGCTTGATACTTTGCCAACCAATCCATACCCACCACTACATCAAAATCCTTCATCGGTATAGGGAATAACCGAATCGGTAGTTCATAACCCTCAATAACAATAATACATTTATTGAACACACTAGTAATAGTTTCCTGACTATTAGCAGTATCAACTACTAATTCATCATCAAGTAACACAAAATTTAAACATGCAGTTTGAGCAAATAGTGGTGATACAAACGAAAAGTTTGCTCCGGAGTCAAAAAACACTTTAGCATATATAGAATTTAGTAGGAAAGTACTTGTTACTACATCTGGTGACGTCTTTGCCTCATTCTTTGTCATCTAGAAGGACCGTCCCCGTGCCCCTCCTTGCCCTCCTCTGTTCACAGTAGGTCTTCCCCGAGTACCCGACGCATTACTCCCCATTGTTAACTGCGGAGTTCTTAACAATAGACAATTCGGTCGAATATGATCTAGAGAATTGCAATTAAAACATATTCTATTAACTAGGCAACTTCTTGACAAATGGCCCGCTTCACCACACTTATAGCATTTCCTGGGGTCCATCTTGCACTCACCCTAATGAACCTGTCGGCATTGTGTACAAACTTTCACACCGACTTTTTGTTCCGATCTATTATCATATATCACTACCTTTGGCCCTCGAAAATTAGACGGAGGCCCTTCCCATCTTCTCTTTTCCACAACCTTTCTCTCTGATTGCCGATTCTTATTTCGTTTTGTCACTTCGGCTGCATCTACCGTCAATAACAAACTCTCTGATTGAGGGTTTCAAACCCCAAATGTGCCTTTTTATCTTCCTAAATTCTGTTGAAACATAGTGTTCTGCAAATCGAGAATATTCGATAAATTTCTCGGTATACTCCCGAATTGTTCTATTTTCTTGTTCTAGTTTTAGGAAATTTTCTTTCATTTGTCTCACTGCCGTCTTAGGACAAAATTGATTCTTGAAACGTTCCACAAATTCCATCCAAGATAACGTCTGCAAGACATCCATTATGGCTAATGATTCAATTTCCCACCAGAACAAAGCATTTGATTTCAATAATGAAATAGAAAATCGAACTTTATCTGTTTCCGGACACCGAATGGTGTTGAACACATGCTCCATCTCCTTAATCCAGCACATAGCTTTTACTAGATCCCTTTCCCTAGAGAATGTTGGTGGCTTGCATGCCAAAAACATCTTAATATCTCCCTCCTTGTTATGAGTAACCGGTACTGAGGGATGAACTTCTACCCTCTTTGTTTCTACCCTGGCTGGTATCCCCATGATAGAGGTCGTTGTAATATTCGGGTTATTTTATTAGATTTAATAATTTAAATCTTTATGTTTATATGAATATTTTATGTAGAAGTGTATGGGTGTGGGTGACGTAGTTATGTTAGCCGACCTTTGAGGGGCGGTCATACACTTACTATAAATAGCAAGTGTATGTGAAAGAAAAAGAAGCTTAGCACACCTTTGAAACACTTTTTATATTAGGAAAGATTCCTTGGTGAATCCTACGGATTGGCAGAAAAAGAAGAAGAGAATTCAAAGGTAGGATATCTGATTTCTAAGGTGAGTGTATTAAAGCTTTGAGTATAAATTGTTTACATACAATTTAGTAGTATTTGGAACTGGTAATTATGAATATAATATGTATGTGGATTATCTGTGTATGGACAATAAACCGTTCAAGTGTTGTCCGGACTTAATCCTAAATCGGACAAGAGGTGACCGATTCCCTGGTTAGTTAAACAAGAGGCTCTGGTTGAGAAACCAGAAGCTCTGGAAGAGAGACCAGAGGGGCTCTGATAGAGAGACCAGAGGGGCTCTGGTCGAGTATGTTGAAATATATTACAAGTCTGGTTAGTTAAACCAGAGGCTCTGGTCGTGAAACCAGAAGCTCTAGAAGAGAGACCAGAGGGGCTCTGGTAGAAAGACCAGAGGGGSTCTGGTCGAGTATGTTGAAATATATTCTAAGTATGGTTTGGAACCAGAGGCTCTGGTTGTGAAACCAGAAGCTCTGAAAGAAAGACCAGAGGGGCTCTGGTCGAGGATGTTGAAATATATTCTAAGTCTGGTTAGTTCAACCAGTGGCTCTGGTCGTGAAGAGCAGCAGCCCTGGAAGAGAGACCAGAGGGGCTCTGGTCCTGATTGTCGAATTATATTCTAAGTCTGGTTGGTTCAACCAGAGGTTCTGGTCGTGAAGACCAGAAGCTCTGGAAGAGAGACCAGAGGGGCTCTGGTCCGAAATGTTAAAATATTTTCTAAGTGTGGTTTAGAACCAGAGGCTCTGGTTGTGAAGACCAGCAGCTCTGGAAGAGAGACCAGAGGGGCTTTGGTCCTGGTTGTCGAAATATTTTCTAAGTATTGTTTGAAACCAGAGGCCCGATGGACCGAAGCAGTGTGTTTGTAATGGCGGTGTAACCGCGAGAGAGATGTAATGACGGTGTAACTGCAAGAGAGATGTAATGGCGGTGTAACCGCGAGAGAGATGTAATGGAAGTGTAACCGTGAGAGAGATGAAATGACGGTGTAACCGCGAGAGAGATGAAATGGCGGTGTAACCGCGAGAGAGATGTAATGGCGATGTAACCGCGAGAGACATAAATATGTTTATGTATCGGAACAGGTTTGATTCTAAACTTATTATTTAGAATGTATGTTGTTTGTTTGAGATTTATACACTCACTAGACCTTTTTGGTCTAACGCTCAGTTGTTGGACTAACCGGTTTTGCAGATCATCATATCTCACAGGATAAAGGAAAGGGAAAAGTTTAATGTTGATGGCATTTTGTTTACTCATATATGTATTAAAGAAAGTTTTTATTAGTCCATGTTTTGTAACAATAGTATTTTTAGTATTATGAGTAGGATGATGTGAATTATCTGTACATGGGCTATATGGGTTGTTACAGTTGGTATCAGAGCCTTAGTTTAAGGGATCTAGGTATTTGCGAAATACTTAGACTTAAACTAGAGGTGTGGAAAGTTTTGATAATAGGTTTCACTAGGTCTATGAACATGAGAATATGTTATAGCTGAAACTATTATGAGAAAGATAGATTATATATGACTGATATAATCTAAGTTATGAGTAGACATGAGGATAAATGTGTAATTATATGCTGATTATGAGAATAATCATGTGTGTTTAAATGTGACAGAAAAAGTCATATACTGAGAAATGACAGATAATCCTAATCAATCAGAAAGGACSTCTACTGGTTATGGAAGAAGTCGGGGAAGAAGAAGTGTAATACAAGGAGAGGACCCGGAAAATGTGATGACGATAGAAACACAAAGTCGTAGCAGGGGTCGAGGAAGAGGTAGAGGTACTAGACAAGAACAGGAACAATCGGCTCAAGAAAGTTCARTRTTTGGTTATGGAAGAGGAAGGGCAAGGGGTGGACATAATGTTCCTAATCCCGAGTTTATTACTCAAGATATGTTGGCAGCAGAGCTGGGAAAATTTCAGGAAAGTTTGGTAAATTTGTTGGGGCGTACCACCCAAAATAATTCAGATGTGGTAAGAAATTCCGATCAGGAGGAAGCCGGAGCTAGTACACCGGTAACTGGTACATCTGTACCCCTTACTTCGTTCTCAGTAC
>NC_037540.1:30976701-31011726 GCF_001531365.2 Cynara cardunculus var. scolymus | reverse complement strand
GATAGTAGATCGGTTATCTAAATCTGCACACTTCTTACCTATGAAAGAGTCATATTCGATGGAGAGATTAGCAAAATTATACATTGATGAGGTAGTGACACGACATGGTGTTCCTCTATCAATTGTTTCTGATAGAGATAGTGGGTTCACTTCTATGTTTTGGAAGAGCTTTCAAAGAGAAATGGGTTCACAAATTAAGCTAAGTACAACTTATCACCCTCAGACTGATGGACAAAGTGAATGAACTATCCAAACTTTAGAAGATATGTTGAGAGCATGTGTCATTGATTTTGGAGGGTCAGGGGATAGTCATTTGGCTTTGGTGGAATTTGCGTACAACAATAGTTACCATTCAAGTATTCAGGCAGCACCTTTTGAGGTTCTGTACGGACGCAAATGTCGAACTCCTTTATGTTGGAACGAAATAGGTGAGAAACAGTTAGCTGGGCCTGAATTGGTTCAATAAACTGCAGATAAAATTGAAGTAATACGGGAATGAATGAAAACGGCACAAGATAGACAAAGAAGTTATGCAGATAAACGTCGAAAGCCGATTGAGTTTCAAGTAGGTGATAGAGTAATGTTGAAAGTATCACCTTGGAAAGGAATAGTACGTTTTGGTAAGATGGGAAAGTTAAGTCCAAGGTACATTGGACCATTCCTTATTATTGGAAAGATTGGAGAAGTGGCCTACAAATTAGAACTTCTTTTGGAACTAAGTGGAATTCAAGACACGTTTCATGTGTCAAATTTGAGGAAGTGTTTAATAAGTCCAGATGTGGCAGTACCATTACCTGAAATTAAGGTAGATGAGAGATTATGTTTTGAAGAAACCCCTGAACAGATTACTGAGTATACAGTAAAAAAGTTGTGAAACAAAGAAATTGGGTTAGTAAAGGTTTAGTGGCGCTATCATAAGGGACCAGACGCCACCTAGGAATCAGAGTCTGAGATGCAGATGAAATATCCCTACCTTTTTGCTTAAATGGAATTCCGGGACGAAATTCTTTTAAGGAGGGAATGTTGTAATATTCGGGTTATTTTATTAGATTTAATAATTTAAATCTTTATGTTTATATGAATATTTTATGTAGAAGTGTGTGGGTATGGGTGACGTAGTTATGTTAGCCGACCTTTGAGGGGCGGTCATACACTTACTATAAATAACAAGTGTATGTGAAAGAAAAAGAAGCTTAGCACACCTTTGAAACACTTTTTATATTATGAAAGACTCCTTGGTGAATCCTACGGATTGGCAGAAAAAAAAGAAGAGAATTCAAAGCTAGGATATCTGATTTCTAAGGTGAGTGTATTAAAGCTTTGAGTATAAATTGTTTACATACAATTTAGTAGTATTTGGAACTGGTCATTATGAATATAATATGTATGTGGATTATCTGTGTATGGACAATAAACCATTCAAGTGTTGTCCGGACTTAATCCTAAATCGGACAAGAGGTGACCGGTTCTCTGGTTAGTTAAACCAGAGGCTCTGGTTCTGGAAGAGAGACCAAAGGGGCTCTGGTAGAGAGACCAGAGGGGCTCTGGTCGAGTATGTTGAAATATATTACAAGTCTGGTTAGTTAAACCAGAGGCTCTGGTCGTGAAACCAGAAGCTCTGGAAGAGAGACCAGAGGGGCTCTGGTAGAGAGACCAGAGGGGGTCTGGTCGAGTATGTTGAAATATATTCTAAGTATGGTTTGGAACCGGAGGCTCTGGTTGTGAAACCAGAAACTCTGGAAGAGAGACCAGAGGGGCTCTGGTAGAGAGACCAGAGGGGCTCTGGTCGAGGATGTTGAAATATATTCTAAGTCTGGTTAGTTCAACCAGCAGCTCTGGTCGTGAAGACCAGCAGCTCTGGAAGAGAGACCAGAGGGGCTCTGGTCCTGATTGTCGAATTATATTCTAAGTCTGGTTGGTTCAACCAGAGGCTCTGGTCGTGAAGACTAGAAGCTCTGGAAGAGAGATCAGAGGGGCTCTAGTCCGGAATGTTGAAATATTTTCTAAGTGTGGTTTAGAACTAAAGGCTCTGGTCGTGAAGACCAGCAGCTCTGGAAGAGAGACCAGAGGGGCTTTGGTCCTGGTTGTCGAAATATTTTCTAAGTATTGTTTGAAACCAGAGGCCCGATGGACCGAAGCAGTGTGTTTGTAATGGCGGTGGAACTGTGAGAGAGATGTAATGGCGGTGTAACCGCGAGAGAGATGTAATGGCGGTGTAACAGCGAGAGAGATGTAATGGCGATGTAACCGCGAGAGAGATGAAATGGCGGTGTAACCGCGAGAGACATAAATATGTTTATGTATCGGAACATGTTTGATTCTAAACTTATTGTTTAGAATGTATGTTGTTTGTTTGAGATTTATACACTCACTAGACCTTTTTGGTCTAACGCTCAGTTGTTGGACTAACCGGTTTTGCAGATCATCATACCTCACAGGATAAAGGAAAGGGAAAAGTTTAATGTTGATGGCATTTTGTTTACTCATATATGTATTAAAGAAAGTTTTTAGTAGTCCATGTTTTGTAACAATACTATTTTTAGTATTATGAGTAGGATGATGTGAATTATCTGTACATGGGCTATATGGGTTGTTACATCAGTGTTTCCCGTAACTTTCCCATTTCCTCTGCCAACATATCTCTGGTTACATATTCTGGGTGTGGCACTGATCTTTCGTGAACATTCCCAGAATGGGATTCTTCAGGTTCAGGATGTATTTCTGTCGGACCATTTCCCTGAGACTGACTTCTTTCTCTGCCTCGACCCCTTGGTCTTCCCCGACCTCTATTTCCTAATGTACTAGTCGGAAGATTAACAGGTGATTCTTCCCTTTCAGATTCTGGTCGGGCCGTTCTTTCAGATCTCTGGGTTCGGCTAGACATCTGCAGATTTTAGTGTTAATAATCACGTATTCACATTCCCAAATATAATAAAGTATTCAAGTTCAGATGTGTACTTGTAAATTCATAATTACACTGGCCAGATGTAATCAAAATTTACCTTGCACACTGTTCCTTCAACTCATCATTATTTATTTTCAATGGTGCTAACTATGTCCGGGACCCCTAACATGCAATAATACAGTTTAAGTCTAGATATCAAGCTGTTGAATACCTAAATCCCTTAAACTCAGGCTCTGATACCACTTTGTGTAACACCCTATTCCACACATTTGCATGTAACATATACTTCATATAAAAGAAATACATGTTTATACACCACATTGGTCCCTTAGTACAAGAATTTACCAATACAAAATACATGGTTCAAAAATTCCAAATACAGATCTTGTACTAAACCAGATCATCTATTAAAACTATACATGCCATCAATAAATCTTCACGTAGATAATCATATAGGGAAAATATTACATTTTTCCCTTCCCCTTACCATCAGCACTTCCTGCAATACATATTTGGAATCACAAAAACGAGGGTTAGACCGAAAGGTCTAGTGAGTTTCCCTATTTATGTTATTGCAGGGTGAAATACACCAAAACTTTTAAGTAAAACCACCTTTCATATATATTACAAATATATGAACAAGTAAGAATATAACATGAATACCTTTCACTTTTCAAGCCATTAGTTTCTGTTTGTGAATAATACATCAAATCCCAACAGATTTAAACTAACAATGCCACTTCCAAACCTTTTAAATCAAATAAGGTTTATTCAAAGTTTCAGGCCAAACCTGTTATCTCCTCTTCGATAACATCCAGACTATGATTTCCACTAAGAACTTTGATCCTAAACCTTTAAATCACAAAGAAGTAAAGATTCCAGACCATGGTAATCTTAAAGAATATAATAGTAAGAGTTATATTACGAAACAAACATATACAAATGCCACCCTTATATCCAAATGTACACCTCTCCTGGATATGCCACCCTTATCCCATGATACACCTTTCCTTGATATGCCACCCTTATCCCATGGTACACCTCTACTTGATATGCCACCCTTATTTCCCCATCAAAGTATTTCATAAAACAATTCCATATAGAATAGACCGCAGTTAATGGAATTATTATCAGTTCAAATTTAGTTTGTCAAACTTTCCATTTATTGTTCCAAAAGAACCATATTTTGACAAGGTAGAAGTAATCCGGTTAAACTTGTCCGGATAACAAATCCGGACAACACTCCACTTAGCTTGTCTGATTTAGCACTTTAGCTTAAAATCACAAAGTCTTGTCCGGATAACAAATCCGAAAAACACTATTCATGGTCATCCGAGTTAACCATCCGGATGTTATATCCGATTTAAAATAAACCGATCACCTCATAGCCGTATTCCTACTTTTTCGCTTAAAACACAAATCATAAGATCAAAGTTATAAATCGCTCCTTGCTTAAACCGGATAACACATTTTGATCGATTTAACTCTAAACTGGTTAAAACATATCCGGTTTAAACTTAATCCGCTCAACCCTTGTCCGGTTTAAGATTATTTCATTTTCAACACGTTAAGCCGTTTAGCCTTAAACCGTTTGTGCCTCAATCGGTTTAAGCTAGAACCCGCTCACCCTTTGTTCGGTTTAATGATAAATCGCTCATTACTTGACCCGTTTATATTAATCCGGACAAACTCAAATGAACTCTTCAAAACTCAAATAATCATATAATTTAAAGCATTTTGAAAACATTTCACCACTCACCTTAAAATCTTTTGAAACCAATTGAACCCAGACAAAATTGAGCAATCTGATCAACCTTCCTCTCTCTCTCTCTCTCTAAACTGCTTACTAAACTTTCAAGATGGTAAGAATGTGGATTAAAGACTTCAACCCCTTTTTATACCCTTCCCAAACAGGGAAGGCGGCTACACAACCCATGTACCCACATATCATGCACACACACACATATATATATATATATATATATATATTATAATTAATTCATGCATACCTATGCATAAATCAATTTCTCGTGTACCCTTATGCCCATATAATTGATGCATACACATTTATGTCTAAAATTTCACATACTAGCATGATCATATATAACAATTTATCATGCTATCATGAAATCMTTTAACAGATAATCACGTATTAATTACCTTAGGTGATAACCAGGATCTAGTTATCACATTATCCACCCCTCAAAAGAATTTCGTCCCAGAATTTCTTTTAATAAAAAAGTCATGGGTATTCTGATCTCATTTTCGACTCCAATTCCCACGTCGCTTCATGCAGAAGATCAAGGACCAGAGCTCTTACTCAGAGTGAAGATTTCTTTCATATAGATCCCGCGCTCTATCTCCGTGAATGCTCAAGCCTTGTGTGCCAAAAAGCATAAGCGATTGACTTGAAACAACTACTCCAAGACCCAGAGCCTCTGCATAGTACATGCAGAGCTTCTGGATACCTTCTTCACAGAACGCGCGCGTGTTAGCCTAGACATTCTTGCATGCGCCTAACAGATTTAAGGCGGCTTGACCAACTCTGCTCCGCGATTCAAGGGAAGTCAAAGATAAGGATGCAGACCAGTCAGCTCAGAGTTCCACGCCTTTTTACTAGCATAGTTTGTTAGGCCTAGGCGTATATAAGGAGGCTTCCTCCTTAGGTTCAAAGTAACTGAAGGAGCCGACTTATATTATACGCGTATTCTTGTGAGATTACTTTTTGTTCTTAAATTGTTCATCTTTATCAATAAAAGCATTCGATTATTCAAAGTATTATTCACTGTTTTACTTTCTTCTTTGAATATTCTGTTTAATCAATAGAAATATTTTGTTGTTCTTAATTCTTATTTTATGCAAACAATATTTCTATAAATTAAGAGTATCTGGGTTCCAACATAGATAATCACGTATTAATTACCTTAGGTGATCTAGTTATCACAATGCATTACCCGGATCCACATAGAGCCAATTTGTTTGAAAATCTTGTATAAAGCTAGGATCTTATCCCAACCTCAAAAAGTAAGTCTTGGAGAATTCAAATAATTTTTTTCTCTAGTTGTTGAGTTTATTAATCAAAGCATTCAAAGCCTTGAAATGAACATTGGTCATCCAAGCATTACATTGATTACACAATAGTGATTGTTATTTAATATTCCATCATCATGTGAGTATTTCTTTTTTGCATGAGTGACACATTTTTCCTCTAGCAAAATCAAGAGAAGATTACAATCACTGTACCAAGACTTGTGTTCTACCATAAAGAACATCTTCATAGTGGATTGGTGTCTCAAGAATTTTCGAAAAATGGATTAGCCAAGTTGGTGAACCACTATAAAAAACGGTGTTGGTATCACTTTCTCTACCTTACTTTTATGTTTATTTAAGTAAAATATACATTTTTCTCTTTTTATTTGTTGAAAAATAGAAAAAGTGTCATTTACAACCTTTACCCCCTAAGGTTAACCTACAATTGGTATCAAAGCGAGGGTTTCAAAGTTTTTTGCATATACTTTGTGATTTTGAAAACCGCAAATCAATCTTAAAATATGGCACAACATGAAGGCTCTCTTTCCATAAAACCTCCTCCCATTGATATTGAAAAATTTGGCATTTAGGTCGACCTTTTTGAATGCCACATTCATGGTAAAAGAAGAAAAATGTGGGATGTCATTGTTGGTGGAAACTTTGTTCCAACAAAAATGCAAGATGGAAAAAGTGTTGAAAATTTGGTTGTGGAATGGTACATTAATGATGATTCTTGGAATTGTTTAAATTATGAAGCAAAACATATGATTTATGCCGCTTAAAACTCGGATGAGATTGAACGTGTTTTTACTTGCAAAACCGCAAATGAAAAAAGTTTAAATGATACCCATGTTGGTAACTCTCAAGTTAAAAAGTAACAAGATTAATATTTTAGTTCATGATTATGAATTATTTGAAATGGCTCAAGACAAGTCAATTAACTCTAAGTTTAAATGTTTTAACCTTATCATGACTACCTTGAAAGGGCTAGGTCGTGTTTATGAGAATGAGGATTGCATAAGAAAAATCTTAAAAGCTCTTCCTCCTGAATGGATGCCCAAGATTACCAACTTGGAAGCTTCTCGTGACTTTTCTCAAATGAAGTTGGATGATCTTGTTGGCAATCTCAAAGTCTTTTAAATAGCCTTTAAGAGAAACAAATCTCGTGAACTAGGAAAGAAGAAAACATCAGCTCTCCAAGCTAGTGTTACAAGTGAAAAAGCAAAAGAAGAAAAAAACTAGCCAACCAAAAGAATTGGAGAAAAATGATTGTATAGATGATATTGCTTTTATGGTAAGGAATTTTAATAAGTTTTTGTCTAATAAAAGTTTTGGAAGAAATGATAGGTCAAGTTTCAACTGAAGAGATATGAATGATCGAGATCAAAATCGTGCTCCAAGATTTTCAAGAAGGAATGGAAGATCGTTTCGATGATTCAACAAGTCTTCTAATCGTGGAAACTACAATGACAACTCCAACAACAATGCTTATATCTATGTATGCGGGGACAAAAATAATTATGCAAATTTGTGCCCTAAACGTGCAAAGCAAAATGATACTCAAAAGGCATTTGTTGGAGGAGCATGGAGTGATAATGAAGAAGATGAAAGAAAAGAAGTATGTCTCATGGCCGACAATGGAAAACAAGGTAGTCACTTGCTATGCAATTAATGATGATAGTGATTATAGCGATAATTGCTACGAAAGTAATAATATGGATGATGATGAAGATCTTGATGAACTTGATAAATCATATAATCAAATGACTAATCTTGCAAAGAAATATAGTGACACCAACAAAGAAATAAGTGGATTACTAGTTTTAATTAAAAAGAAGTGCATGATCTTAAAGAAAAAATTTGATCTTGAGAAACATGATGATATGATTAGTGAAATTGCATGCTTAAAAGAGAAATTGCTTGAAAAAGAAAAGTGTGACTCTTATGTTGAGATAATTTATGTATTAAATGTGATAGATTAAAGATTGAAATTGCATGCTAAAACTCAAAATGTACAAATCTTGAAAAAATTATATGATGGCTTCAATCTTCAATGATTGCGATAAAAAATGTCTAATATGTTGAAGGTGCAAAGATCTTTTAATGATAGAAGGGGTCTAGGATTTGATGGCTCAAAGACCGAGTCTAGCACCATAACCCCTTCAAAAATTAAATCCAACGTCGTATTCAATAAAGATTTATGATACATGTATCCGGTGTACTCAATGTGTCCGAGCCTATCCTTGTATTTGTAAAAGCTTCAAAAGTGGATGCATCATTTAAACTTGAAAACATTGTCCAAGAAATAGGTTTCATCTACTAGACATGATATAAGCATTGTTAGACCTTATGATAGAAGTTTTGTGAAACCAAAAGTGATGTCAAATAATGTTCCTTATAGACGTCTTCACATGCAAAATAAAATTTTCATGATAAATAGGAACTACATGCAAAATGGAATTATTGTATATAATATGTATAGTCAAAATTTCACTAGAGTTAAAAAGACGAAGGAATGTGCTAACACCCTATTTTTTGTATGATGAAAACAATCATAGAATAAAATAACTCCTAGATGGTTAGGTAAGGGTGTGTTTGATTTTGGTAACCCCAGAAGAGTTAGATTGCGGCTTTGTAAATTGTATGTGTTTGATATGACATGTATGCCATGAATAGGAAGAGTTAAATATTATGCATGACATTTCTTAAGTTTGAAATTTTGATTTATTTTAAATTGTCCATTGTGGACGTCCACATGGGTCTTTTTTGTAACCGGATTTCCGCTTGTTTTCGTAGAAGCAGTAGAACTTGTCTGGTAAAAAAACAAAGTATGTGGACGTCGAGTCCGGTGACTATGTGGGCATCTGCTAGTTTTAGAAAAAATAAATATTAAATCTATAATTGGGTACCAAATACCTATTCCACGTGTACTTTCGTAGATGGTTTTTGGAAATGAAATAGAAGATCTAGATTAGACTCCCAATAGCAATTGGACACGCCGTATGATCGGCAATAGAAATCAATTCCCATCCTACGAGGAATGTGACGGAGGACAAGTTGTCTTTAGTGGCAACGCAAAAGGAAAAGTAATTGGTAGAGGTAACATAGTTTGCAATGATATAAAGTTCTTAAATATTGAGCATGTGAGTAATTTAAATTTCAATTTGCTAAGTGTTAGCCACTTATGTGAGAATAATATACATGTGCAAAATAATTAAATACGATAAGGTAATTCTAACCGGTGTTAAAAGAAGAGCTTGTATATTTGTAAAATGCATATTAAAAGCTTTGTATATTTATCTTCTGTGCATGACAATACTACTTTGTAGAATAGGAGATTAGGTAATTCAAACTTGCATTTAATCCAAAATTGAAAAATAAAGACCTTGATAAAGACCTTCCAAAAATCAAGTGTGATAATCATTTTTCTATGCGCATCGTGTTGGAAAACAAGTCTATGCTTCTCATAAATCAAAAAATATTGTCTCAACTAAAAGAATGTTAGAGTTAGGGGCCGTTTATCAAACACTTATCCGGTAAGTGCTTACTGGTAAATTTTAACACTATTATTTACTTATGGGATAAGATTTTAGTCCATCAAAACGATATCATATGCAACAATTTATCCGGTAAGCGTTTACCGTGGTAAGAGTCGTCGCCCTCACTTACCGGGTAAGACTCTTGGTCCTTGTCTCGCTCTTACCGGCTAAGATTCTTGTTTTTACCATATTCATGCGGTGAGGTAATGTTACTTGTTAAGCGCTTACCCGGGTAAGTGTTTGGTAAACGGCCCCTTACTCCACATGGACTTTTTTGGTCCCTCGGCAATCCAAAGCTATGGTGGAAATTTCTATACTCTTATCGTTGTTATGATTTTTCTCATTACACTTGGACTTTATTTTTCAAGCATAAAAATGAAGCTTTTGAAAAATTTAAAAGTATAGGGAAAAATAATTCAAAATAAGGTTGTACGATTATTTTTATTCATGTGGACCATGGGAGAGAATTCGAGAGCATTTTGTGTGGAATTATTCATAACTTCTTGGCTCCTCAAACTCCACAATCAAATAGGGTTGTTGAAAGGAAAAATCGAACGTTGTAAGAGATGAGTAGTACCATGTAAAATGAGCAAAATACACCCAAAAAGTTTTGGTGTGACGCCGTAGCTACCGCGACCTATGTTCTAAACCGTGTCCTTGTTAGGGGAATCCTAGAAAATACACCCTATGAGTTGTATAGAGGTAGAAAACCCTCCATAGGTCATCTTAAAGTTTTTGGATTCAAGTTTTGTATTCTAATAACAAGGAATATCTAATTAAGTTTGGCCTTATAGCCTATGAAGGAATCTTCTTAGGTTATTCATGGAATAACAAAGCCTATAGAGTTCTTAACAAGTCAACCGTGGTAGTTGAAGAATCCCTTAATGTTAGTTTTGATGAATATCCACCAAAGTGGAGCCCTCCTTTAGTAGATGATGAATCTTGACTTTAGATCCTCAATCTTCATCCACTCAAGTAGAACCTAGTGATGCACCTCCTTTCTATGTTCCCCAAGGAATAGAAGATCCCAACCTAAGAGCCACAAAAGGTCATTCCGTACAACAAATCATAGGTAATTTGAACCGAAGAACCACTAGATCTCAAATCCATACCCATAGTACATTCCATGCCTTGTATCATCCATTGAACCTAAAACTATAGAAAAAGCCTTAAGAGATGAAGATTAGATTCTAGCAATGGAAGAAGAGCTTTACCAATTCACTAGGAATGATGTGTGGGATTTAGTGCCTCAACCTAGAGGCCAAACCATCATAGGGAAAAAATGGGTCTTTCAAAACGGCGGATTCATATGGAACAAGGCTTGTTTAGTAGCCAAGAGTTACAATCAACAAGAAAGCATCGAATAATGATGAAACTTTTGCTCTGGTTGCAAGACTAAATCTATAAGAACGCTTTTGGCCTATGCTAATACAAAAGGCTTCAAGATTTTCCAAATGAATGTTAAAAGTGCTTTTCTAAATGGTGTAATAAATGAGGAAGTCTATATCATACAACCTCCCGGTTTTGAAATTTTTGAAAAACCAACACACGTGTTTAAATTTAAAAGGCTCTTTATGGTCTCAAGCAAGCTCATGCATGTTATGATCGGTTAAAATCCTTCTTGATAAATAATGGCTATGTAATAGGAAAAGTAGATAATATATTATTTGTTAAGCAATCTCTAGATGATTTCGTAATTGTACAAATTTATGTTGGTGACATCATTTTTGGTTCAAGCAATAACATGTTGTGTGAAGAATTTGCTACAAAAATGCAAAATGAATTTGAAATAAGCATGATGGGCGAATTGAATTATTTTCTTGGCTTACAAATTAGACAACTTGATGATGGAATTTTTGTGAGGCAATCTAAATATGCTTAAGAAGTTCAATTTTGTGGATGTAAAGTCTGTAGACGCTCTTATGACTACCAATATTAAGTTGTCCAACATGAAGAAAGAAATGACTTCAATGGAAGAAATATCGCGCTGTGATTGGTAACTTACTTTATCTAACGACAAACAGACCTAAGATCATGTATAGTGTATACTTGTGTGCAATATTTCAGGCAAGTCCTCGACAATCTGATTATGAAACTATCAAACGCATATTCCGCTACTTAAAAGGGCCGTGAATCTAGGCTTTCGGTATCCAAAGAATCCAAAACTATGAATTACATGTTACACGGATTCAGATCTTGGTGGGTTACTCATTGATAGAAAGAGCACTAGTGGAGTTTGTGCCTTTATAAGACTCCCCTTTGCGTCTTGGTTTTTAAAGGAGGAACAATCATTTGCACTATCTACAATGGAAGCATAATATGTTGTTGCTTCCAAGGGTTGTGCTCAAGTCCTTTTGATGAAACAAACTCTTACCGACTTGAGGTACATTAAAATAAAGTGCCTATATTATGTGGTAATACGAGTGCTATTAACTTGAGTAAAAATCCTATTTTACACTCTCGCACTAATCACATAGAACTTAGACTTAATTTTTTAAGGGACAATGTCCAAAAAGGAAATATTGTTCTTGAAAAAGTAGATTTTGAAGATAGCCTAGACGACATTTTCCCCAAACCCTTAAATAGAGAGACTTTTTGCATATTTAGGCGAGGTTTGGGCTTGATAAAATACAATGCTTGAAGCTTTATCCTCAATTCAACTATATATGCCTTCTTAAATGCTTGTTTTATCTTAAATATTTTTTTGTTATTTTCCTAATGTGGACGTTCGCTATGCATTTAATCCGAATGTCCGCTTACATCCAAAAGTCCGTGTGTTTCTGCGGAAGCATGTTGGTCCCAACCGGATTTACAAGAGTTTAAAAGTAACAGTTTGTAGAAGGAGGGATGAATACAAACACAACTTTTACTATTTAAAAATCCTTTATTGATAAAGAAGACCAATACAAAATTTACAGATTGTTTGCGGAAAAGATAAGATACAAAACATATCTAAACAATCAAAGAAACACACAAGATACAGAAAACAAGAAAGAAAAGACTTGCTAAAAGAAAAGGTTAAGAAGTCTTGTGCTTGGGAAGAAGCCTTTCTCTTAGGTAGAGAGTTGATCTTCTAGAAGTGAGAATTCTTCGTATCAGTTTGCTTCTTCTGGATATCCGTAGTTGAGAAGGAAGAACTTCTCCGCTATTTATACCTGTTGCATTAAATGCATGTCAAACGATACAAAGAACATGGAAAGCTTCTAGAGGTGAGCTTGCCCTTTGTTACAGATATACATGCTTTTGCCGTATATGAACAATAGTCTTTCACAAAGTAGGTAAGCACGCTTGGAGACAATAGAGTGAATTTGTACAGTATTTTACTTTGAGAGGCATGGGTTTGTCTTTTGTGTGTAGAAAGACAAGACAAAAACTAATCTTGTTCAACAAGATTTATTTGATCGTTGACACTGGAATAACGTTGAGGTTTCTTCAGTTTTGCTGAATCTTGAGTAGATTTCACACTTGTGTAGACAGACTTGTTATCAATGAAAACTGCATCAAATCACGAACTTTCTTGTCTCTGTCTTTAGCTTTATCTTCGATATCACTGAAGATTCTGTGGTGTGAGTTTTGTCTTCCTGAAGAATACTTGTGTCTCTGAGAATTATAATACATGTTCAGCGATCATTGAAACTCAGTTATGATTACTGAAGCTGAATAAAGAGATAGATAAAAAGGATCATCATCAAATCACTGAGAGAGAAGATCAACAATCTCCCCCTATTTGATGATGACAAAGAAACATAAAGAAAATTGCTTCGGTATTACAATAAGGAAAGGGTACTAGTAAAATACTTGTCCCTTTTAACTGTTTTGGGATCTTTTTCAGTGATAAAGTTTATTATGGAAATTTACTTTAATTGGAAAGAATTACAAGTGAAGAATAAACTTGCATAATATGAATAACTAAATACTTAGAGCATATTCACTGACTAGAAGGGTGTTAATGAATGTAAGAGATAAATAGAACTCATAAGTACATGTCCTATTTACTCTTTTGAGGGATTTTTTTTCCAGTAAACCAATCATTTTATTGAAATATCTCACAAGGGAAAATATTACAACAGATTACAATTGATCTTGGTTGGCTTAAAACATAAAAGCTATACACTGAAAGAAAAGATAAAGATATACAAGATTTTACAAGAACTGATAGGTTTTCTAATCTAGATTTTTGAAGATGATGTAGTCAGGGACATCTTCTCATTGAATCTTTTTTCCGAGCATTTCCTTTCGAATCTTGTGGTCCATCATCTCTCCACAAAGATCTTCATTTAGCCAAGTTCAAAGATACGGAAGGTGATATATTAAGCAGAGATGGAGCTCAGACACTTGCTGAAACCTATACTGACCATCATAGGCAATGAATATAAGTTCATTTTAAGGTTTCACATGCACTATGTTGGGAATATAGGGTCTTTCTTAGGCAGTGACAGATTCAACATTGAGATATCTGGTTTCTTTCTATCCTTAATGAGCTCACCCATTGAGAATTTTGTTTCATACTCGTTTCTATGGGATGCACCATCTTCAGGATCATAGAGGTTTCGTCTTCAAGAGGACTTATGTGGCAGAGGAGGAACCTCGATGATCTTTGACACCTTGTTGAATAGTTCGTTCAGAACTTGTTCAATGTAAGCCTTGTGCTTGGATTTGGACTTCTGAATTGCCTGTCGAATCTCGAGCCATCATAGAAACCATACTTACTGAGAAAGGAAGGATACTCAGTGACAACATCATTGTTTTATTGGAATATGACCATTGAGACTAGAAGAGCACCATCTTTCATTCGACCACTGATAGTGACGTTTGAGATTTTGTGAGGGCTTGTTTCGATCCTTTCTCTGGATCAATTCAGATCTTTATTCTTCAGCATTAGCACCCTTTGTCTTTTTTTTTTCCAGCTTCTTCTAAGAGTAGGGCTTGAGCACTGAGAGGATATTTCTGCTTGAACTTCCCTTCAGTAAGAGCTTGATCAGCTAGAGTCTTGGCTAACTCTAGGCTGTCTTTAAGTTGCTTTTGATGTTTGCTTAAGTTCTTGTTTAGCTTTCAGGGATTCTTCACGTTCCGCTTCAGAGAGAAATTCAAGCTCACCACATCCAGATGTACGAAGGGGAATTTTTACTCTGGATTGGTCAAGTTAACTTATTAGCTGAGTCATCCTCAGATCTTCTTCAACCTCTGAACATATAGGTTGTTTAGAAGACTTTCTGGTTATGAGGTTGCAGGCTTCATATTCATCTTCATCATCTTCAAGAATTTCAAAAGATGGGAGATGGGTTGAGAGACAGAGGGTCAGTGTTGCAAAGAGAGATAGAGGTAGAGGGATTGACGGTTCAACTTCTGAGGTGATGGGTACAAACCTGGAAGAAGTATCTACGTCCTCAAATTGGCTGAGTGCCCCAAGAATTAGGGCAAGGTTTTCTTCAGCAACTCCTTTTCCTTTGCTAGAGGAGTGCCGGTGCGATGATCTCTCCCCTTGGGAAGTAGGTTTCCTGAACAAGATTCCTTTGGCAGGCTGTCTTGGAATGATATGAATAGAGAAATCATCATCGTCATCGTCATCATCACCACCAAAGTCAGGACATGCGTTTGGAATTTAAGGCTCAGAGTCCCCATCATCATCATCATCATCTTCATCTTCATAACCGGCATTTGGAAACGCGGAGGTGGAAGGATGAAGGTCTTTATGGTCAACAGCAATAACCACGATGACATCGTCATCGATGGCATCATGAATATTCTTCCTAGCATCCTCAGCAGGGTTCTCCAATGCTTTTCTGTATTCTTCTCCCCCTCTTTGTCATCATCAACATTATTAGCTGAGAGAGGGAGGCGAGAAACAAGGTCTTGCAGCTTTAGCTGCAAGGAGGCAATGTATTTGGCTTGACAAAGGTTGAGCGCAACAACCATACTCAGCTGATGACGATCAGCTACTCTGAAGGAGGGTTCATGGAGAGGTGCTGGTTGTTGTAGAATCTGCAAAATCCGTTCAAGGAGCTCACCATGCCTGGTAAGTTGAGCCTGAGCATCTTCAGCCTTGCTGGAGAGAGCAGCGACAACTTTAGAGTTTTGCTGGATTTCCGTCTTCATGGCGTTCAACTCATCTTTGTCTTCACGAACCTCATTTTGGACAACAGAGAGGCCTTTGTAACACCTAACATATACTTCATTTACAAGAAATATATGTTTATACACCACTTAGGTCCCAATGTACAAGAAATTATCATACAAAATACATGGTCCAAAAATTCCAAAATACATTCCTTGTACAATCAATATTCATCTACCAAACACTAGATGCAATAAAGACTGATCTTCACAAAGTTTTGCATATAGAAATATATCACATTTTCCCATTCCCCTTATAGTCACAGTTCCTGCAATACATATTTAAAACACAAAATGAGGGTTAGACCGGAAGGTTTAGTGAGATCCCTTTTTCCATGTCATTGCAAGGTGAAGATCACCAAAACGTTATTTAAAAATCAACTTATCATGTAAAACAAATACATGAATATATAATCCATAATACCAATACCTTTCCGGTTTCCAAAGCCAATCACTCGGCTTTATAAATAACATATCCAAATCAAATAGGTTAGAACCTTTCAGGTTTCACATAATACCTCTTTAAACATTTTTAATCAGAAACAAGGTTTATTCAAAGCTTCAAGCCAAAAGCCAGTTGCCATCTCCTTAATAACATCCATACTACTATTTCCAACAAGAACCATTATTCTAAATCTTTAAATCACAAAGAAATAGGGATTTAAAGTTATCGTAATCTTAATGGATATAATAGTAAGAGTTATACCATGTAACACACACATACAAATGCCACCCTTATATCCAACAGTACACCTCTCCTTGATATGCCACCCTTATTTCCTCATCAAAGTTTTACAGATTATTTGTAATCAGGGCAGACCGAAGTCACAAACGTCCTAATGAAATATCATCCATGTTTTATCTAAGAACAGTTCGAAAACAATTTTATAAAATACTCATTCCTTAATTATATAAAAAGAATGATATGACAATAACCCAATTGATCATCAAAAATGCTTTTAGTCAAAACACAAATCCGGACAAACTTCAATAATCTGGTCAACATATTAACTTGGCCAGATTTCATCTCCGATCAAGCCTTGGCCGGATTACAAATCCAGACAAGAAAGATTATTCTCCCAACACTTTTAAATCCGGTCAACACACAGTCGGACTTACACATCTCCGGTCAATACTATGACCGGATTACATCTAAACCGGAAAACATATCAATCGGATTAAATCAAATCCGGATAACACTTGACTGTATTCCTACTTCTCTGGTAAATTACCATGTCTGATTTACATATTTCAAAATCTCACTAACACCCAATCCGATCAACACTATGACCGGTTTTTCTCTAATCCGGACAACACGTGTCCGACTTAAACCAAATCTGGGTAATAAGTTTTTAGAACAATTCATTTAATCAAACTAAATAATTACTTTTCAAACGTATTAAGATGATAAAACCACTCACTTTATGCAATTCTTTTTGAATCCAGATGAATCCTACTTCAAATATCCAGTCAATAAGCAATCCGGACAGACCTCTTCTCAATTTACTCTCAAATTTCAAAATGGTAAGAAGAGTTATTTGAAGTCTTACTTCACACACACACACACACACACACACATATATATATATATATATATATATATATATATATACCGCCTTCCACTTTAGGAAAGGCACACACACACATACATATATATATATATATATATATATATATATGTGTGTGTGTGTGCCCTTCCTAAAGTGGAAGGCGGCTACCACATGCAGCCTATCCAAAAACATACACCATGCATGCCCATGCATGAACCAATGTACACATAAAATATTTTATGCATACATATTTTTTATGCATTCCTTCAAATAACTATTCATGCATGCACAGACATATAATCATGCATATATTTTCACACTATGCATACATACTCATGCATAATAATTCACATACTCGCATGATCAAATATAATAATTTATCATGCTTTCACGTAATCATATAACAAATGATCATGTATTAATTACCTCGGGTGATAACCAAGATTCGGTTATCACATTATCCACCCCTCAAAAGAATTCCGTCTCGGAATTCCTTTAGTCAAAGAGCCATGGATATTCTGTTCTCATTTTCGACTCTAGTTCCCAAGTTGCCTCTGATCCCTTGTGAAATCGACACTGTACTTTAACCAAACCGATCTCTTTGTTCCTCAGTACCCTGATTTTTTGGTTAATCACAACTTCTAGACCCGTCAACTGCCTCTCACCCACCTCATTCCAACATAACGACGTTTGATATTTGCGTCCATACAAGACCTCATATGGTGCCGCTTGGATGCTGGAGTGATAGCTATTATTATAGGCAAACTCTATTAATGGCAAATGATCCTCCCATGATTCCCCAAAGTCAATAACACAAGTTCTCAACATGTCTTAGAGAGTCTGGATGGTTCTTTCACTTTGCCTATCTGTTTGTGGATAATATGTTGTGCTTAATCGAATCTGAGACCCTAGAGCCTTTTGCAAACTTTCCCAAAACTTTGATGTAAAGTGGCTATCTCTATCAGAGATGATGGATAGTGAAACACCGTGCCTGGTTACAATTTCCTTAATATAAATCTGAGCCAACTTTTCTAGAGAGTAGCATTCCCTAATAGGTAAAAAATATGCAAATTTAGATAAACGATCAACAATTACCCAGATTGCATCATACCCTTTTGGAATCTGGGGTAATTTCATGACAAAATCCATTGTAATGTGATCGTACTTCCATACAGGAATCTCCAAAGATTAAAGATTTCCATAAGGTCTCTGGTGTTCGATTTTAACTTGTAGACATGTTAAGCATTGTTCCACATACCTTGCTATGTCTTTCTTTATTCCGGGCCACCAATAGGAAGGTTTCAGATCTTTATACATCTTATTGGTACCTGGATGTATAGAGTAACGAGACTTATGACTTTCATTCAGAATAGCTTTTCGAATATTCTCATAGCATGGTACCCAAATTCGTCCCTGAAAGCACAAAATTCCTTCATCATTCGGTTCCAGAGTAGAAATCATTTTACCCAATCTTTCCGACTTCATATGATCCGGTGATAACCAGGCTTTCAGACATATTGGGTTAAGGTACATTATGTGTTTATGTGTTAATAAGCATGAATTTGGAAGTATGTGATTATGCATGCTAAATAAAATGGATTATATGTGTATGTGGTGTGAATGATTTTTGTCCACATAATTGGAAGCAGCATACAAGCACCTTGGTAAGCAGCTTGTATGATGTTGTTGAATGATTTTTGTCCACATAATTGNACCTTGGTAAGCAGCTTGTATGATGTTGTTGAATGATTTTTGTCCACATAATTGGAAGCAGCATACAAGCACCTTGGTAAGCAGCTTGTATGATGCTGCTGAATGATTTCTGTCCACATAATTGGAAGCAACATACAAGCACCTTGGTAAGTAGCTTGTATGATGCTGCTGTTAAGAAGCCATCTTGACCAAGTATTTGTGTTTGCTTGTCTATGAAGTAAATTTCCACTGCCTGTTTTCTAAAAACCACCTGTGTATGGCTATTTAAAAAGAGATGTGGTAAGAATCCTCCCTTACCATTTGCATCTCAAAGAATTTCTGTGGAAAGAAGAGTGTGGAATTTTGTGCAAAAAGCTGATTGATCAAAGACCTTAAAACAGAAGCTGTTTTTAACAGAACTTGTTTCATATTAAAAGCTGTTGTTTGCTGCAGAATCTATTTTGGGGAAGGTGAGTGGTTTTGAAACTAAACTCCTCATGTGTTTGTGGTATAAACTGTTTTGATCTTAATTTGGAAGATGTTAGACTGGTTTCAAACAGCTGTTAAGCTGTTACTGTTTTTGGCTGCTGTTTCTGGGTAACCAGAAGGCAGATGGTGTTTTTAAAACAGACTTATCTATGGTTCTGTTTTGAGGATCTAAATGAGTTTAAACAGCCATGATTTATGAACAAGAGTGTTCTTATGGTTCAATCGGGTTTTGAAATATAAACCTGTGGGAGGAACCAAAATTGTTGTTTGGAAAGAACATGAGTGTTCTTATGGTTCAATCAGGTTTTGAAATATAAACCTATGGGGGGAACCAGATTTTGATGAAACTATGAACAGGTTCACTCTAACAGGAATACTGCAGCCTGTTAGTTAGATGAAATACTTCATATGATTTTCAGGGGAAATAAGGTTAGTCGTGTGTGGTTTGTGATAGCTGTTGCTATGATGGGGATTCTGGATGTAATAAGGATGGTCGTTGTGTGTGCATGGTATAACTATTACTATTATGTCTCTTAGGATACAACAGATTGGAGTTCTCACTTCTTAGTGATTTGAGGATTCAGAGATGTTGTTCTTATTAGAGATGATAGTATTGATGTTATGGATTGGGAAAAATATGGCCCTTGGTCATGGATTTTGGATAAAACTGTTTTGATCATACTGTTGAATCACAGGTACCACAAAGGCTCTGGGTATACCTGTCAAGGAATCAGAGGACTTTGGTTGGTATTTATTTTAAAGAACCAGAAGGGTCTGGTTAGTGTTTGAAAACAATGCAAGTGTTTTTGCATAGTCGGTTGTGAAAATCAGAAGCTCTGTATCAAAAATTGGTCTATCACACAGAAGCTCTGTATTTGTTAAATACATAGCTCTGTATTAAAAATTGGGTTTTTGTACAAAGGCTTTTAAAATAAGGCTTCCGCATACAGAGGCTCTGCATCTTTTAAATAAGAGCTCTGTATTAAACTTCCTTTATAAAAATCATTTTGAGAGTTTTTATACTTGGATTCTTTATGAAAAATAGACCAGAGGAGCTCTGGTTGGTCTTGATTTTAGATTGGAAGCTCTGGATTGAGGAACCATAGGCTCTTGTTAAACTTAAAGCCTTTTATAAATATTTTGGTTTTGAACCAAAGGTTCTGGATTGAGGAACCAGAAGCTCTGGTCATAAATCTAAAAGAGTTTTCAAATGTTTTTATACTTGGCAAACTTCCTTATAATAGTCCAGAGGGGCTCTGGATGGCCTTGAGCACTAGTCCGGAGAGGCTCTGGATGGTCTTACGCGTAATTCCAGAAGCTCTGGTTGAGCGTGCACGTATTGTCCAGAAGCTCTGGAAGAGGAACCAGAGGGGCTCTGGACCTCTTGGCGTCAAATTTTCTAAGTGTTGATTTTTGACCAGAGGACCGATGGACCAAAACAGAATCTGTTTTTATGCCATAATTTGTGATAAAGGTTTTGGTGTTTATCACCCTGCACTGCATGAAAAAGGGGGATCTCACTAGACTGTTGTCTAACCCTCATTTTGTGTGTTTCAATTATGTGTGTACAGGTAATACCAGCTATAGTGATAAGGGGAAAGGTATACTATGATTATATTTTTACTTGCATGCGGGAAGATAGGAACTCATAGGAATTACATTTGCAAGAACTTGTATTTGGAATATTTGAGTTGTGTATTTCGTATTTTAGACTCTTGTATTATGGACCTATGTGGGTTTAAAACATGTATTCGATGTATGAAATATGTGTTATATGCAATGTATGGATTTGGGAGTGTTACAGATCCTTTTTTACAGCATCCTTCTGATATTTCAAAATTTCTTTACGAAGATCAGGGGTTAAGTTAATTCTCATTGCCACAGTCTTAATTGTTCAACTTCTTTCTTTTCTACTCAAAGCGTCAGCTACCATGTTGGCTTTTCCTGGGTGGTAAAGGATTTCACAATCGTAATCATTAACAAGTTCAATCCATCGATGCTGCCGCATATTAAACTCTTTCTGGCTGAATAGATGTTGTAAACCTTTATGATCAATGTAAACCTGTCACTTTGTTCCCAAAAGATGATGCTTCCATATTTTCAATGCAAATACCACTGCTACCAATTTCATATCATGAGTTGGATATTGTTTATCATGATCCTTCAGTTGTCTACATGCATAAGAAATCACTTTTCCTCTTTGCATTGAACACAACCCAACCCTAGTTTTGAGACATCACTGTAAACTACAAAGTCTTCTGGTCTATCTGGTAAAGACAAAACTGGGGCACTGCAGAGATGATCTTTCAATAATTGGAAGGCTTTTTGCTGTTCTTCCTCCCACTAAAACTTGACATTCTTCCGAGTCAATTTGGTCAATGGCACAACTATTTTAGAAAAATATTGAATAAATTTACGGTAGTAGCCTGCCAATCCCAGAAAACTTCGGACTTCGGAAGGGGTTTTTGGTGCATCCCATTTCTCGACCGCTTCTACTTTTGCTGGATCCATTTTTACCCCTGCTTATGATATAACATGTCCTAAGAACTGAAGCTCTCTTAACCAAAATTCACATTTGGACAATACAACTTTTCCCTTTTTAGAAGTTCGAGTATCAGACAGAGATGTTCTGCATGCTCTTCTAAAGTTTTAGAGTAGATAAGAATAACATAGATAAATACAATAACGAATTTATCAAGATATTCCTTACTGTCACACCCCGCTAAAGCGGAAACACGAGATGTAACAGGTAAGCGAGTCACAGCAACAGTTAATAAATAACACCTTTCAAATTTTACAAAATAAAACAAGTTTAACATCAATAACCAAAATGAAATAGTGTACTTCTTTTACAAAAACTTCATACGCGAACTTAATTGGTCTTGCCACACATATGCTCCCAAAAACTTCATTTCTTACTTAAATCCTGAAAAGCATGAAACATAAAACAAGGTCAACTACAAAGAGTTGGTGAGTTCACGGGTTTTCATATGCACAAAACATTACAATGCATAAATCATTAATTTGCAAACTTATACGTAAACTTTTTGCACTGAATAAATGTAAATCTACCACGATTTATAAACTTGAGACGCTACTGAGCCTTACTTGACCAACGTGCCCCATTATTTTACGAACGACCATAAGTAGCCCCTACACTTACTTAGGTCCCACAGTTCGTAGTAGTACTAATTCAGCGGTGCTCCAAATTCCACATGATTAGACCAAGAAAACATAGGTAATGTGCACCCCTTTCTGGGTGGGACTGTCAACACAATAACGGCTATCCACAATACCACGGCCCGGGGACGTGCCCGAGTTAACAAGTAGCGTTTACGGACGGAGACTTTATTTGGAAAATATACTCTCAAGCACATCAATTTAGCATTTATTTTACAGTGCTAAAACAGTCAATATTTCATGACATAATAAACTTGACTAAACAGTTCTTTAGTCCGATGGTTTCAAACAAAGCTTGACTAAACAGTTCTTTAGCCCAATGGTTAGATAAATAAACAGTAAAGTTTGCTTAATCTCATGCTTTTCCCCCAGTTAAATAACAAAAAGCATTAAAAGTGGGGCCGTGAAAACTCACAGGTTTGACGATGAATATCCAAGAAGATGACGTCAGAAGCTCTCAACGTCCGCCCTACCTTCCTAAACAGACCAACATCCAGTATTCAGTTCACCTATGGGTTCTTGACAAGGATAAAGCCAAGTTGCATCCTATGTAATGCCATCGGATTTTCATGAAATAAAGTCAATATTTTATTATTTCTTCTAAAATAGCCCAATATTTATATAAATTAGAAGATATCAAAATCCTTTACTCAAAAGCTGATTTTTGGACATATTATAAATTTTGTTCAAGGTATTTTTGGGTTTCACGAATCACTATAAATAGGAACTTTCCAAAAGTCATTTTATGTCCAACTTTTACATCATTCAAAATAATGAGATCAGCCGACTATTCCAAATATCAAGAAATTTGAGTGGGTTTAAGTTACTCATTATTACCCTACAATCTTGAATTACACAGCCCCCAAAACAAATTGCACACTCTTCGAGTGACAGCCATTTGGGGTCTTAACTCATCATTTTCCAAAGATTTTAACCCTATTTTCAAACTACCAAAAACGGTTAGCCTTCAAAAATTATTTTCCGATTTCATTAAATTTTGAAGATGCACAAATCGATTTGGGATGCATGCAAGATTCTTCCATACTTCAAAACATATTTTTACATGATCGGACTTTCCATGCAAAGGGGCTTTCTCCTACTTTCTTAAAGATCAAAGAACATGGATCATGGATTATCATCCTTTTTAAGACATTCTCATTTCCTTGATGAATAATCTCCCCTCTTTAACTCTCCAGAATTTTAACTAAAAGGACAAGAAGTAGGAGTAGGAGGATGAAAACTTTTGTTATTTTACAAGGGTAAGATAACTAGGATCATACCTTTATCTTAAAATCTTGAATATTCTTCAAAGATTGACAGAATTTTTCTGAAAACTTGCTTGAAGGAACGCTGGAGGGTGGTTTGTTTTAGAGAGAGATTAGAGAGATGAAAAGCTTAGGCTGAAAGAGTTAGGAAATGAGAGTTTTTCAAAGGATTGGGGTATTTATATGAGGATTTTAAAGAAGGAAATGGGCTGGCATCTTAAGGCCCAAACCCAAATAAAACTTTTATTTTTCTTAATATGAATAAACCCACTATATAATTTACCCAAACATAAATAAAATGACACTATTAATTCCAAAACTCCACCTTTTGATAAATTATGTGGACATTCAAATGGGACTTTTGTATTTTCATTTAAAAGTTTATAATATCAACTTTATTTTATTTGGAGCATTACTAAAATATTTGGCATTACACAATATAACTTTATCGGTTACCCGTCGAGGCGTGATTTTCTGAACTAAACTTAGGAACTAAGCAAGATGAACTCTAACCACCATGACTAGATCCTAGTAAAGTTATAATTCTAAATATAGGATCTATATTAAGGTGCTAACCTGAGGCTCAGAAATGACAGAATGTCACACTTACATAGCCGATTCATCAAATCCGCAAAGGCTGTGGGTGCACTAGTTAAGCCGAATGGCATAACTAAAAGTTCATGATGCCCATACCTGGTTCGAAAAGCTGTTGTGGCAATGTCTTCTTCCCTAACTTTGAGTTGATGGTACCCTGAACTTAAATCAATCTTTGAGAAAGAACTTGCTCCCACCAGTTGATCAAACAACTCATAAATCCTTGGCAAAGGATATTTATTTTTGATCATTAACTTGTTCAATTCTCGGTAATCTATACACATCCGCATAGACCTGTCTTTCTTTTTAACAAAAAGAACTATAGCACCCCAGGGTGAAGTGTTGGATCTAATAAACCTTTGTCAAGCAGATCTTTTAACTGAGTACCCAGTTCTTTTAGTTCTGATGGAGCTAACCGGTATGGTGCTTTCGCTATTGATGCTGCCCCAAGTATAAAATCAATTGCAAATTCAACAACTCTGTCTGGCGGTAAACCAGATAAGTCTTCTGGAAAGACTTTTGGGTATTCACTAACAATTGGAATCAATTCTTGCTTCCCCTTTTCTTTATTTGCATCGATAGCATAAGCCAAATCCCCCTGACACTTTCTCCAGATAGATTTCGGGCTTTTAATACAGATAAAAGATTGGTATGATGATTCTGACAATCACCATAAATAACAACCGACCCTCTGTCTGGTAAGGTAATTCTGATTATTTTCCTATTGCAGACAATACTGGCCTGATGTTCTGCCAACCAACCATTCCTACTACTACATCACACTCTTTCATTGGCATTGGGAACAGTCGAATTAGTAACTCACACCCCTCAATAACAATAGCACAGTTATTGAATACACAAGTAAAAGATTCTTGACTATTAGCAATGTCAACTATGAATTCATCGTCAAGTGGCACACAATTCAAGCATGCATATTGGGCAAATGATGGTCATACAAATGAAAAATTTGCACCTGAATCAAACAACACTTTAGCATGTATAAAATTTGGAAGAAAGGCACCTGTTACTACGTCAGGTGTGGCCTCTGCCTTATTCTTTGTCATCTGGAAGGACCGACCTCGCGCCCCTCCTTGCCCTCCTCTAGATACATTAGGTCTTCCACAAGCACCAGACACATTACTTCCCATGGTTAACTGTGGAGTCCTTAACAATGGAAAGTTGGGTCGAATATGATCTGGTGAGTTGCAATTAAAACATCTTCTGTTAGCTGGGCAGTTTCTTGACAAATGACCCGCCTTCCCATTTCCTTTTCTCAACAATCTTACCCCCCGCCTGTATGTTCTTGTTCCGTTCAGTAACTTTTGCCGCATCCACAGTTAATGAAAAGGTGATAGGGTTCATGGCGTTCACAAATTCTCGGATCGAAGGCTTTTAGACCCCAAATATACCTTTCCACCTTTCTGGATTCTTACAAAATGTAATGTTCAGCAAACCGAGAATACACGATGAACTTTTTAGTATATTCCCGAACAGTTCCATTACCCTGTTCCAACTTTAGAAAATCCTCCTTCATCTGCCTTACGACTGTATTGGGACATAAATGATCTTTGAATCGGTTCACAAATTCCACCCAAGATAACATTTGTAAGACATCTGTTATGGCTAAAAACTCAACTTCCCACCAGAATAGAGCATTAGAGTTTAATACAAAAACGAAAAATTGAACTTTATCTGCCTCTGGACACTTAATAGTGTTAAACACAGATTCGATCTCTTTGATCCAAGATATGGCTTTAACTGGATCTCTTTTACTAGAAAAAGTTGGTGGTTTGCATGTCAAAAACATTTTTATATCTCCTTCCTTGCTATGTGTAACTGGAACAGAGGGATGTACTTCTACTCTTTCTGTTTAAACCCTGACAGGTACCCTAATAATAGATATCAAGGTTTCCCTTAGCTTTTCCATCTCTTATGCCAGCATATCTCTAGTTATATATTCTGGTTGAGGCATCTGTTCTTCATTAACAGTCCCTGAGTGAGATTCTCCACGCTCGGGATGAGTCTCGGTCTGACTCCTTCCCTGTTCCTGGCTTCTCCCTCTGCCCCTAACCCTGGTTCTTCCTCGTCCTCTAATTCCAGAAGTACTAGTTGGAAGATTGACAGAAGATTCCTCTCTTTCCTCTGACTCTGGGTGTGCAATTCTCTCAGATCTTCGTGTTCGGCTAGACAACTGCAGATTTCAATGTCAATAATCACGTATTCACATTCCCAAATATAATGAAGTATCTAAGTCCAGATATGTACCTGTAAATTCAGAATTACACTGGCCAGATGTAATTAAAATTTACCTTACACACTGTTCTTTGAACTCATCATATTTATTTCCAATAGTGCTAACTATATCCGAGACCCCTAACATGCAATGAAATAGTTTAAGTCTAGCTATCATGCTTAAATACATAAACCCCTTAAACTCAAGCTCTGATACCACTTCTGTAACACCCCACATTACATATTGCACGTAACATATACTTCATTTACAAGAAATACATGTTTATACACCACTTAGGTCCCAATGTACAAGAAATTATCATATAAAATACATGGTCCAAAAATTCCAAAATACATTTCTTGTACAATAAATATTCATCTACCAAAAACCAGATGCAATAAAGACTAATCTTCACAAAGGTCTGCATATAGGAAAATATCACATTTTTTCCTTCCCCTTACCGTCAGCAGTTCCTACAATACATATTTAAAACACAAAATAAGGGTTAGACCGGAAGGTCTAGTGAGATTCCTTTTTCCATGTCATTGCAGGGTGAAGATCACCAAAACTTTATTTAAAAATCAACTTATCATGTAAAACAAATACATGAACATATAATCCATAATACCAATACCTTTCCAGTTTCCAAAGCCAATCACTCGGCTTTATAAATAACATATCCAAATCAAATAGGTTAGAACCTTTCAGGTTTCACATAATACCTCTTTAAACCCTTTTAATCAGAAACAAAGTTTATTCAAAGCTTCAGGCCAAAAGCCAGTTATCATCTCCTTAATAACATCCATACTATGATTTCCAATAACAACCATGATCCTAAATCTTTAAATCACAAAGAAATAAGGATTTAAAGTTATCGTAATCTTAATGGATATAATAGTAAGAGTTACATCATATAACACACACATACAAATGCCACCCTTGTATCCAAAGGTATACCTCTTCTTGATATGCCACACTTATTTACTCATCAAAATTTTACAGATTATTTCCAATCAGAACAGACGGAAGTCACCAACGTCCTGATGAAATATCATCTATGTTTTATCCAAGAACAGTTCCAAAACAATTTTATAAAATACTCATCCTTTAATTATATAAAAAGAATGATATGACTATAACCCAACTGATCATCCAAATGCTTTTAGTCAAAACACAAATCCGGTCAAACTTCAATTATCTGGTCAACATATTAATTTGGCCGGATTTCATCTCCGGTCAAGCCTTGGGCGGATTACAAATCCGGAGAACAAAGATTATTTTCCCAACACTTTTAAATCTGGTCAACACATGGTCGGACTTACACAACTCCGTTCAATACTATGGCCATATTACATCTAAACTGGACAACATATCAATCGGATTAAATCAAATCCGAATAACATTTGACCGTATTCCTACTTCTCCGGTCAAGTACCCTGTCCGATTTACATATTTCAAAATCTCACAAACACCCAATCCTGTCAACACTATGACCAGTTTTTCTCCAATCCGGACAACACCATGTTCGGTTTATAACAAATCCGGACAACACGTGTCCGACTTAAAACCAAATCTGGGTAATAAATTTTTAGCACAATTCATTTAATCAAACCAAAGAATTACTTTTCAAATGTATTAAGATGATAAAACCACTCACCTTATGCAATTTTTTTTGAAACCAGATGAATCCTACTCCAAATATCCAGTCAATAAGCAATCCGGACAAACCTCTTCTCAATTTACTCTCAAATTTAAAAATGACAAGAAGAGTTATTTGAAGTCTTACCTCACACACACACACACATATATATATATATATATATATGTATATATCCTTCCAAAAGTGGAAGGCGGCTACCACATGCAGCCTATCCAAAAACCAAACCCCATGCACGCCCATGCATGAGCCAATGTACACATAAAATATTTTATGCATACATATTTTATTTATGCATGCACACACATATAATCTTGCATATATTTTCACACTATGCATACATACTCATGCATAATAATTCACATAGTCGCATGATCAAATATAACAATTTATCATGCTTTCACGTAATCATATAAAAAATAATCATGTATTAATTACCACGGATGATAACCAAGATCCGGTTATCACAACTATGAGCCATGTCATCCCTTGAGGGCATTTCCTGTTGTAGTTCGTTTATTTTGTCAAGGACAGTTGCAACAGCAGGGAGTAGGAGCTTGACATCCCCAACCATATCATAGGCTTCAGACTCAATGACTCGGGGTTCATTCTCCATAGGACCTTTAGAAAGAGAAGAGTATTGAGTATGAGAAAGCTTAGAGTTAGTAACAAAAGAAGAAAGGGAGTATATTTGGTGTATATTCGAGGCTTCATCAGCAGTATCTGATGGATTACCGCTGAACATCTCAAATACGCTGTCGAGAGGATCAGTCACATGCTGCTGAGGGGATTCAAGAGGAGCATCCTCAAGTCCTGTGGTAATGAATTCACCAATAGTACAGACAACCACCATTAGATCATCAGCATGTGTAATAGAGACCAAAGAAGGAGGAGAAGAAAGAACGATTGAGAAGAGATATGGAGGATCAGTAGTGGCCATGTTGGGAATCATACATTTAGTGATGTGAATCACTGAAGTGGTTAGGGTAGGGACCACACATACAACAAAAACTGAAGGTATTGCTGAAGAGGAAAGGAGGGTAACAGCAGATGCCTTGAGGTAAGGTGAAGTTCAATAGTTGAGACCTATTTAGAGGTCTCAGCTAGCTTAGATGGCTTACCCTTTGTGGCTTTCTTAACCATATTTGATGGATTAAGAGTGGCTTCAGATTGTGTCCTCTTTCTAAAGGATAAAGAGGTAGTAGTTGGATAGACTGATGGGCATTTGCCACAGTCATAGCTACTAAAGAAGAAGAAGAAAAAGGAAGAAGAAGAGCATTAGCTATCCTCAACATGTGAGGGAAGATACCATTGTCTGAAGGATTAGATTTATGATCAAGAATCCTTGATCCAAGCCTGTAGATGGGGAGGTCACTCTGAGCCAGGTCTTGGTTGTTAGGCTTCTGGCTAGAATCCCGCTCAGGAACCTGGTGTAGGGAACCACCTTTTCAAGCTGAAGCTTGTCAACTTCATACCAGATTGTCAAATATTAGTTAAGTGTCTTTGATGTTGATGTCTCTGATGACTGAGCAGCCGATATTCACCGCCACCCTACTTGCTTGATCTTGGCCACCAGTTTTCCCACCCATGCATTGAAGGAAATGGGAGAACATGTATTTCCAGATAGCTGACATCCAATTCTTCTCGATCTTTGTCAGAGACTTCTTGAGCTCTAAGTCAGAGTCTTTGTTCAGTGGCTAGATATCGTCTAGAAATTTGATGATATCATCACTTTCTGGATTGCTAGAGTAAGAAATGGACTTTTGGAGTCTGAGAGTAGTCCTAACAGTTGAGAAGCCAAAACTGACCGACATATTGTTGATCTCACAACAGATCTTGATGGCCGAGTTTCAATCCTTGTCTTTCACAGTCTTTGCTTCAACAGTGAATCATAATTGTGTCAGGATATCTTTCACCATTATAGGTTGAAAGGTGAGAGCATATCCCACAACACAGTCTTGAGGAATGAAACTGTATCCACAACTGGGGTTTGTCTGTGGGGATTTCCAGTAGTGCAACGTGATTGTTGGGTTTGAAGGAGCAGTCTTCAAGAGCGAAGTTCACGTTTGTAGCAACAACCATTTCTGTAAAAAGGAAATAAATAAATGAAATCATATACACGATTTATGTTAGAGAGCACTTTTGGAACAAAAGTCTGAAGGATAAACTTTTCTTTTGAAACAACCAGAAAAAATTAGGGTTTTCAAGAAGATTTTTAAAAACTTAGTTAAGATAAATCAAGAAGAAGAAGGATTTATTTAACATGTTCTTTGTATTTAAAAGGAAGAAAGAAAATTTTTAAATCATAAACAAGTTTCATAAAAGATTAACAATAACAAACCTATTTTAGAGAAGAAGAAAGAAAAAATGGTTTGAAGGGTTTTTGGTAGTTCTTGCTTGCACACAGTAGCAGAGAGTGAGAGTTATGTGTATTGAGTATGTTCACATAAGGAAAAAAATGAGAGGGTAAGAGAAGTATTTATAGGTGAGATGAGAGAGAAAGAGGAGAGAGGGAAAAAAAATGTGCAATGATGATTTCTTTGCATGTCATTTTAAGGTGATTGGGTAGAAAAGAAATGGCAAACGTGTGTCAAAAGGGCATGCATGAAAATAGTCCATTTATTTAAAAAAATTTATGACATCATAAAAATATGACCGTTCATCATTCTTTTTCTTTTAGAATATTTTGATCACTGAATAAGGAAAGTGTTCAAAGATAGTTATAAGTTTTGAGAAAAGAAAAGATAAGTAGACATACCTTAGGGAGAAAGATACATTCACTTAAGAATTTAGTGACAGAATAAGAAACAATGAATCATTTCACTTTATGTCACTGAGTGATGCTTAGAGTTGAAGGAATTAATCCTCACCATTCAACATTCCAAGTTCGTTGATTAAAATATTAAATATTGTTTCCTCAATAGGTTTTGTAAACAAATCAGCTAGTTGGTACGAAGTGAAGTTAAATATCACCATTCATAACATGATCTCTGATAAAATGATATATGATCTCTATATGTCTAGTCTTAGAGTGAAGTAAAAAAAATGTTTGCAATGGCAATGGATATGGCAATGGCAATGGCACTGTGCTGTCACATTAGATAGGGATCTTATAGAGTTGAAGGTCATAATCATTGAGTTGAAGGTCATAATCATTGAGCTGATTTTTCATCCAAAGAATTTAGGCACAGCAACTTCCAACGGTTATATATTCAGCTTTAGCAGTTGATGTGGACACTAAGTTTTGCTTTTTTGCTTATCCAGCTCACAAACTTTCCACCATGAAGCTGACAGCCTCATGTGGTGCTCTTCCTATCTATCTTGCAACCTGTAAAATCACTATCTGCATAGCCGATTAGGTCAAAATCTACGTCCTTAGGATACCAAATGCATCAGATTAGGAGTGCCCTTCAGATATCTGAATATACGATTTACGACAATCAGATAGGATTTTTTGGGTTCAAATTGATATCTTGCACAAAGACGGGTAGAATATATGATATCAGGTCGGCTAATTGTAAGATACAACAAGGAGCTGATCATTCCTTTATAAGCAATAACGTTTACAAGTTTCCTATTTGGGTCCTTATTCATGTTGGGTTCAAGTATGTGCGTTAATGTTGTATTCAAGTTCTCCTATTATTATGCTTTATAATAGTTAGGATTTAATGCTTTCCTTAGTATAAATAGTGATTAGCTTTGTAATTGTAATGAGTTCAGCAATTAATCTGATTAGAGCATTAATCTTTGTAAGAAAATTCTCTCAAGAAATACATTGAAGAATGGTGAAAATTCTCTCTAGTAATATTCTTGATCTTCATCTTGAAGATTGTTTTCTGAATTTGTATGATTTGGACTATCAATTGGTATCAGAGCTATCTGCAGCAATTTGTTTAGAGGATTAAACAAAGTTTTTTGAGGATTTTGCATCGATTTTTAGGGGATTTAACGATCTGTTCTTGGTGTTCTTCGATCCATTCTTGGTGTTCTTCATCCAGAATCCCAATTTTTGCTTGAATCGTATAGATTTTGATCTTTAATTGATATAATTCACATTACTGAATTCGCATTTACATTCTGAACAATTTTGATTCACATCATTTTCAATTTTAATCAAGATTTGAACCATTTTTGATCGATTTTTGAGTTTTCGAAATTTGTTCGTGTTCTTCAAAAACTCATATTTTTGCAAGCTTTGATCCAATTTTTGGTGAAAAAGTGTTAAAAATATTGTTTTTGCTTGAATCTAGTCCGTATAACTCTTGATCGGATTAAGTGTAAATCGCTAAAAGCGTGTTCGATTTAAGTCTTGTGATTTTTGTGAATTGATTTTGTGCGATTTAGGTTAAATTGGGTAAGTCCTGATCGATTTAGAAGAAAATCGCTTGCTTCTTGTTCGATTTAGTGAGCGAGTTAGGTTAATCCGCCTGGTAAATCGTTTATGTGTTGTGCGATTTAGTCTATGAATTGTGCGATTTAGTTTGTGCGATTTAATTGAACTGTTGTATGCGATTTATTTGATCGTACTTTGACTTTGTGAAAGGATTATTGAACGGATTTTGACTTTCCTTTGTGAGCAATTTAGTTCATGTTGTGAGCGATTTAGTTCATAGTGTGAGCGTTTTAGTTCATCTATTTGAGCGATTTGAATTTGAGCGGATTTGTACGTATTTTAACTTGTTGACTTAGTTGACTTGACTTGTTGACTTTTTACGTCCGTATTCATTTTCACAAATTTGTCTAAGTGTTTGAAACGTCCGATTTGAGATTTCTTAATTATGTATTTTTTGACTAAGTGTTGGAATTCACCGGATTTCTCATCCGGATTTGTTTGTTCATTGTGCGATTTAACTTTTTCTTTGTTGTCCGGATATCTAATCCGGATAACTTGTTTTGGTTAGAATTTCAAGACTATCTCTTTGTTCGGACTTCTAATCCGGATAAGCTTGACCGGATTTTTAATTCGGATAAGTTTGCGTGCTTATATTTTCTAAGTCTTGAATGTGTGCTAATCCTTGTATGAGATTTAATTGAAATAATTTTTGAATCCTAATCCTTTAATAAAAATTTTGAACTGCAGTTGATCCTATATCATACATAACTGAGAAAATGAGTTCAAGAGAGGCAATGGCTATTGGTACTGGCACCAAGCCACTTGTGCTGTTTAGAGGGGATTATAACTAATGGAGGGATAGATTCCTCAACTTCATTGAGAGAATGAAAGAAGGTGATCTGATAATGGAATCCTTGATGGAAGGTCCTGCTGTTTTCTACAGAGAGACACCTGTTGTTCCAGAAGAAGGCAGACCTGCGCAAAGAGTTATTAAAGAAAAATTCAGATACACTGCGGAAGAGAAAGAAAGAGCCCACGCTGATGTATGCAAGTCTTACATGATGCAAGCACTGACCAACGATATCTACACCAGTATTGACAGCCATAAATCATCTGGTCACAGCATGTGGGTTCAAATTGAAAAGATGATGATGGGTTCCAAAGTCGAAACTCAGTTAAAAATCACTAATTGTATATCTGCATATGAAGAATTCAAGGCTAAAGACGGAGAGAGCCTTGACGATATTTATGATAGGCTTACCAGACTGTTTAATGAGCTGACTAAGAACGGAATCTCTAAAACTGTCATATAGATAAATGTTAAATTCCTCAGCAACCTACAACCAGAGTGGAAACCTTATGCTAATCATATCAGATTCAACAAATCGTTATCTGATATTGACATACATGAGGTTTATGAAACTCTAAAGCAGAACGAGGAAGAAGTTTTGGAGGTCCGAGATTCTAAAAAGAAGAAGGAAAAGAAAGTTGCTGATCCTTTAGCCTTTGTGTCTGAAATGAAAGGAAAAAGCAGATCTAGGAAGCAAGTTAAGGAGATCAGCCAGTCAAGCGAATCATCAAGTGAAGAAAGTAACAACATGGATTCAGACTCTGAAATGACTGAAATCAAACATGCCATGGCGATGCAACTAAGGCATTCCAATAGAAGTTTCAGAAAAGACCACACTCAAACAATCAGAGATTTTCTTCCGGCTCAAAATACAAATTTAAAGACAAATTTGGTGAGAAGAAGAAATATGAAGAAAAGTGGTTTTAGAAGAAATACTAGAAAAACCCGGAAGAGAAGAAGAAATTTGTAAAAAGCGTAGCTGATGATCATACAAAGTGTTAAAACTGTGGCAGACTAGGCCATTTCGCTGTAAACTGCAGAAAGCCGGTAACGAGAAATACCGACTACCACAAAAACAAATTTCTTCTCTCCAAACAAAGAGATATGGGTAAAGCTGTTAGCTCTCATTTCTTTAAATGTAAAAGTATGGAAAAAGTAATACTGCAAGTGTTGACAGAAGATGATCTGTCACAGAAGACCACAGAGGACCAACAGCAGAAGATGCTCAAGCGTACAAGTCTTAAGTGACAGAACCTCTGTCGTGTCTCACAGAGGTTCTGGAAACTGGTCCTCTGCAAAGACAATGCTACATGTCAAAGACGACAGAACCTCTGTCGTGTCTCACAGAGGTTCTGCAGCCTGTCTTCTGTGTAGATCTTCTTTAGTTGTTTTACTTAGGTTTATTAGCTTCTCGTGCTTATCACGTGTTCTTGTCTGTAATCTGTCTTGATCGAACCGACTTAGATTAATTTACTTTTAGGTCGTGTCAGAAAACGATTACTTGCTTGTATAAATAGCAACGTAGACCCTTGTATTTCAGTGTGCTTCCGTATTGTAATTGTTAACATTTTCATATATTGAAAATCATTTGAAG
>NC_037540.1:30972151-30976601 GCF_001531365.2 Cynara cardunculus var. scolymus | reverse complement strand
GTATCGTTGTCTCTGAATGAATTTCAAAACAAGTTCATCAGCGATCACTGAACAAGCTCAGTGTATGATCGTTGGAACTGAAATTACAGATACATAAATACATCGAAAAGAAAAAGGGATTATCAACAAATCAATGAGAGAGAGGATCAACAACTCTTAAAGTTTAAAATTTTGTTAATTATATCACGCAAAGGTATAAAACTATCATATGTATACGGATGGGTTTCCAAGAGAACCCCAAAAGATTAGAGAACTAGAGAATAAATGTTGGTCATCCACTCACTTTAATCAGCTGTATATTTTAGATACAATATTTTTACATTTAATGTGATAATTATCAGTATGAATTACTCTCTCTATATATATAATATCCATAGGTAATGAAGTGGGAAATTGAGTTCTGAGTGATTTTAAATCTTGAAACATGCTGATTTCGATTATTTTATACTGATTAGAAGGTGAAAAACTGTATGAAAATGTGATCATCAGCATATGCAGATTACTATTTGTGGAAATACATTTATTGTTTCACATTGTATCTCAGTAATTGTTAAGGGAATTACGATCTATCTTAACTCGACCCAACTACATTCTTAAATAGATAATCTTTACAGTGTTTTTGCTGTTAAGGTTCGACTTTTTTTTTATCTTTACAACATTTTGTTTTGAAGTTTCAAGTGTAAAAATGTTGTCTCACGTGTCTCACAAAAACAATCTTGTCTCACATGAACTTAACCTTACATACACACGTATTAAATATACCCCAATATATACATACATATTAAATGTCTTTGACCTCTTAAATTCAAAATGTAGACATGGAAAACCAAAAATTATGGCACATGTTTGGACAATTGGACGAGGAAAATTGAGAATTTTACTACAAACGTGATTCATATAAGCACAAATTGCAATTTTAATAAGTTAAATGATAATTTAAAATATATAATAAAAAGGTATTTTGGTCATTTTTTATCTCAAGTCTAAAATCACTGTTTTAAAAGGTTCTTTGCAACAAATCGTCATGTTGTTCTGTAGCTCAAGGCTTGTATGTCACGGCATGTTAAACCTATGGCACGCGATGGCGTAATGTGTTATTTTTGTAACACGATATTTGATATTATTGATTTATTTAATGGTACTAGAAAACATGTACTTTTATATATATATATATATATATATATATATATAATATTATATATGATATAAAGATTTGTTACCATAAGTCATGCCTTGAAAAAACATGTGATCTCGTCGTGACTTCTAAGATTTGAGACTTGACCTCACTATCACGGCTCACGCTATTTAGAACATTGTCTGAAATACATTCTGCCAATTAAATAAACAAATTCTAACTTATTGGATAGATTTCAATTTTTGTTAGCCAAATGTAAATATATTAAATTCCATCTTAATTTCTTCAAATTCAAATTTATTTGACATATTTCAATATCGATGAATTTCATTTTGTGAATGAAACGCCATCTTAGAGTTTCGAATGTTTTATTCTACTTTGTTTTGTTTGAAGGTGGTAATTTAAACGTCTCAGACAAATAAGACAACAGGTTAAAATTGCAAGTTAAAACATGTCGAGTTGATCCGCCAGTGTTTTTCATGTTCATTTGTCAGTTTTTTAATAGTTAATTTATTCAAAATACTATATACATTGTAGTAAACACTTTAAATGCTTTTAATTACGTTTTAAACGATTTTTTACGTGTTCGGTCCATTTGATTCATTTCCGTTTAACTAATTTTGTATCTTTTTTACCCTTTGAAGAAATATATAGTCTAATATACCCTTTTTTTAATTAATATATATATATATATATATATATGTGGAGGTTCAAACGAGAACACCTCCATTTTACGAGAATGCGAGAACATCCTTATCACATGTGATAATATGCATGAGGGGACCTGGTGGTATGCGGAAGACGTGTTCTACGACTTAGGTCGCGCCAAAGGTTGTCCGCGTCTATGATTTAACATCACATGTGATGTTCCTGATAAATTATAGTATCATATCGACAACACCCTAATCACATGTGATAATACATGTGAGGGGGTTTAGTGGTATAAGGGCGACTTGGCCCACAACCAAGATCGCATCGAAAATCTCTCGCGTCTCTGATTTAGTATCACATGTGTATCATATGTGATGGTTTATAGTAAAAGGATGTTCTCGCGTTTTCGTAAAATAAAAATGTTCTCATTTGAACTCTTCTCTATATATGTGTGTGTGTGTGTGTATATATATATATAAAGAGTTGTGATTGTCGAATTTGGTTTTGTTAAGTTAGCTTCGGTTAACCTGTGGGTCTTATGTGGTTTTCCAGTTGTTGTTCTTCAATATGTATGTTCCTGTACTCCTTATCTGGTTTTTTTTAGACAACTTGTTTTGAATGAAATTAGTATTAGAATTAAAACACAATCTTATGTTATACAAACTACAAGAATTTTTTGTGATTCTCATTACATTCAATAATACATATTAATTTGTTTTTTACATCATATAAATATGTAAGTGAAAGATCATATGAAAAAAGAAGTTATGATGATAAACGTAAGAGGAGATATGTACCCTTGATCGATCACCTTTAATCGCATGTCCATCCGTGATTTGCGCTTTAGAAGATAATCGATCCGGTGCACTTTATTTGTATTGACATTCAATTAAGATTGATCCAAATATGAAGATCTTTTCTTACGCTTCTTACCCTAACTTTACATTTCACCAAAACCCAATCTTATATGTATATATGTATATGTGCATATATACATAGGTTATAATTCATCTTTGTTATTATTATTATAACAATTAAATATGGAACATATTTAATATGATTAATGAATAAATAAAAATGATCACTAAGGGCTTGTTTGTTTTGTGAAAAAACCACTTAATGCCTCTTAAGTCTGAACCGGTCAGACGTTTTTATTTTCAGATCGTTTGTTTTTTTACATAAATAAGAGCTGAAAAGCTCTTAATTTGCTCTGAAAAAAAAGTGATAACATAATCACTTAAATCCTTTTAATCGCTCCCTCCAGACTCTCCCTTCCATTCTCACCTCCAGATTTAGTCCTCCAAATCTATCTCGCAAGACATTCGATCTCCAAATCAATCACAACCCATATCGATCCACATATTCTCGTAAAATTATGACCCAGATCGATCCAAATCTATCAGATCCAAAACTTGACTGATTCAGATATCAGACATAAAAACAAACAGTCGACTGATTCAGATTTCAGACGTAAAAACAAACAGTCTGATTGATTCAAATTTCAGATTTCAGTACCACATCTTAAAATTCAGAAGTGAAATCAGACTTCAGAACATCTTAAAAAACAAACGCCACCTAAATGTTATCATTTTCATAGTTAATTACATATTTTAATATAAAGATCCAATAATCATGTACCTGTAGTTTTCACGTTTTTTTTTTTCAGATTTTTTGTAATTTTAATTAAATTATGTAATATCAAATTAGATGAGATTATATATATAAATAACACATACACGTGTATATATATATATATATATATATATAGGGGATTTTTATTTGAAAATCTTGAGAATAAGTACAACATATGTATTGTATAACATGATTTTTTTCCATCTACAACCTCAATTTAGTGTATTAATTAACACATAATTGTTTCATAATATAAATATTTTTATGTGTTTGTGAAACAAAAGATAAAACTAATAAGATTGTGAACCGAATAAATATGAAACAAACATATTGTAGAATAAATATATGTTAATAAATATATTAAATTTTAGCCTTAGATGAAAAAATATTGTAAAACAATACCTTATGATTGAAATTTTTATAGTTATCATAGTATACGAAGTTAGTAAATTATTAATCTCATATGTGTGTGTCATCGTAATAAATGAAAATATTTATTACAAATACAAAATTGTAAAAAACAATTAAAATGCAGTAATCATTTTAAGTAAAAAAAAAACAAGGAGCTTGCCGGTTGTAGACTTTTTGCTGATTTATGATTTGTAATAACCAAAAAAGAGAGAAAGGAATTGTTAGTTGTTAAATTTTAAGGACTAATAGTGTAAAACAATCAAAGTGAAAGGTTTAGACCCTAAAATTGAATGCAACTTAATGATAGGAAATTCAATAGTCATGAAACCTACGATCATTTATTATGGCTTATCGTTTCATATTCCGTGAAACTGCCGATGGGGCTTACTATAAAATGAGAGTTTGTAGTTTTAGGTGTAGTTTGGGGTTAAGAAGAACTATTGTGAGAAAAGGCGACGGTGGACGCTATAATGAGAGTTGACGGTGCTCTACATCGTAGTTAGTTTGGCACCAATCGGGGAGACGCTAGCCACTTCAAAGATCGGTTTGGGCTACGCCATGTATTGTGAGTTACACATGATTTATTTTTAAAATGGTTGCATGCCTTATTGTCCAAAAGTT
>NC_037540.1:30959357-30971516 GCF_001531365.2 Cynara cardunculus var. scolymus | reverse complement strand
AAGATTAGAAATTTTATTTCCGCTGCAATGTAAGTGTTTGATCTTGGGATACTAATTTTGATATATTTAAGTATTTGAAATTTTGGGATGTTACATGATTCATTCATGTGGTTTGTTGCCCATTGAATAATAATTTATGAATACATACAAATATATGTATGTATATGTTTATAGTTACTAGAATAAGATGTTTAAAAAAATAACAGTCATTTAAGATTGTTTATTAAACGTTTATTGGATTATATATACTTATCGTCAAGAGTAATTATTCTTACTTACTTTATCGAGTAAAATTTTAGGTCATTAAAATTGAGTTTTTGGTAAACGTTAATTAGTTAAGAGTATTCTTTTTCACTTACGGGTAAGATTATCAATCTTTACAATTCACTTTTTATAGGATAAATTTTTTGGCCCTTACCATATTCATGAGGTAAAATAAATGAATTCTAGACGAGATCCATACCATACCATTATGCCACCAAGTGGGAATACTGGTTTTTAATTGGTCCTAATTCTTTTGAGGAGGTCTACATCTGTCCTTTTTTAGAATCAAATAAAATGTGATGTATAAGTTTTCTCAAATTTTATATTATGAATGTGTTATTTTAGTCAATTAGTTATTTAGTAAAATAAGTTGTATTTTTTAATTTAAAAATGTTGTATTTAAAAATATATATAAAATAAAGAAATTTCTAATCAAATCATTGTAATGATTTAATTAAAGATGGTAAGTAAGTACATGGTCGTCCCTTATCATGTTAAATGTGAGATTTTGACCAAGGCCTTTGAAATTTTGGGGTAAGAGTCTTTTTATCGACTTGTGTAAAACTATAGCCGGAATTATTTAGGTTCAAACAATTAATTGTTTGGTTTTAGCTTCAAATAATTAATGGTTTAAGTTTAGTTTCAGATTGTTAATCGTTTTTTGTTTACCCCATTTTTGTTTTTTAAATATATTCTCTGTTTTCTCATTTATGCTATATAATCAAAAGTTTTGGATATAACAGAACCTCCAAAAATATTAGAACATCCCTGAATAAATAGAATAAATTTTGTAATAATATATGAAATTAGTAATGCATAGTAAATTAATCAATACATGTATGATAAATTGATAATGCATTATCTTTTGTTAAATTAAAGATTACAGAACAAAACGAATCAGACGAAGCCTTCAAAAAAAAAACTTAATGAAATTGTTCATTTTAAATATTAAGTTTTTGAATTTTATATTTAAATAAAGAAACTATTGAAATCTCTTATTTTAAGCGATTATTTGTGTGTTTTTTTAACAAATAAATCATTGAACTATTAGAAATTGGTTACGATGATTCTTTCATCATTTGGGCGTTAATTTACCTACTAAAATATCACCTGTTTTCACCTAAGATCTCAGTATTACAATTCCATTTTTGTCTAAATTTCGGAGTAAATGGGCTTCTAAATGCGGTATTTCATTAGTGACCCTTTCGGGGACTTGGCTAATCTGAATTTCATATTTATGTATGTGAAAAGAAGTATAAATATCTTCATATACTAAGCGCTTGCTAAATTTTGAATTTTTTAAAGTTTTTTTGGTTGATTTCAATAGATTTTTTTTGGTTTATTTTCTCCTTTCAAGAGATTTTTTTGTTTTTGTTGATGTTTCTTATATTTTCTAATATTACGGAGCAATGCTCAAAATTTAGAGTATGCGCTTTTCATATCTAAAAAAGTTGTTTGTGAATTCAAATGAACGGGTGCACGAGACCTCGCTCGGACATGAATAAGTCCGCGCCTGTTATATATAACTTTTTGAATTAGAACGATATACGTAAGGGGCGGAAACCAAAAAAATTACCTCGAAAGTAAAAAACCGAAAAAATTACCTCGAAAGTAAGTAAAAAACCAAAAAAATCAACTAAAACACCGAAATTCTCTCGAAATCGACAAAAAAAAATTAAAAATCCCTCAAAATCAACCAAAAAAGCCTTCGAAACGATGGAATTATAGTAGAAATACATAGATCTACGTTGCGCGCCTTTAATCTACCTTAAAGGTCGGCAAAAATTTAGATCCGTAACAAATTTCTAAAAGCAAGATGCAACCGTAATCATAATCATATAATTGACCATGTTTCCTACGATTTGCTTTCTTGTCAAATAAATAGGACGTTATAACAATCGAGTCATATACGATAAAAATAGAGTGAAAAACCTGGTTCCGTAATCAAAGACAAAATCCTCCACGGAGAAAGGAGACTTGGGATTTAATTATTTCTATTAGATTCTTGCGTTTCTCACGTTCTTTCTTTATCTTTACACACTTGAATCCATCCACAAAACCCTAACTATATATATACATACATATGTTTGTATCTATATACTAGACACCTTAAACGGAAAATTAAGGTATCAAACGATTAGAAAGAACACGATGAAGAATGTTGGCGGATTTGGCCGGTTTTCGAACACATGCATCATGGTTATTGTCATCTTGCTTGCGGTTCTTGTTTTGTGTCGGGTGGAGGTTGAAGGATCACGACATCTAAAACATCCATGGCCACGCCGACATTATATTCGGGTCCAAGTAACCGCGGAGACGGTCATTAGCATTTTTTAACCACTTTTTTCACTGGGAAATCGATCACGTCGTCCGAAATTTCATCTGCTACAACAAGAAGTTTTACGAATTCTGTCTCCATAGAATGCAAATTATGTGTACATCAAAAATTGAATGTGGATTAGATGAACATGGATTTACATTTATTTTTTATTTTACGTGTGTTTGGTTTTACATCGTAACAAAATTGGTTTTATAGGACGTCTAAAATGTCTAAACGTTTAAACAAAATACTTCATAAAACATGAGTAAGTTTATAGCACCAAACTGAAAAACACCTTATCTAAAAGTGTCACAGTAGGTTTCTTGGACGTTTTTGGGCAATTTAACAACTTTTTAGGACCTTTTTTTAAAATAAAGTGTCGTATTAGCTATTTTATATGACATTTGTTTTAGAAGTGTCTTATAAATCATCTTTTATAGGATAATTTTTCAAATAGTGTCGCATAAAATGACTAAATAGGACACTTTGTTTTAAAAACGTTTTAAAAAATGTGTTAAGACGTCTAAAAGCGTTTTATAAACCTATTTAAGACTTTTGAATTAGACATTTTTTGGTTTCTACCTATAAACGTAAGTCCTATAAAGTATTTTATTATGATACTTAAGGGAGGTTTACTTAACACTTACCTTGGTAAGCGCTTAATGATTCAATTACCTTAGCGGGTGAATGTAATAAGGACCGAAAATCTTAGGTGGTAAGAGTGAAAGCAATGATCGAAGTGAGGGTGATGACTCTTACCCTATAAGCATTTGCCAGGTTATAAATGCTTACCATCAATCCATTTCGATGATGGAGAATGTTATCTCTTAAACGAAATAAGAATAGTGACTCTTGCCGTAAGCGCTTAACTGGTAAACATTTGGTAAATAGTTCGTTAGACATTTTAAGGGTCATATGACAACCAATTTTATTGCAGTGTAGTTTTATGTTTGAATATGGAGTGGTAGAATGTTGTGTTCTATCTAAAAGTGTTGTGATAAGTTTATAAGACGCTTTTAAACGTCTTAACAAGTTTTTAGCATATTTTCTAAAAGAAAGCGTTGTATTAGCTATTTTATAATTCTTTTTGAAAGATTACCATATTCAAACATTACATAAAATAAAGGGTAAAGTGCAGAAAAACCCAACGAAATATCCCAGTTTGAAAGATTAAGTTTAAGAACTATTTTTTTTGAATGAAAAAACTATTAAACTTTCACTTTTTGAATGATTGAAGTCATTGAATAATTTTTTTGAATGAAAAACCATTAAATTTTCTCATTTTGAATGATTAAGTCCCTGAGCATTTTTTCTAACAAATAAATCATCAAACTTTTAAAAATTGCTTACCTACATCATTTTAACATAAAAAAATACATGTAACCGACTAGAAAACTCATAAAGTAAAAAGAAATCTAAATTTGTTTTACCGTTCCCAAACTCTGTGTCCTTCAAACCCCTTGCAAACAACGGTATCACTCTCCCTCGCCACTCCCTATGGCCCATCGTTGTCCATTTTTCATATCGTCTATCACGCTATTGACCTCTGCAATCAATCTTTCTCTTTTTTATATATCAAAAGAGAGAGAGAATTATAAAATAAAAAAATAGATCAAAAAGAGGGAGACAAACGGTAGGGGAAATTAGCATGATAGGTGATATGGAGAACGGACAATGATGGGGTGACAAGGAGTGGCGAGGGAGAGTGTTGTCGGTGTTTGCTTGGGGTTTGGATGACGTAGGGTTTGTAAATGGTAAAACTGATTTAAGTTTCTTTATTACTTTTAGAACTGTTCTAATCGATTACAAATATATTTTTTAGAATGATGTAAGTAAGCAATTTTTAAAAATCGATAATTTATGTTATTGAAAAACTGTTGAGGAACTTAATCCTTCAAATGAGAAGGTTTAATAATTTTTTATTTGAAAAAAATAGTCTGAATAATTTTTCATTCAAAAAAATAGTCAGAATACTATTCAAAGTCAGATACTTTTTTTGAGTTTTTCCCTTAATATAACTAAATATGTTTTATCGACAATGACAAATGGTATCTTGAAAGCACACCGTCATCTTCATTCTTCATCTAAATTCTTCATATAAAATGATTCGTATTTTTTCAAATTGTGTGTTCACTTGGATTCATAGTATGTAATCGTTAAACTTTGAACATTTATCATTATAGTATGTAATCGTTAAACTTTGAACATTTTCTATTAGTCTATTATGATTTGTAATCGTTAAACAATATTTGTAACCATTATTTTGTATAATTTGTATTCTTGCTTATTTATTTAGTGTTTTGGCAATGTTTTATTTTTTATTTTTAAATAACAAAATTTTAATATTTTAGGAAGCGGGTAACCGGAACCGGAACCGGTTCGGAACCGGTTCCCAGCGGTTCCGGTTCCAAAAAATTTAGAACCGCTCTAACCGATTTCGGTTCCAATATCTCAAAAACCGCCGGTTCCGGTTCCGGTTCTGGTTCCGATTCTGGTTCCTGTCAAAAAGGGCGGGTACCCGCCTTTGCTCACCCCTAACTCATTCTCTTTTTTCAATCGTTTGTTTTTAGGCTCAATTGTATCATCTTGGCTCAACAAGGATGGAGGATCCGCATCATTCAACCCTTTATTTATCTCTCCTTTTTATACTAATGATATTAACCCAATCCAACCCAAACTAAAGTGTAACCCAATCCAACCCAAACTGTATGGATTGGTCGGGTTGATATTTTGGTACATCAAAATATTCTCCTAACATTATTGAATATGTAATTTCTCAACTATAATTTTTTTTCCATCATCAACCGTTTGATAGAACTTATTCACACTTCTTAAATCTTATGTATATCACATTTTTGTTCACAGTTACGGGACATATATACAAATGAGTTATATAAAGATGGAGAATAGATTGAAAATACGTGTATATGAAGAGGGTATGTGATAGTGTAATTGTCTAATGTGCATATTAATAGAAACTCAACAATCATAATAAATCCAATAAAATTGGAGGATATCCGGCTCATCGGATTAGGTTGGATTCAAATAAATGAAATAATAATAATCTTATATCAACCCAATACCTACGGTTTGAAATTTTACAACTCGATTAGATATTGGACTGCATCGGATTGAGTTATTTCGTGTTGGGTTAAGTTAGATTAGATTGATCTAGTATTAAACAAACATATGTGTGCATATATTTGAATTCAGCTCAATAGATCAAATTAAACATACCTTGTTCTTCACTTTTTTGGTTATGTGCCACATACACAATCGATGGGTAGCATTTGGAAAAGCTATCGGAATTGTTTATTTCATTGATGCACATTGATCGGTTATTACAAACTGCAGCTGCCTACCATGCGCTTTCATAAACGCCTTCAATACCCATGTGAAATTAACGACAAATTCACTCCTAATCAAGGAAGCACCAACAAACAACGGATTTTTTGTGATTGCCAATTGCGACGAACTAAACAAAAATCATTGCATGTATGTTACAAAGAAAAAAGAAACATATTACTCATTGAGTGGAGATAAGTACAACAATTAATAACAAATACTTTAAAATTGCGTACTTGTTTGTCCGAAATGTAGCGTCAAAAGATATGATATCTGCAAAATGTTTGTAATTCGTTCTCGCCGTTTCATTGGCCTAAAATATTGCAATCAACTCCTTCTCATCACACTTATATTCAAAAAAAATATTCAGGGCAATGTTCACGCTGTTTGCTCATTTTGTTTATTAACATTTGTACATCTTTGTTACCAACGAAGAGCACAATGTCTCTTTTGAAGTTCATATGATCCCTAGCTGTCCCACCAGATGATTCTAATCCCCCTTTAATTGCCAATTGCATTCTGCGTGATTGAGTGATACCAACTTTAGAGCTAGATGCGTGATAAACATTTTTACGATCCTTGTAATCAAGTTGGCGTCTTGAATGTGAGAACATCATTTCATCCGGACGACAAAGCATATGATTATGAGCTTCAACGAACCGATAAACCTCGTAACAACCACTTTTTTCACGTAGTGTACATTAAGGCATGCTTTACAACCAGTCTGTTTGAAATTTATATTACACCTTCTCCTCTCACCGGAGGAAACTTCTAAAGAATCAAATTCCTTTTTGGATGGAATATCTTCCTTGCTACAAACAAAATATCGGGTTTGTACTCCACCCAATGAGTTCATTTTTTTGTTTGCCAATCGGATATCAAACTCATCAATATCCACGTATTTCCTATACATAATTTCCACGGACTCAACCAAGGAAAAAAAATACCCAACCTTTGGACAACTATTGCTATCAACTTTAGGAACCCATAACTTCGACCCCCCGGGTGATTCTCCCATTTCTTGTGATAATGCATCTAACAAGTAAAAATAGAGAACTAAAAATAGATATGCATATGAACTTTAACACGATAGATATGTTTTATTTGTTTCATTAGTTATCCGCAATATGTTTCAGTCTATAAAATTAGTTTCATCCGTTATCCGCAATATTTTTCTAGTTAATGAAACTAAATCAGAATTCATATTGTCATATAATTTACTAAACAACAGCAACATAACTTTACACAAAGACAACGAGAACATAGCTATATTCTGACATCCTACAAAATAATGACTACACACATATTTAGTACGAAAAACATTCATTGTAACAACCATGACGAATATTAGAGAAACGTTCAGATTAAAAAAGAATATCAACATAGTAATTAATATAAAGAAGATATACCATCACATCCATCTCCATTCGATAAAACATTATTGGTGTTGTCAGTCATTTCATTGGAACTAATACCTCCACCCGTATCACCCATTGTCGTAGARGAACATATTTTCTATAGATGAAACGATAAGATTCTATACAACCGCCAGATCTTTAAATACAAAGAATTCATATGATTTTATAACCAAGGCAACCAGATCATGTATATCCTAATATCAATGAAACAAAATCATTTTTATAATAACTACATATATCATCTTATACTTCAAAAGATTCTACCCAAAAATGTTGGAATAATCTTGAAAATTATATGTTTGTTAAAAATATATTAATTTTATGTTCAAATATTATAAACAAAATAACATGTATCATTAAAATAGATCAATGCAAGGACCAATGAAATTAGGTATATCGTAATAAATTTTGAAACATAAAACACACTATAATCAAGTTAACGTAATGAAACCTTTTGAATAATAAAACAACATTTTTTACTATTACATTTCATAAACGAAATGGTTTCACAGTTTCATCAATACACAAATCAGCGTATTGCTAGAGGAGACATTTGTCGTTTTCATGTTTTCAGTAGATGGATCCGTTTCAATATAATTATGAAATGGTTTCACTGTTTGCCAATTACACAACATGTTCTCAACATTTAACATATCAACCATTTACAAGAAACATTACATGAAACTGTGACACAATTATTACACTTTACACATTATATGACCCTTTATATGAAACAACAGCTACTTTCGTGCATTTCTTATGGTTTCACTGTTTGCTTACATTAATCATTCTTATGGTCAAACTATTTAATATTGTTTAAGTTTGAAAACTTTTAAGAAACAAGATTATCGAAAACAATTATATTATGCAACAAGTTCATCCATAAAAATTCCAGTAAACAAGTTCATCCATAAACGTGCTCATAAAACAATCTGAATACGGTTCATTAAATTATTTTCTTTTTTCCAATTAAATTAGTGCCCTTTTCTAATAAAACATATTTTGTATCCTAATAAATTATGCAACAATTTCATCGACAAAGTTTTTACTATCTGAACACGTTTCATTAAGTTAATGCATCTACCATTACAGGCTTTCTTAACCATTAAGTGAACAAGATCACCCAAAAAAATTAAAAAAAATGAAACAGTTTCATCAATAATTGTTGATAAGAAAATAAGATTATCCAAAAATATTATATTACACGACAAATCCATCCACAAAAGTTTCATTAAACAAGTTCATTCATGAACATTTTCATAAAACGATCTAAATACGTTTCATTATATTATTTTTCATTTAATAATTAAATTAGTGCCCTTTTTGTAATAGAACATATTTTGTATCATAGTAAATTATGCAACGATTTAATGAAATTTTTTTTTGTTATCTGAACATGCGTCATTACGTTACTGCATCTACCAAACCATACAAAGTAATAACCACTAAGTGAACAAGATAACCAAAAAAAAACTTTGAAACAATTTCATCAACAACTATTTCAAAAGACGACTGTGTTTTCAATACATGAATCTGTTTTACTATTATGATAATGTTTCCGGTTCATGAATTTCTGTTTTAGTTGTGAATCATTTTTCAAGATATGGTACTGATTATGTAGATCAAACAATAAACGATTTTAAATTTCATAATCTAAATCCGTATAATCCTTAAAACAAATAAAACATATTTAATTTTTAAAAAACTAAATTAAAAAAACATTTAACTATTACCATTTTTAACATTCCTTCATTACGTTTCCTTAATTAACATAACTTAATATCTTCCGTATTTAATAAAAAACAATGTAAATAACAAATAAACCCTTAATGATTAAATTTAACTGAAAAAAAAAGTAATTTTCCTATTGGTCGAAATCGGTTTGCACGGTTTTTAAGAATTGAGCGGTTTTCAACGTAACCCGCCTCTCTCTCTCTCTCTCTCTCTCTATATATATATATATATAGAGAGAGAGAGAGAGAGAGGGGAACGATCAAATGAAAACCACCCTCATTTGTAAAAACTGTACAAACCACCCTCATACATCAATTTTATTGTTTTATCTTATGAATTTTTTTTCATGAAATTGTTTAATCTTGTGAAATTGTTTCATATAATACTTATTTTGATGAATTTGTTTCATATACGGTTATGAAATTGTTTCATATAATATTTAATAAAATTTTAATGAAACTGTTTAATGTATTTCTCTAAAATTAAAATAATGAAGATGATAATATCCATGATTAACACCCTCCACAATAAAAATGGTTAATCAACCTCTTATAATTATAAAAAATGAACAAAATAAAAAATTATGATTGGTTGAATGAGGTTTTCACGTTTTTTACAAATTGAGTGGTTTTTATTTGAACGCTCCTCTCTCTCTCTCTCTCTCTCTATATATATATATATATATGTATATATATATATATATAGACTTGGGATCATTTGAGACCAATGGTTTTTTGTGAGACCCGTAAGATCAATTATCAACCCTTGGATTAGATCTACAATCTAACAATCTGAGCATTCATAAACGTCACAAGACTTCTCAATAATCACAAAATTGTCACTATGCAACTTTAGACCATTAGATCTTTAGCTAAAGATCTAATGGTCTAAAGTTGCACGGTGGCAATTATGTGATTATTGAGAAGTCTCGTGGCAATTTTGTGATTATGAATGTTCAGATTGTAGATTTAATTCAAGGGTTGAGAATTGGTCTTACGGGTCTCACGAAAAACCATTAGTCTCACATGATCCCAAGTATATATATATATATATATATATATATATATATATATATATATATCTTCTTTGCATTTATAGAACTTGAGCATATAAATTCAAATTTGTTTAAGGTTATTATGGCAGAAAATTAAAAATATCATTTAACCCAATACACCGAAAGATATAAAATCTTAAAATTTGTTTTTGGATCTCATGTAAGCTAAAGGTTAATTCATATTATTTTTTTACTAATTATTGATTGATTTTTATTTAATTATTAAGTATTGATCATTATCATGTTATCAAGTTACATTAATTATATTTTAATATAATTTGATTTTAACTGCGTGGTATAACTTTGATAATTTTGGTTTGATTTGTTTATTAAATATGCTTTATATATTTATATAGTATACTATTAACTAAAAAGAAAAATTTAAATGTTCATAGATTTCGTTTCTTTAAATCCGTTTATAATCTTTATTTGCTATGTTGTTTTGTGTTTTATTGACTATAATTCTTTTTTTTGATTAACCTGAATATTCAACCCATTATACGAGTCAACTAATCCTAATACAACCACCCGTTTCGCGAATAACCCAGAGTCATCGCATTTGAACCTCCGTGGCCACAAGGGGATTTTTTTATTCCTCCTTGAATTCAAACATGGGACCTCCAGACACTTTTGACCTTTGAGAAGCTCAAACCAATCGGACACCACCCTTGTGGTTAATACCAATAGAATCAAATCTTGGATCCCTTCTCAGTGGTCATCGAAAAAGAAAAGATTAATTATTATTTTTATATCAAAGCCCTTATACTATTATCAGTCATTGGTATTGATTTAATTATCTACTATTCTAATGTATTTATTTTTTGGCTTATTAGTAAATCCATTATAATTTTAATAACGTATATATTCTATTGGTATCCACAATGTTGATTTAAATTGAATTTGTCAATTAATTATTAATTATTTTAAGTCTTTATTTAAACTAGACCAATGGCATTTATGTTTTTTTAATTTATTTCTACTGAGATATATCTGATACGTTTTATTTAGTTAGATGATGAGAGATATTTTTAGACTACTTCAAATAACGAATTAGACTTTTAGTTGGTTTAATTTTGTTTTCATCTCATTTTAATTGGGTTAGTATAGTATTTATCGTTTTTGACTTTTATTATTATTTATTAATATTTATCCAACCAGTTTACAATATTCGTATATTTAGGTGGTTAATTTAAATGTTCATTTTAATATTCATATATTTATATGCTTATCAAATTAGTTGGCACTTAGTTTACCATCAATTATTTATTTAATTACTATTTATTTTTGTTAATATTTAAATGTTCTTCTTAATTATAATTCACAATCTTAATTAATTTTTAGAAGTTACAGTTCTAACTCTCATAATTTTTTGTCTTTTGTCAAAAACTCTAAAAATTAGTATGAAAATGTTAAAATATTATTCAAATGTTTATCTTAATTATGGGTTCCTACTCATTATTTTCAAGCTTAATTAATTTTTGGAAGTTACACTTCCAACCCCCATAATATATATATATATATATATATATATATATATATATAGTAACATCTCGCTTGAACAAAACCCAAATTACCAATTCCTATAAAATCTCCAATAAAATATAATTTATTGATTATTGGGACCAAAATTTATCCGAATTATTCTAAAAGTTTTGTCAAATCAATCGAAGCCAAGGATGAAAAAAAAAATCTGAAAATGCTGCTAAAAAGACTAAGTCTGGAGGAAGATCTGAGGCAATGGATGGACCAGAGGCAATGGTTGGACCAGAGGCAATGGTTGCATTGGTCCATAGCCGATGCAATGGTCCAGAGACTATGAAGAACTAGAGGCTATGAAGAACCAGAGGCCAACACTTTTGAAACACACAAATCTGGGCATAACATTAATTAACCTCAAAATATGGGATATTAATTTCTAGAAAAACATCGAAATGTCCGTTCTATTTTAGTGATAAAACCACCCAAAACATAATTTCAAACCGGATATAACGGATTTTTACTTACAACCCAAATTAAGTAGCCAA
>NC_037540.1:30957546-30959012 GCF_001531365.2 Cynara cardunculus var. scolymus | reverse complement strand
GAGTGAACAATTACGTACCGGATGCTAAGATCATAGGATTCCATATTCAAATCACCATAGTATACCATATCATTGATGTTCAATACAACAAGGAGACAGGATCAACAACCAAATATATTCAGCAACGTTAGAATACCAATAAATATCAAGAACCAAAAGATCGAATCGGTATACATAACGAGGACAGTGCATCCCCCCGTCCTTCACCTTCCGGGCTCATGCCAAAGTCCGAGTCGGAATCATACATTACGGGGAAACCTCGCACTGCCCGCCTTCCTCTACCGGGTATGTGCCAAGGTTCCCTACTCATTGCTCTTCCTCCTTTCTGAGCAATGAGTATTCACAACCGCAGAAAGTCTCACCCGTCCAACCCGGGATCTTGACTTCGCCATAAACTTCCGGCGTGCCACACGAAGTAGTACCCGTACTATGGTGTACAATTCAAGGAACAAAACAAACAAGTCCGGATCCAGAAAGTAAACCGATGTTCGAGATAGTAATATGGAATCGACTCAAAAGACGGAATCAAAGACAAATCAAGATCGTGTGACTCCATTCAAGACCAAAAACATTCATATGAAAATATATATGTTCAAATCAATATGTAACAATTAACTATATAACTCACCGGRMAACCGTATMATACCGAAAAGCTCCGAATTGAACTCACAAAGCAAGTCCAATCTACCACACTTAGATTKCTTCCAAAGTATCAAAATATGTCTTAATTACCCCCTGGAGTAAATGCACAAAATCTCATAAGCAACCAATATAAGAAACTCATGATATACACATATCTTATTTGAACATTTTATCTAAATTTTTATGTACAACTGCAAAACACATTTTAAGCTCGAATTCATACCTTGATCATAAAATAAGAAATAAACTAGACTCAATTATCTAACTAAAGAAATTGGTTTCACTTCATTTGGATTTTTCTACGATTTTATGCAGATTTTCAAAGTCTGCACACTTTCAATGCATTCTTAAGTCGAAATTCTCATTTTCATACATTTTTCTCAAACCATTTCGATTCCAAACTATTCCAACTTCTGAATCTCAACTTAATATAACATATTTGGCATAAACAACCAAAATCCAACCTTTATTTTATCATTTATATTATCTCCTAAATCATTGACTTAATCAAGTCAAAGTTCATATGATGAACTTGTATAAATCTTGATAATCTCTTGAATCTAATGATCATTTCAAGCCATAAACACTAAAAATCACTCATTTTATACACTTAAGATCAAACTCATATGAAACCCTAATTCTATCTCAACATGCAATCCATAAAACAAGAATGTCAACCAAAAACAAGTGCAAAATAGATTATACCTTACTTGATGATCAAATCATTCCAAGATCTTGTAGTTCCTCTTTGATTTGAGTTGAATCAAGCCTATGTGTGTGAAAATTGCACATCTAGTATGTGTGAGAGTTCTGAACTTAAATGA
>NC_037540.1:30931709-30957458 GCF_001531365.2 Cynara cardunculus var. scolymus | reverse complement strand
GCCTACACGTTCATAAAGAGATAATCTATAACATCCAACAAAAATATTCCAGAAAATATCTCCCAAGAAAATCAATTTTACGTATCTATTTGACGTAAAATTTTCCCAAATCCTCTAATATACCCCTAAGAAGTACAATTCTAAAATTTCAAACCTAAACTCCCACTAAATCATAAGTTCTCTTTAACCCAATAATTAAATATACTAAGCAAATAATTGGGCATATTAGAAATTGGATGTTACATATATATAGGGGCCTAATCAAATGAGAATTGAATAGTTTGTGATAACTGTGAGGTCCAATATATATATATATATATATATATATATATGTATAGATAGATAGATATTTTGCCAAAAGCTCTCAAAATATATTTACACGGTAAAAGTTTAAATTTGACTTTATGCCAAAACTAATAGTAATATGGCTTCATGACATAATCTCTCAAAATACCATTAATATATTAAAACATTATAGTTGGCTTCATATGCCAAACTCATACTCCTTTTGGTCTCTTGTCAAAAGCTCCAAAAGTGCCATTATGTTACTAAGTTATCAACATTTGATCTCATCTCTTGGTCTCATGCCAAAATCATTAATATTATCAATGTATTTTATAATTGATTAATTATAACATATCTGAAGGATTTTGTCAAACGGGTGTAAATAGCCTAAGGTTTGTAAGGACTTAAGTAATTCATGTGATTCCCTTACTACTTGAAAATCCCAATAAATTGAGTGATTTATTTTCAAAAATTGAAATACTGATAAAGTATTATCAACAAAAATCTACAAATGCAAAATCAAATATTGTTATGATGATGAAATTTCATGCATAAAATAATAATTATGAACCATAATTCATTGTCTTAAAATATCATATATTTAACCACAAAGGTGGTGCCTGGTTTGAACTTGGGCTCCAAAGGTCAAAAGTGTTTGGAGGTCCCATGTTCAAATCTAATGAGAAATAAAAATTCTCTTATAGCCATGGATGTTCAAATGCAGTGACTATGGGCTACCTGCAAAGTAGGTGGTGGCCCCGAAATTAGTTGGCTCGCATAGCGGGTTGGATGTCCAGGTTAATAAAAAAAATCATATATTTTCCATCTTACAACTATTGAACTCAGAAGAACTTGATTATCATAAAATATGTTCAGAAAAACAAAAGCAAATATGTAAAAACCATCAAACCCTATTGACCTTAAAAACCTACTGTTAAGGTATAAGTAAATACCTTGTTTTGAGAGACACATTATCACAACTTTCAGGGAATATCGTTAACTAGAAACCCCCAAGAATAGTGGGGATCCTCGAAAAGGGAAATCGGAAATATTCATTACCATGTATTTCTGAAACTAAACATACAGTGGAATGAAACCCCTTCGATTATAAGAAGATAAATGATTTCAACAAAGAAATGTCATGTCTCAAAATTGCATCTCAATTTTTGTGGCAAGGAACTCACATAAGATGATATGATTCTTAACATAATTTCCATATTTCACATATTAATAATCATATTAATGAACAAGTATAAGCTTGGATATAACTCTTACAACAAACTCATCAATCTACTACAAGTGTTGAGAGATATTAAAAGGGTCTTTCAGATAACGATGATAGACATGCTGGAACAAATAAATATTCTTGAGGTCAATAATGCAAATGTTAGAGGTGAAAATAACTCCAAAGGACAGTAAGTCAAAGACAATTTCACTCACTTGACATTTGCACACCAGGTGGACAAGACCGTGGAAAGAGTCAGGGTCACGTCAAGAGTCGAGAAGAATTTTTCAATTCTTGGAGCAGAGATGCAACCACTGTCCATAAGATAATAGACAATGAAAGAAGAATTATACTAATAATCGCTTGTATAAAAAAAGAGAACAAGTTGAAAATAAATTATATCATATTAATTTAAGATTGATTAAGCATAGTTTTATTTGGAATTTATTCTAAGTGTTAAATTGATTTCATTTGCGGGTGTAAAACCGAATATATAACCATTATAGATGTAAAGAAATACATGAAAATAAGTATAGAACTCTCAATATTTTTCGTTTCGTGTAGGAATGTATCGAGGAGAACTTGAGTGTTTTTGTGGAACCTCCACACAATCTTAAAAGATGCATTAATATTTATTTTATAATTCACCCCACTATAATACTAAGACAATGAACTATCATTTTCTTGTTAATACAAAATTAATAGTCATTAAAGCACTATATTAATAGAAACATTGTTGAGACATTCGTATCAATTGGAAATCATATTATAAGAATAAAAATCGGTATATGTATATCAACTATAATGATATGAAATGAAATCATATTAGTGGATTATATATGTTATTAAATCATATTTTGTCACCAATAAATAACTTTTGGGACAATGACACATATATGTTTCAACATGACCACGTTGGACACCATGATCATGACATAGTGATCCATGTATTGCAAAATATACATAGACACATTCTCTTTCGAGTAAAAAGAAAAATGAGGCAATTAACCAAATTATAATTGTTGACTTCTGCAGCATAAGAAACAATGTCACCATCATAATATGCCCTCTCGATTATCCAGAACTTTTTGTATACCCTGATCCTTAGCCAAGACAAGAATGAGACCATCATAAAGCTAAGAGCATAATACAAAAATATTTCATTCTTACAACGAAATACAAGGTGATATTTATGGACATAAACATCCATAATGCGGGCCATTAAAGTACTTTATGGTTCTGGTTTCGACATGATGAATGCATGTCATACTATTTTCCATATGAGATGCTACACTCCTAGCACTAGCTTACATTTAAGGGCTCACCACCCTGATCATCTCATCAAGTTTGCATGACTTAGAATGTTGGTGAATTTACATCATAAGAATCTGATGATTATTGCATATGTATTTGGATTAATATAGAGTTTCTTACCCCATGTGTATATATAAAAATGGTCTTGTAGAAGTTGTCGTGAAAAGAATATAGATGATATTTAAGGCATTGGTTATGCATACCAAATTATCTGCATGGGGTTATGCAAATATTACATGCAACCTTATTTATTCGTTTTTAGACCCATTACTAACCAACCAATATCATGCGTACCAATTGGTAACTGGATATAAGCCTGATATTTTACATTTATGTATGTCTGGTTGTGTAGTATATGTGCCAATTGCTTCCCCACAGCGCACCAAAATGGATCCTTAAAGATGATTATATATAAGTTAGATATGAAACCCTGACAATTATCCTCTACTTAGAACCCTTGACAGGTGATCTCTTTATAGTTAGATTTGTCAGTTGTCACTTTGATGAAACAGTCTTCTCATCGTTAGGGGGAGATAGGAAAAATGATTTTTCATGGGAACGACAGGAAGTGTCATAGAATATTCTCATTCTGTCTCATTTTGATCCTCAAACTTCACAATATAAAGTTGAAGTCAAACGAATCAGACCCGATACCTGATACGTTTAATGTTATTTAAGGAGTGACAAGATCACATATACCAACTGCAAATATACCCGCAAGGTTAAAAGTTAGCAAACAAGGGCACACTGCTGCTGGAAAGTGTCTTGCAATCACACATGGTGGAGGTGTGGTTAAGGTCATGGCTCCTAAAAGGAAATGGGGAAGCTACTTGGTTCGATATATACTCATCTAAAGGAAACGAAGTATAAGGCACAACCATTTATCATCAATACATATACCTTTCATGAGATTGTCTTTGATTAAAAATATGTCTATGAATCATTACTGGAGGACACTCTGAAGTTAATATTGATTCCAGAGATCAAAGAAATTGCAAATGAATTATGAGAGTGCATATGAGTCGGTTGACAGATCATACATACTCATTGATGATATATATATTGTTGCTCATAAGATGATAGGACACAATGACGTTGAACCATGCTCAGCTGAAAAATGTCAACGAAGAGAAAATATGGCCTAAATGAAAAGAAAAAAATCCAGGAAAATTATACTACTTGAAAAATGAATGGGTATTTGGTCAAGTAGTTCTAACCCACCAAGTATAAAGAATCATTTTTTAGAAAGCGTAATGAGAATAATTAAGTTATAATATATAAGGATCTCCTTTGGCGGAAGATTTCTCACAACGCCCTGGATTGACCATGAGAAGACTTACTCTCCCGTGATGGATGTTATAACGTTCTGCTTATTAATTAACCTAGTAGTTCCTGAAAAACTGGAAATGCAGCTCAATGATGTGGTTACTACATATCTCTATGGGGATCTAGATTCAGAGATATATAAAAGTGTTTGATGACATTATATTATCCAAATCAAGTAACTCCAAACCACGGAGTGCGTTTGCAATAAAATTGAAACACTCACTTTATAGATTAAAGCAATCTAGGGCGAATGTGGTATACATGCCTAAGTGAATACTTGATTGGGAAGGGATATAAGAACGATAAACCGTGCCCTTATGTATTTATTAAAAAAAACAAGTTCTAGACTTTCAATTACTCTATATGTCGATGTTATGAACATAATAGGCACTATTGATGAAATAAGAGAAACCACAAGCTACTTGAAATCTAAATATGAGATGAAAGATGGAAAAACTTGGTTTTGTCTAGCTATTTGAGCTAGGACAATGAGTTCGGGGAATGATATTCCACCGATCCACATATGTCCAGAAAATGATCAGACGATCTAATATGGACAAAACTAGGGGTGTAAATGATACGAGACAACTCGTGAGCTACTCGAGATCAACTCGGTCAACACTCGACTCGAATAGGCTCGGCTCGAACTCGAGCTCGACTCGATATATTAACGAGTCGAGTCAAGCTACCCAATACTCGACTCGAAAAGCTCGCGAGATACTCGATTAATTTATATATAATTAGTTTATGAATAAAGTTTGTAAAATATAAATAATAAAAATGTCTTATATTTTTAGAAATTTAAACAATATTATGCATCTTTTAATTATAAAACTTAATTAATATTTTTTTAAATCACAATTAAAAAAAAAAGACAAAGAAAAACTATATAAAGGGTTAGTGAAATTGTCCCACATTGGAAGAGAGATGGTAAGGAGGAGAGAAAAAATGTTATAAAAAGATAGGGAGGTGAATGAAATTTATAACTTTATTTGTTTGATGATGAAGTTTGAAATTGATCCTTTAGTTTTATAAAAAACTCAGAGAACACCTTTAAGTTAAAATTTATAAGAGAAAAATCCTAAAATTTCATAAATTTCAATGGGTGAGCTTGGGTCGAGTTTGATTCGAGTTCAAGCTTGTTTTGAGCTTGGTTCGAGCTCGAGTTCGAGCTTGATTCGAGCTCGATTCTAGCTTAATTCGAGCTCGAGCATGATTCGAGCTCGAGTTCGAGTTCGAGAAATAGTTATTGAGTTCAAGTCGAGCAATGATTTTTACTACACGCGAGTTTTCGAGTCGAGTTCGAGCTTGGAAATTGGGTTTCGAGTTCGAGTCAAGTATAGTGATACTCGAGCTCGACTTGCATCATTTACACCCCTAGACAAAATGTATTTGGCTACCACCACCATGATCGGTCCAAGTGTTGGATATAAGGAAAGATCTATTTCCTTTAAAGGATGATGACAAAGAGGTGCTGGGAGCTGAAATTCCCTATGTAAGTACAATATGCGCATTATTATACTTGGCACAATACACTTAACCATATATTGTATCTTCAATGAACTTGTTAGCTAGATTTAGCTCAATGCCAACACAACGTTATTGGAATGATATAAAATTAATCTTTTGGAATCATTGTCGTGGGCTTATACTTTCCTACAAAGAGAAAAATGGGATTGATAATGGAACTCCAATACCTACTTAGATAGTGAACAACAAAAGTATTAGCCTTTTATATAAAAAATCCAATAATGTCTTGGTATGTCTTTGCTAATACTAAATATCTACCTGACTCATAGAAAGGTCATTCCCAAATTGGATAAAGAATTACCATAGGGAACATGCCTATTGCTTGGAAGTAAACCAGACAAACCCTTGTAGCTGCCCCTTCGAACTATTCCAAGAATATTAGTCTACACGAGACTATTCAATAGTGTACATGGTTAAGGACTATCATTACACATATTAGAGGAACTAGTGTTTTGAATTCATCCAATACCCTACCTGTATATATGAAATAATGCATCGTGTATCAAATAAATGAAAATAAGATACATCAAGGGTGATAACACAAAACATATTCTGGTTTAGGTTTATACACAATCAACAATAACAAACTCTTCTCTAGATTCAAGTGAATCAAGTATGATGGCAGAAGAATGTAACATATTTACATACCAAATCATTACCTAAAACCATATTTGGGAAACATATAGAAAGTATCGTAATGTGTTGACTTTCTAAACTCTCTTGATTAATGCACAAACCAGGGGGAGCGGTAGACAAAAAGGGAGTCTACTATATATGTAATATTGGTATGTTATGCTCTTTCATTCATCCAAGGTTTTATTTTTCCCATTGGGTTTTGTTCCTTGGTGTAAGGTTTTAGTGATGCAACAATTTATGATATCATCATGCTTTTCTAATTCTCATGATTAAAAGTTTATGTATTGCAAAGAAACTGGTGCGTTGTACTCTTTCTTTCGTCCTAATTTTAATTTTTCCCATTGGTTTTTATTTTGGCGTAAGATTTTAATGAGGCAACGATTATGTACCATCACTCTTTTGACTCGGCACAAGGGGGAGTGTTGTAGGATAAGTGTGCCATCGTATAAAGGGTATGACGATTTTGATAAAGATAGATATATCAGAGTTGGATTAGAAGTGATTATGATTGATGAGAATTACATATTCCTTCTCTCTATTATATTGTTGTTCTTTTTCAGTTATTCTATAACAAAAACATATAAAAATAATATACTGAAGACAATAAAGTGAAATTTTAGAGAGGATAAAATACAATAAATAAAAATTAAAAAATACGTATTTGATGTTTTAGAAGAGAATTATATTTTATTTTGAGGGTATACACCCACCTTGTTCCATTGGATGGAATGGAACACACCTGTCCCAATTTGTTCCGCCGTATGTTTATGTATTTCTACATAAAAGTCATGTCAAACATGAAACAATGATTGTTCTTTTGTTCTATTCATTATACCAAGCACAACCTACAAGATTTTCATTATCAAATCAAATATTGCAACTTTTAAGTGGGCCAGATTCCCACCATATTTATCAGCCCATCCTTATCAGCCTTTGACTTCAATTTCTTTCAATCTATATATGATTTTTTCAACGACATTCGAACATATAAAATATATTTTCAAATTATAAGACACAAATTCTACAATATACAACAAAAAAGCTTAAGCTTAACCAAACCAAACCAAACCACTTGTGGCATATTAATTAATTTTGTAGTGGAAAATCTCATCTATCCCGAGTTCGAACCCATACGCTATTCTAGGAGGGTTTACCTGCGATGACTGTTAGGCCATTTACGGTGGCTCGAGAACTAACCCGGAAAGTTAGATTACCCAAAACATAAAAAACTGTTGAAGGATACAAACATTTGAGCTACTACCCATATCAGACTTCAACCCGATTAAAATCATCTTCAAATCTATCTCATGAAAAAACAAGATCCCAACAAGGCATGCCCCATTGGTATTCCTTATAAATTCAATGATACATTTTACTCAATAACACAACCTTTTTAATGGTTTCTTTTTCTTTGTAACTGAGTGGATATTTCAGGGTTTTCTAAGTGGTGGAACCATGAGTAATTTCCTACCAGCAATTTTAACCATATCATGATCATTGCCACTCCTGCTATACATCATTGTTGTTGATCCCAATATGTCATCTCCAAATCCACATGCCTTGAAGAAATCCCTGAGGGTATTTTAGACAATTCAATTACACACATCTTTTATCTTCTCCAGTTTTTATGATAATTTTTATCATATGCCAAGAAAACTATCAATAGTTAGTTCCTTGTAAAGGGTACAATTACCTATTTACCCATCATCATTTCATTGATTGTGTTCTACAACAATGAAGTAGTAACTTACATTTCTTCATCAGAACACACAGCTGCTATGTCATATATCCCTTTATTTGTAAGCAATCTGCAACCAAATGGAGCATTTGTCTCCTTTATTACCAATGACTGAATATTTGTTCATAATGAATATTATAATATTTATTCATAATGAATATTAGGATATTTATTATGAATATTTGGTTCTAACAGTTCTCAAAGAACATTTACATACCTTATAACTCTCTGAAGAATCATACGCCCAATTCCTCGACCTTGTAACGAGGGGATTACCTACAAAGTCACTGACATAAGATTACATGAACACTACATTCAACTTGAAAATCAATCTAAATTCTTGTACACTTCTGAACCCAACTCAGAATGATCATATTCATTTTCAGTTTCAAGAAACTTGTTTATAGAATCTGTATCGATTTCCCATCTTGCCTAGTGTTGCTAATTTGCTTCTGAACATGTTGTGAATGAATGAATCATATTCAAAGATCCAAATTTAATACTTATGATATATCAAAGAAGAACACAAGGATGCTCTGTTAAATGATCCAAAGATGGAAATAAACTACCAAGAACAAGCATTCTGATCTAAATACGAATGATATTATGCTAAATTCGGATAAACATTCAATGGAAAACTGTAAATTTAGCTTTCGGAATGGAGAAAAATGAAATCACCATAGTTAGAGTTTGTACCATGACATCATAGATTGAAGCAGTCAATCCATTATCAGAAACAGCTCGCCCAAATCCCACCAATTGTCCGCTAAATGGCGTCAACGGAATCATTTTCCGGTACCAATCATCCCCAGTATTCAAATTTTCCGGTAATGAGGTGACAGTTTCTGGTCTGGCGAAGACGGAAACAACGACGGAGCTGTGGATGAGGGCGATTCGGAGTTTGGCGACGTCGACGGGCTCTACTCGTCCATCGGGAAAGATATTGGGGAAACGGTGGCAGGAATGGTTGCAGGAGCTATAAAGGTCTCGTAAGTGAATTGGGTTTACGTGTGACAAATTCGTGGATATGAAAATTGGAGGCGTTGGCGGCCGGCGCTGATGGATTGATCTTTGTTGGTTGTTGAATATTTTAACCGGCGGTAGGGTTTGTAATTTGGAGGGGAGGTAACCACCGTGAACTGAACCCACAACCGCCATCTCTCCTCTCTCCCTCACTTCAGTAAAAACTACGAGTTAATACATATTTTCACTTTTTCTTTTCAGTTCAGAAGGGCCACAATCCATCGGAACTTGGGACGCGTCTATTTTCCAGATTAAACAATCATTCAATTTCCACTACAAAAACAAGATAAGAAAATGGAAGTAGGCCATCGAAGGGGACCGTATCAACGGCCCATGACATAACTTCTACTGCCAGATCACATCAGTCTTCAATCCAACAAATATTGTGGCTCAACATGTTTCTAGGTGCACCCATTATCCCAAAACCATCAAACACCATGTGGATGAAGATAATTTGAGTAGGGTTTTATTGATGGGAAACCCGATATATGCGATTCGTTATTTTGCACGCCATATGCTTGATGAAATGCCAAGTAGGGATCTTGGGCATGTTCTTTAAAGAAAGGTGCACCATGAATCAAGAGTATTCATCATATGATCATGATACAAAGACTTGTATATACTAGATCCTGATCATGGATTGTCTTATGCTAAAATTTTGTCCAAGGTTTGGATGATGGGGTCTGTAAATCTTGTTTGATGAAGTGATTCCGAAGTTGATTGAGCTTAAATGTCAGGTATTTCTTTTTTTTGGGTAATTTTGGGTGTCTAGATCAATTTGTGCAAACCTCAAAATAATAGGAAAAAAAATCTCCGAGCATCCAGAATTCTCTCGGAGGATGAACAATTTTGGACCAACCACAAGCAATATGGTTGTTCTTGTCTTTACGAGAAAAGATATACATTAATAAATTTTACATTGTAAATTGTTTATGAACTTATATTTAGTTCATGTATTTCAAAATAAACATTGGAAATTAGAAGAAATTTTACTATAAATTCTTAAACGGAAAATTGTGGGCCGACCATTTTTGCAATGTGAACAATTTAACGCCATATACATCGTCAATCAAACTTTTTTATGTTTTACCATGTGAATGGAATTTCATCACCGACAAACGATGCTTAATCTTGACGCATGATTGGAGTTGCTCTAACGTTATTGTTCCATTTTCTCTAAAACAAAGCACTATATTTTGAAAAGCAAACCAATGGTCATCTTCTATTACAAGGGCAAAGTGGTCATTTAGCCATTTTTCTTGGAAAGACACCATCCAAAGACTTACAGAACATAATGCAACAATGATTCTTTAAATGAGCATAAAAGAATATGCTGAAATCCCCCATACATATAATATTCAATATCATAAAAGGGTATAAATTCCAATAAGTCGGATAGATTATTTGGAACCCAAATAGAGTGACCCATAAGCAAGCAAAAAAAAGTGTGCAAAATATCTTCAAGTTGATCATCAAGAAACTTGGCTCAAGTGTTTTCAGTGCTTCAAGGTGCCATGGGAGGAGCTGGTTGTGAATCTGCTGTTGATGAGGTTTGCAATCATGGCTTCACAACTATTTTGGCTCAAGAAGGAATTCACCAACTCTTATCTGGTGAACAAAAGGTATCAAAGAAATATTGACTTGCTTATGATTGTTCTGAATTATTAAGGTTTTTGATGATCTTGATTGGAAAGATGTTTTCTTTTGATTGATATGGTTCATTCATATAATTCGATCCACTTGATAGCGTGGTTTCCAATATAGAAAGTCTGATGTTTGCCGATTTGAATCATAAGTGAGACCCATTGATGCAACTTGTATGGTTTTGAATCTTGGTTGCTTTATTTTGTGGGCTGCTTGTCGTAGAATAATGTTAGAGTCTTCCATCTGCTATAGTTAACCCATTGGAACCTTCTCTCTCTCCTCAATGGCTCTTTTGGAGAGTAGTCTAATGGGTTCCACATATCCTCACATAATATCAGAGTCAATATCTACCACTTGAGGGACTTGACAGCCTAGGCCAATTTGAACCCATCTACCCCCTCTCAAGACTCTAGGATAATATGTGTCCATCTAGTCTTCGTTGGATGGTCATGGTAGAGTCCCACATAAACTAGACTTGACACATTTCTCTTCTATATTCTTCTCTCTTTTTTGGAGAGTAGTCTAGCGGGGTTCCACATATTCCCATCGATACAACTTTCTTTATTAGTTAATGAGAATGATCGGAGAATCTGTGCTAATTTTTTTGTGATGCTAGGTACCGTTACCATCGGGTGAAGACAAGATGATTTGCTTATTGTTCTCTGCAAACTGGAGTCGGCCGTGTAAGGCTTTTATTCCACAATTGGTGCAAGCGTATAACGTGCTAAAAGACACCAGCCGAGAGCTAGAAGTTATTTTTGTATCCTTTGATCGAGATGAAAATGGATTTAAAGAACACTCTAAGACCATGCCATGGCTTGTGGTTCCATTTGATGTCAAATTACAGAAGATTCTTGGAAATCTGTACAAAGTTAATCAGATCCCATCGTTTATACCATTGGGTGTTGATCCAAAAGTGCTCGCAAAAGATGCAGTCGGGTTGATAAAGGACTATGGTGCCGATGCATTTCCCTTCACCAAGAAAAGCCATGAAGAGTTGAAGGCTATCGATGAAGCAAAGCGTCAAGGAGGGAAGTTGGATGAACTTTTTAATGGAACTAAAAACTCCTTTATCTCCAACAAAGGTGTAAAGGTTAGTAATTCGTATTCATTTGATCGCTACAACAAAATCGGTTTTATAGGACGTCAAAGATGTCTAAATGTCTTAATAGATTGTTTTATAGGAACACACAATTGTATGAACAAACAATTGTATGCGTGTTACAGTGTCATGTTGGGACGTATTTGGACATCTTGACCAGTGTTTAAGGACACTTTTGAAAAATATATGATTAGCCTTTTACTAACACATCTTTTTGGAGAAAAAACTAATGGACACTTTATTTGTTCTAAAAAATTTGTTATGATGTTCAAAAGGGTCGTATCAACTAATTGTAACATATTTATATAGGATGTAAATTGTTTGGTCCTATAAGACATTTAAACATTTTTGACGTCCTATAAACCTGATTTGGTTGGTGTGGATGTTTTCATATGCTTGTAAAACACTACCAAACTTGTCAACATTTCCAACTGCGCTATTTGCCGGAAAACAGAGTTTATATATAGGTATGTGAGAAAACATGTATTGCATATCAGCATGTGGTGTGTATTGGGCTCAACTAAGATCCTTAAACCTAAATAAGACTTTTTTTAATAGTTTTTAAAGTCCAAGAATAACGAGGACATCGGATAATATGTTTGTATATAAGTATGTATTGCATTACATTTATGTGTGTTGGACTCGATAAGAGAATTAATATTCACTATACATTCCATGTGGAATATATGTAATATTTTACATATATATAAACCAAAAGTATGAAAAACGGGAAAAAAAATCAAAAATCCGCCGGAAATCTACCGGAAAGTTGTTCGCCGGAAATCCGTTGGAAACCAACAATTTTAAAAAAAAAATATTGAATAATCTATCATTTTAAATTACCAGCATCCGCCGGAAATCCGACGGTAACTTAAAAAAATAAATTTTTATTTTTAATTATTGGGCGGACGCTAATCTTAAACAATTAATCAAAAATCCGCCGGAAATCCGTCGGTAACTTATTGTAATTAGAGTTAATTATTTCACAAAAATTTAATTTGTACAATCTGCCGGAAATGTGCCAGAATATAATTACCAGCGGATTTCCGATGGAAGTCAACGAAAGTTGACTTTTTAGTTGTCCACATAAAATCCGCCGGAAATACCCAGTTTTCTAGTAGTGAAACTTTTAGGATTTGTGTTCTCCGTTGAGCTTTTGATGGTCTTGCAGATACATCCATCGGAGCTTGTTGGCCAGACGATAGGTCTATACTTTGGTGCACATTGGTGTCCACCTTGTCGTGATTTCACCACCCAACTCGTTGAAGCATATAACGACATTATCAAGAATGCAAATCAAGAATTTGAAGTCATTTTTATCTCAACCGATAGAGACCATAAAGAGTTTGACCTCAGCCTAACCAAGATGCCATGGCTAGCCATCCCTTTCGATGATAAGTCAAGGCAAGACCTCTGTAGGATTTTTGAAATCAAATGGATCCCGAGTTTGATACTGCTAGGACCAGATGGGCGAACGATTAGCACAAATGGGCGAGCGATGATTTCGTTATATGGTGCTCGTGGCTTCCCGTTTACTGAACCAAAGATCTTGGAGATAGAAGCTTCATTAACGATGGAAGGAGATGGATTGCGTCAAGAAGTTAAGGACTGTAAGCATGAACACATTCTTAAACTGGAGATGCCCAAAGCATACATTTGTGATTTCTGCAAGAAACGTGGGACGTTTTGGGCGTTTTCATGTGATGTTTGTGGCTACGATCTTCATCCAACGTGCATAGAAGAAACCCTTTAGGATATGTCTACGTGTTCTAATAGACTACTTAATAGGACTTAAATTTAGAGGACTAAACAATTGTATATCATGTATAAATGTATTACAATAAATTTATATAACACTTCTGGGGCCGTAACATGTTTTGTAGAACAATTTTGAAATGAAACGTCATATTAGTCTTTTTATATTTGACATTTATTAGGTGTCCTTTATAATAACAAGTGTTCTATAAAAAGATGCGTTCGGATGTCAAATATGTCCTAGCATCCTATTATATCACTTTTATATAAGACGTACAATTGTTTAGTCCTATAAAACAATCTATTAGAACATTTAGGGTTCGTTTATTAGCAGCTTAATTATATTAATTGGACTCGTAGCCTATATGACCAGCTATTTGGTAGTGGCTTAATGATATAGAAAGAACTTATTTGTTAGGGACTATGTATGGGATTGGATAAAACTCAAAAATTGTGTCGAAAAGCACTTTTTGAATACAATCATTCGACCCTATTAGCCTTAGGTTCACGAATTTCGTATTGAGATAATATCTAAAGATTTTTCTTGTATCTAAGGGCTGTGAAAAACGACATATATACCCAGATTCTCGTTTTATATATTTAAATAAGAGATCGACAGTTATTGGCGGTTGAACGGTTATAACCGTTAATGGATAAGGTCAAAAGGCTGTTAGAACCGAATTTAAGTTCTGGAACATGTATCTTCAACAATAGCTGAAGAGGAGCTCAGTGATAGCTAAAGACTCCTTCAATGATAAGCTGATCAATAGCATAAGGCTCTTCAACGACAGCTGAGGACTCCTTCAATGATAAGTTAATCAATAGTTGAAGGCTCTTCAGCGACATTTGAGGACTCTTCAGCCACAGCTGAAGCTAATCAGCGATAGGTGGAACACGATCCAGCAATACCTCATGCTGATTTCTAATTTTGTAAAATTCCTAAGTCTAAGAACTTAGATCCAAAGGGGGCGCTGCCCCTAGAACCCCGGAAGGGGGAACGACCCCCTTGACTCCTGCTTTATGGCAATCTAAGGATATAAGAGCAACATTTGTAAGTGTAGCACCACCTAACTTACGTATGTTTGCCTTATTGCCTTGATCAATCTCAAGTAAATCACAATTACACCAAAATGCTTGATGACACTAAAATCACCAACATTATTCAGTAAGCTTCTATCGAGAGCTTTATACAAAAACTCAAGTTTTTTCAAACATGTCCTTCCCAATTAAAAAACATACTCATTCCATCTATGAAAAAACATTCCCAAACAAAAACCTTTTCAATCTATATATAGAGAGAGATTAATCCACACAGATAGTTTAATCAATACATGACTTAATAGAAAACCAACCAATAGCCCCTTAGACATCTTTGATGTCCTATAAATCCAATTTGTTGTAATAAAAGTTTTGCATTGAGGGTGTGTTAATCAATAGAGTATGCACTTAATTTATTAGATCAAATAACTGATTCTACAGATGTTATCTGTTCAAATGCATAACAATTTGTCTAAAAGATTCTATATAATCTGCTACTGCTGTTATTGAAGTTTTTGAATCAGGATGTTGACACCATGCCCAGGTTGTACAACCATTCTGTAAGTAGGCGAATGCCGATAATTTGGAGATAACGAAAAGGTAAACCTCGAGGTTATGAGGGAGATGACGACTTTTAACTGAGCCATGGCGAAGTTTCTCCCTAAACAAGATCGAGCGCCAACTCCAAAGGGAACATAAGCTTGTGGGGCTTTGCATGCTTTTGTTACGCCATTAACGAATCTCTCGGGTCGAAATTCGTGGGCGTCGAGTCCCCAGATATCAGGGTCACGATGCAGAGTCGGGATCAGGCTCCATATGCATACGCCTTTAGGCACGTCCAAATTCCCTATTTTTGTCCTTTCTAGCGCCTCTCTTGACACGAAAGCCGCGGGTGGAAACAAGCGCATTGTTTCTTGAATCACCATTTTTACCTACATGTGAATGGATCGTTAGGAATAACCAATCCAAACCATATGTACCTATTATATCCCACTAGAAACACTGCGACAAAATCCATGACGTCAAATACGTCTACATGTCTTACTAGACTGCTTCGTAGGCTTACGTTTATAGGAGCTTCCTATGTAAAGATGCTATAATAAGTTGACAAGTGTTTTAACAAGTTTTTTAAGCTGTTTTAAGATAAAATGTCTTATTTGTTTTTTTAAAAGTTACTCTTGAGAAATATCTAATCTTTTTATAGAACACTTGTTCTTACAAGACGCCTTTTCGAATGATGTCATATAAAAAGAGTAGTATGACGTTTTATTTCATAAGTGTACGAAAAACTTGTTAAGATGCCCAAAAGAGCATCCTATTAACTTCTTTCAACACTGTTATATAGGGCGCAAGATTATTTGGTCCTATAAAACAGTGTAAAAGGACATTTAGACATATTTGGCTATTGATAAAGCCGATTTTGTTGCGATGAAAGTCGGGTCTTGGGGTGGGATGTACGCAAACATGTCCTTTACCCATGTTAGGAGTCTATATGAAGTTTTGTACGATGAACAAGGTCGATAGAGTATGGAATGTACCGATTTCAGCTTAGGGAGTGAATCTACATCCAATAAACCGTTAGGACAAGCTTCAGACATTTCGTTACGTATATTAGTCTGCCATTGTGGATGCAACGCTAACAGCATCAGGCACCACGATGCAGCAACACTTGTCGATTCGTGTCCTGCAAAGTAGATATTCTTGCAGTTATCAACGATGAAATGCCGACTTGCTTCTTTGCTCGCGAAATGGTCCATGGCTTCCTCCAATATCATTTGCAGTAAATCTTTTTTCAACGATGGTGTTTCTTGACATTTTCTTTCACACACGGTCTCCCATATCAACGAATCTATCTCTTTCTCCAAACTCTTGACATCTTTCCTTTGCCTGCATCATATAAACTCATTATTTGACGATTTTTTCTCATTATCTTTGTAGCAGAGTAAACTACAAAATGGGTCTTTTAAGCCGCTTAGTATAGAGTTCTCAATGGGACTCTAGGTTTTAGGACTAACAACTATGTGTTATATATAAAAAATGGCGTTACAGTAAGTTGTTAGGACGAAGTAAGACTGACCTAACAACTTCCATCGATAAAGTTGGGCAATCTAATATAACTCAAGAAATAACCAGTAATTTTAATGTTTTTATAGGACACTGTATCATATAAAAGAGTTTAATAAGACTATTTATTTCTTGTATTTTATTATTAGACAGTTTTACTTTGTAACGCCATTGTATAGGAGTCAAAGTTACCGTTCCGGGTCCTATTAATTACTCTATTAGATCGTCCTAAAAAAGTCCATTTTGTTGTAGTAAGAACTCAAAAGGGGTGACATTTTTTGTAGCTTACCCAAAAGCAGGAAGGCCAAAGAGCATGCCTTTGGAAGAGATGGTTTTCTGAAGGGTTCTGAGCTTGGAGAAAATCTCTTTCCCTTTGGTATAAGAGCTTCCAAAACAAGCCCTAGATATCACATCCGCGGAAACCGCCCTCAAATCATCGTCAACTCGTATCTCCGCTCGGGGGTCACCTTGTGGTTCAATGCAGGCATCCCATTTCCTCAAAAGTGGTTCAACAGACTCCAACATTAACCCCACCATACCCTACACAATTAACAAAAAGATTCGGTCGCTATAAATACCGGTCTAGGTTTATCGAGTGGGCCCTATATGTTTGCGTGTTATTTTTCTTTTTCGTTTGATTGGTTTGTTGAGTAGTGTAAAAAGTATTGATGTACCTTTACTTTATCCATGAAGAATTCAGGGGCAATTATTTTCCTTTGGTGGACCCAAAACTGGCCATTTGATCTCAAGATTCCATTACCAAGAAGAGGTGACAATCTTTTGGTAATGTAAGAAGGTTTTCCCAATCCAAGGGTCATAGATTGGTTCATTTCCTTAACCAGCTCTGGGTCATTTATGTATAAGTGTTGCTTGTCTCCTGTTGAGTATGTATATGTTGAACCTGCATTAACCACTCACTTATTAACCTCAAAAACCAAATCAAATAAACTCAGTAAAGCAGAGTCTGTTAATATTTTTTAAAGATCAGGCCTGTGTAAAAGTGTGAGTGGGAAAGAAAAGAATTTGACGGGCAAAATAACTTTCGGAAAAAATAAGTGATGTGAAAAGACACAAAAAGACGTAAACCAAGTAAGAAAGCACACATAAACTCTCAACCAAAGCGAATTTAGTATATCCCATCAGAAGTAGGGGCGGGGCCTAAGAAGAGTAAAAAAGACATTTCCGCTACCCATGGGATAAAGAAGTTGTTTCTATAAAGATCGCCACGACTTACAAAAAAAAATCGGTTGTCTCCAAAAAGAACTATCTTCAATATATGAGCTTTGTGTTTTCAAAACTTGAAAACTATCCTCCGGGCAGGTATTTTTCACTTCTACGTTAATGGGATGTTTAGAAACAGAATCGTGAATATGAAACGAAAAAATGGTTCTTATGTTATTCTCCCAAAGACAAATAGTTACACAACTAAGGAAAGTTACTGTATATATTTTAAGAATAATGAGAATCAATTATTCATTAACCATTATTGATAAATATGTCTAACTATTCATGGATATTATTCATTATAAATATCTTTGTTTTTCCACCATTCATAATATTCTTAATCAATGTCAATAATACATTCATCATTAATATTTTATAAATAAATTTACTATCATAGCTTCCAAAATACATAAACATATGCTAACTAAAATATGTTTGGTTTTTTTAAAAAGTACACCATTATAATCGTCACGTAAATAGTTTCAAAATAAGCCTAATATTTAATATTTTTGGATCTAATCATACTATTATATATTACGAATTTATTTTTAATACTTGCAATTTATGCTCTTACTAGGAACATAGCCACGCGCGATGTTGTGCAAATCATTTTGATTATGAAGCCGACAACCTGAAACGATAATATTGTTTCAAATTTTGTTTTATTCTCTGTCCCTTTCGATGCTAATTTTATAGTTTGTTGTGATTTTAAATCAAAAATCAGATGACCTATAAATTCAAAGTTTAAATGTTCCATTGGTCAAAGATTTTGAAATAGTGTTTTTAACCAAAAGTATTTGTTGTTCTTGCCTTTTAAAGATCAACGTATGCATTAATTGGTGGTTTATAGTTTTACAACTTGTAATTGAAAAATAAAATGCAAATTTTATGTTTTAATAAAAAAATATATGATAAGAATACTCAAAAACTATCTTCGTTTTGATAAAAAATGATTGAGTACCAGAATATTTCAAAAAGATAGACCGATAGTAAAGTGAAGCAAATCAATTGTACTCTCATGTTCCATAGAGGAACTATTTATGAAAATCAAGTCGATTTATTCTAATTGAAAAGCAATATGAATCATTAACCTGGAAAAATGTGGCTTTGTATTAAAAAAATGATTTATCACATAGATCGATTGATGTTTCACAATGTTCCTCAATAAAAAAACATGTAATAATCAAATCTAAGAATAATAATAAATAGAAACCAATGCTTTAAAAGGCTTAACACAACATCCGTCATGGCATGCCGTGACTCAAGGCTTATGTATGACACGATGACGTTAAAGCTTATAGCATGCATGGGTCAATATACAATTTTGTAATATGGTATTTGTTTTTTCCTTACGTATTTAGTGTCTTTTAGTGAAGTAATAGATAAAGATATAAAGATGTACCTTGATTTCTTGGACATCGCAAGGTTCTTATATATGATAGAGGTCTACAAATAGCCTTAAAAAGTATGCTGCTAATAATTATACCTTGAATAATTAATCAGAAAAACTCAAGCAAACATCAATTAAATCAATTTAGACATTGTTTGGAAAAAAAAAAATAAGTAGTTTATTTCTTGGGTACATCTTTAGATGGACATAAACTAACTTATTGATAAACTAATTAGAATAGCTTTTTAGGAGTTTATTGTTAGTTTTTTCAATTATAACCTTGATTAATATTAATAGTTATTTGTTACTATTAATTAAAATAAATATTAATTATTCATCAAATGACACTCGCAACATATTATATTTGTATAAATGGTAAATTTAAAAATACACAATGATATTATTTGTATTNAACATTTTTTCTAGTAATATGTGATGGTTTTATAACCAATCACGGACAATTAAGAATGGTATAATGTATATTAAATAAATAAAACACATTTTTAATGTATTTAGTTGATATATGATTATGCATTTTTCATATGGTAAAAGTGTAAAATAAAAAATGAAAATGTATTGATATAAAACAAATTAATTTGTAGATATTCATGATATTTAATAGTATTATTAAATCTAAAAAAATATTCAATATTAGACTCAATTCGAAGGTATTGACGAGACAATTATAATGATGTAATTTGTTAAAAAAAACTGCATTTTTAAATGCATTTTAGTTCATGTACGATTATTTATATTAACATGATAAGGGTGTAAATCAAAAATGAAAAATGAAAAATGAAAAAGTAAGGGATATAAAGTAAATCAAATCACTAGTTATAAGAGTATAAAATGTAATTTTGAAATTGAAAATGATTTGAGGGAAGATCGTGGGAGGTTGTAAGCTTTAAGAACTGATAAAATATTCTTAATTAACTGTACCTCTTAAAAATTCAATAATAATTAAAACTCCTACTTTTTAATATAGTATAAATATATGATTATTTATATTAATATGATAATGGTGTAAAATAAAAAATGAAAACGTAAGGGATATAAAGTAAATCAAATCACTAATTATAATTAAGGGTATAAAATGTAATTTCGAAATTTAAATGATTTGGTGGTAGATCGTAGGAGGTTGTAAGCTTTAAGAGGTGTACAATATCCTTAATTGGTTATACCTCTTAAAAATTCAAGATAATCACAACTTAATCTTTTTTAATATGGTATAGATATAGATAAAACCATAAGGGCAAAAAATATGAAGAAAAAGAAATTGCGTGAAAAATATTTTAATTACTTTAGCATAAACAATTACAGAATAATAAAAAATTTCATATGCTTAATTCACCAGATCCAACAGCAAGCACCGGTTTAACTTAGGGTATTGGAGATGACAAAGTAGTTTTATTACTTATTTCATTTATAAGGACTCTTACTCCAAAGAGTATTTCATCCTTGATATTCATCGAAAAAGCAAACAAAAACAATATTTAATAAACCAAAAAAACTAAAAGATTCCTAATTTAAATGAAAGATTTTTAATAGATTTAGCTCCAAAAACAACAATAAATTAATAACCATATAAATGAAAAACAAAATTTCAAAACGATAGGGACGAAAATCGTAGTTTACTCGAATATAAGACAAATTAATTCATGTGTACTTATGATATTTAATAGTATGATTAGATACACATATATTCGATATTATGCTCATTTCAAAGGTATTGATGAGGCGATTATAATGGTATAATTTATAAAAAAGAAAACATATTTTTAAATGTATTTTAGCTCATATATGATTATTTATGTTAATATGGTAATAGTGTAAAATGAATAATGAAAAAACAAGGAATATAAAATAAATTAAATAACTAATTATAAAATTACAAAATGTAATTTAAAATTTTAAAATGATTTGATTTTGAATATCCGAAGATGACATGGTTATGGAGAGATATATGGATAAGAGTGTAAAATATATATATACTATAAGGTATAAAATGTAAGTTTAAAAACAATTCATTATGTATTTATGATATTTAATAATACGATTAAATAAAAAAATATTCGACATTTGTCACATGTTAAAAGTATTGACGGGGTGACTATAATAATATAATTTGTAAAATAAATAAACGTATTTTTAATACATTTTAGTTTATATATGATTATTTATATTAATATGATAAATGTGTAAAATGAAAAAGTGGGAGATATAAAGTAAATTACATAAGTAACTATAAGCGCATAAAAGTGTAATTTAAAAAATAAAAATATTTGATTTTCAAGGTGAGATCGTGGATGTTCAACAAACTTTAACTATTGTACATTTGACATAATAAGTTATATCTCTTAAAAATACATTGTTCAATAAGTTTTTAATATAGTACTAGAAGTGTACTCGCACAACGCAGCGAAATATATCTCGATTGTAATATTTCGTTTTTTTATCTTAGTTAATGTTATCATATGTTTTTATGTGGTTTTGAAAAAACAATAATATTTTTATTTTTGAATAAAATATAAATACAAAGATATATCATAAAAAATTGAAAGGAATATTGATATTGGTACCAAACTAACTATTTAAAGTCTCTCTTTTTTGTGTATTTCTTTAATTCATTTTTTATTTTTGTTAATAATATAACTTTTTATAAAGATAATAATTAAGTATTTTGTTAGAACTCAATGATTATCTTGATTATATTTTAGATTTTTTATATTCAAAATGAGATGTTTATCTTGTATTTGATTATGTTTATCTGCAGTTAATTATACGAATTCAAACATGGAGCTTTAATAAGTTGTACTTACGCACAACTTACTTATAATCTTGAAGTTTAAGTAATATGCATTAATAAACAGTACTTCGTGCAAAAAATTGGTTTTGAATTAGTTTTTGTCAAATGTTTTATAATATAGTATAAATAGATAGTTATTTATTTAATTTATTTATATCCTTTACTTTTTCATTTTTCATTTTATATTCCTATCTTATTAACATATATAATCATATATTAACTAAAATATGTTAAAGAATATGTTTCCTTTTTATTTTACAAATTACATCATTATAATAATCTCGTCTATACCTTCAAAATAAGCTCAATTTAAAACCCTTATCCCACACTATTTGACATTCATTGACTATTTGGTACTAATTACATTATTATAAATGGAGTAGTGGATTGCTAAAACCCGTTCAACATGTGGTTTTTATAATTAGATATGTTAATGTTAACCATTTTGTAAGAGTGATATTAACAAAAGATTACCCAATGTCTAAAATTACGCAATAATGGAAGCATTAGAGATCTCCCGAGACAACTACATGGACTACCTCGTATCAATTTTCATTAAGCGTGTACACAAAATATTTAGATTGTAATAGTGCTCGTGAATATGATGATTTAAATGATTGATAACAAAAAAATGTTATTTTATTTCTAACGTCTTTTATTTTATAAAATAATAATTAATCAAAATAATAATCATAAATGTTATTCTTTATTTGTTTTAGTTGTAAGAATACAATCCTTAAATTAATACAGTTTTAATAAAACAATAATTATAATTATAATTACTAGTTGTGTACCTGCGCATGCGGCGGGAGCCATGAATTTTAACGATTTTGAAGTTCCACTGGTTTTATAAGATAAGATTTAACGATGATATATGTTACACTTGGTCTTTACATATTAATACAATTTGAATAAATAAGAGTTATGGTTCCAATTACAGACTATCNAACGATGATATATGTTACACTTGGTCTTTACATATTAATACAATTTGAATAAATAAGAGTTATGGTTCCAATTACAGACTATCGATGAAAAAAATTGTATGACAGTTTAAAATCCAATATATTTAAAATCCAACATATTTAAACGACTCCACAAATGTATTCGATTTACACCAATAACAAAGAACCAAGAAACTTGAGTTTTAAGATATACACTCAAAATCAATAAAGAAAACTACAAATTTGACAGATCATAGCCATGAAAAGACAAAAAAAAGATGGGTTTTAGAATGAAATTTCCAACTGTTTACCCTATTTCTTGTCCAAAAACTCATATTAAGGTTGAATTAATACATGTATATATATATATATATATATATATTTCAAAAAAACCCAAGAACATATTAATTCAAACATATTATACAGTGCAATTTGGACAGCCTAACCCTAAAATATATAGTATATATGTAAATAAATAACTATAAAAGTATAAATCGTAAATATTAAAAATATTTTTTCACAATATATAAAATATATAATAATATAATTAAGTCAAAAACTATTCAATATTTGACTCATTTCGAATGTATTAACGAGACGATTATAATTGTGTAACATGTTAAAATAAAAATATATTTTAAACATGTTTTAATTGATATACGATTATATATGTTAATTTGATAAATGTTTAAAATGAAACATTTAAAAGTAAAGGACGTAAAGTAAATTAATTAATTAATTATGGGGGTATAAAGTGTAAATTTAAAATTATAATTTTAAAAAAATAGGTTGTGAGATGGTGAGTGCATGTGAGAAGAGGAGAGTGTGAAAAAGTGAAAAAATGAGTATAAAGAATATTTTGGTCATATAGTATTTTAAGATTTTAAAACTTTTGTTAAATTTGTTTAATAAGATAGTATAGATATGATTATAATTATTAATGTTAATTTTAATTTGTTTTAATCTTAAAAACATAATTAAGTTTATAATATTGAAAAAAACACATTTATTTCATACATTATTAATTAATTAATTTGATTAAAACTAGAAAATTAATAGGTATAGTTGAGAAATATCGAACAAGTTAAAAGTAACAAACTTAAAAAACTATAGGGGCTAAAAATAAAATTAACTGAAAATATAAATTCAGTTCTAGTGTTAATTTGTTGTTTAGTGTAAAGGGGATACGAAAACTTTAATAGATTTTGATAGAAGGGTATGAATAGAATTTGCGTTGTTTGAACGAGTGGCGGACATACATTTTATAAAGGTGGGGAAAGGCCCCACTCAAATGCAATTTTTTAAATATTATAGGTAAAATTTTGTTTTTTTTTACAGTCGTATGCTTGGTTCTTTCGGTTATTTTTGACGGTTCCTTCGGTGGCTTAGTCTGTTTTAATGAAACCTCCTCTCCTACTCTCTTGTTTGACAGTCGTTTTCCCCATATATTGCTAACGCTAGTTCTTGCAATCATGCTAATAATGATAACGTTGGCTAATGATTTTGTTAAATATATTTCAATCTATTGTTACTTTAGTTTTATATATGTTCAAACCAATTTGTATAGAAGGAAATTATATAAATTATATAATATAATTTGCTATTCCGTTAACCGATATGGTAAAAAAAAATCGAAATCGAAATGTATCATATTTGATTAACCGAATCGTTTAACCCGCACACCGAATAACCCAAACCATTTTTGTTTGATTGAGTTATTCGGTTTTGAATTTTTTTATATCTCACAGAGTCCAGTCACTTAAGTTTCTTACCCACCACTGATTTGAACACTCGTTTCTTCACTTATAGGTATCTTATTTTTTTTTATCTAGAATTTGAGTCTTTTATTGTCTTATTTTCATTTTTTTTATTTTCTGAAGTTAAAAGCATATATATATAAAGGGTTGGGTTCATGTGAGACCAAAGGTTTTTCGTAAGACCCGTAAGACCAATTTATGTTCATTAATCAACTTTATAAGTTAATAATCTAATGGTCTAAATGCATGGTGACAATTTTGTGATTATTGAGAAATCTCGTGGCGTTTATGAATGTTTAGATTGTCGGATTGTAGATCTAATTCAATGATTAAGAACAGGTCTCACAAAAAACTCTTGATCTCATATGATCCCAAATATATATATATATATATATATATATATATATAGAAAGAGAGAGAGAGAGAGAGAAAAGATGTTTGTATAATATAAAATTGAATATGTAATAAGTACAAGTATGATAGGGAACACAATATGTTTGATAGACCCACTTAGATTTTTGTGTTAGATTTTGAACATAAGAATCAAAAGGACACTGAAACAACATTTTGTACAAATATAATTCCACATATAATAAATCTTCACCATTTTTCTTTAAACTTTATCCTCTAAATTATTGGGTGTGCAGCAATTTACAGCCTGCTATTTTTATATATCTTTATATTGTAAACACCATTTTTTTTATATAAAATCTGATGGGAAATCTTTCGATATAAGACAAATAATTTGGTTATACAAAACATTTTTTTTGTTTATATGTATATATTCATACACAAGAAAATGTGCTACTTCACTATGGAATATGGATTAGGCTTTGTATGTTTGTACCTTGCATTTTCTAAATTTGTGAAAGCTAAAAAAATATCATATTAAATACATCATTATAATTAATCAAATTAATTAGAATATATATATATATATATATATAT
>NC_037540.1:30926751-30931269 GCF_001531365.2 Cynara cardunculus var. scolymus | reverse complement strand
ATTGATATATTTTTTTCAAATTTTTATGATATTTTCAAATTTATATTTTATTCAAAAATAAAATTATTATTATTTTTTTAAAAACATATAAAATTGTATTATAACATCGACATAGACAAAAAATAAAATAGAACATTAAAATCGAGATGTATCTCGCTGTATTATGCGAGTATCCTTCTAATATATATATATATATATATATATATATATATATAGAGGTTGATTATTATACAACCCTTGACATTTGTGCAACCAATACAATCCAATCTCAACCGTCCATTTCATTTGATTAATATGTGATTTCATAGAATTTTTGATTGTTTCCTAATATAAAGTATTGATCATAATTAATGAACTATATTCATGTTACATAAATATTCAAATCATAATAAATAAACTTTCATCATTTCCATAAATATATCAATTTATTGAGTTGCATTAGTTGTACAAATGCGATGAGTTGTATTTGAAACAATCTCTCTCTCTCTATATATATATATGTTATTAGATACAAACACAAATCATCAACAATTGTCCTTTACTTTTATAAAACCATTATATTGGATTAAATTTATTATCTAAATATAATACTTTTTAAAACTAAAAGAAAATTTATGCGACTAGTCGGATGATAAGGTGTAACATACCGTATTGTTTCCTCCATTGTTCAAAGTATGGGAAGAGGGTACACGTGTAATCATCACCAACGAAATCTCCATGACTGGAGCTTGAGCTTGAAGCTTTCATGGCGATTGTGGCAGACTGGATTTTCTGCATCTCAGGCACATTCCCATACAGAAAAGACGGTTTTGGCCCTATGATTCCTTGCCTTTGAAGAATCCATCTCACTCTCTGAGGTTTCAACCATAAGATATTCAAGAAATACAAGGCTAAAATGGTAACTACAAGCAAACCCACATGGACAAGAAGATGATCAAGATCCAATGAAGAAAAGGCTGCTTTCATTTTCATTTAATTTTATGGGAGTCGATGAATCTTCAAGAGATGGAAGACTACTTATAATGGATCATGTAGAGATTGGATTTGCTACTATATGAAAATGTACAAGCCTTTTATGCATAATGTACAAGTCGGTCATGCAGGAGTGCTCTGGGCTTGTGTGTTTTGGGTCTGGAGAAAGTTTTGTAGTGCGTCACACTTTGGATTTATTTCCCATTAGACCCCTTGTACTTTTGTAACTTTTACACTTTGGTCCTTCTAGTTTGAACATTTTGTATTAAGGTTTTCAATTTTTTTGGTAAAAAAATAGAGAGTGGTGGTTAATTTTATTAGGTTTTCGTTGTTTGTTGTTGGTAAGGTGACAATTTTAAATGTCATTAAGGTTATTAAAGAATATTATTTGGAAGTCTTTGTAAAATGATGTTTTCAAAGTTGAGATGATAACGGTTAGTTTTGATATGGATTGTAGTCGATTAAAATTGATGGAGGTTTTAGTGGATAATGATGTTTTTTTTCCGATATAGAGGGGGGCGGCCCCTCCAATCAAGAAAAAAAAGTAAAGACAAACTTTTTGGATTTATTAAACTTTTTTATAAAAAACAGGAAGCAAAACCAAGGACAACACTCAGGAGGAAGCTAAATCGAAGCAACCTCCAGAAAGAAGCAAAGCTCAAAGGGGGTCGAGGAGAGGAAATGAACCAACCACTAGGAAAGGTTCCAGACAAGCTTAGCACGGACAACAATAGGGGAAGGCTTCATGATAAGACCAATCAGCCTGGACTGGACATCATCAGAGATGGTCTTGACCATCATGTCAGAGGATCTTCTCTTATTCTTGAATATGCAATTATTTCTTTCCTGCCAGAGGTGGTAGACAGTTTCAACAAGCACTAAGCGTCGAACGATAGACCAAACGGTCTTGCCTTTGGTGGCTTGGTGGAACATACTGATAATATGAGTCCAGTTATCTGGAATAAGAGGGAGGTTCAGCTTTGGCTTAAGGCCATTCCAAACCTGATTAAGAAACGGGCACTCAAAAAATAGATGCTGATGAGAATCAGGCCCGTTAAGACAGAAAACACAAGACATGTTTGAGGGCGACCCAAATAATGAATGCATGTCTGGGGATGTTTTGAGAGAACCAGATCATATGATGCCACTCGACATCTGGCTCATTAGGGCGGATGGAGATCCTAACCTCATGGACAGAGAAAGAAGTGAGACGACCATCCATTTTTCTCAAGAGGAGTTTATCAGGGACAGAAGGAAAGAGGACAGGAGGGGAGATGTTTTTTTCTTTATGATATATTACTAGATATAGAAACTCAATATGAAGTTCTTTGACATTTAATAGTGACTCTCTCAACAACCAAAAATTCATGAATCGTTGTATTTTATGGTAATTAAAAAAGATGAGATTGTCATATAAAGAACAAATGGATTGATGAACCATCATAGTTTAACTTTGGTAAATATCTGAAGTGTATGATGACAAAACACACACACACACACACACACACACACACATATATATATATATATATATATATATATATATATATACCTAGTAGATAAGTAACTTGGCTGTCACGTGTTGTTTTATTGTGCGACGGTTATAAGGATTTCCCGCCTAAACAAGTATGTAGACACAATTTACATTACTGATTCAAATGAATCTATTTAATTGACATTTGTCCCTGTAAAACATAACTGATTTCTGTATGAAAAAGGATTTCTTTTCAAATTCTTAAATAAGCAAAAGTCTGGATTTCCATTCCTCAGACTTATAAGTCTGATATCTACAGACTTTTTCCCAACGTAACAACACAACTCTGAGTTCTTGTGCTTTAGAGTTTCTTTGTAGGCTTGAGAACAAGTCTGAACTCCTTTTCCTCAGTTAAAATTCAGAGTTGTCTGCCAGACTTATAAGACATACCAGTATAAAAGTCTGAGGACAAGTCTGAACTCCTTTTCCTCAGTTAAAATTCAGAGTTGTCTGCCAGACTTATAAGACATACCAGTATAAAAGTCTGAGGACAAGTCTGAACTCCTTTTCCTCAGTTAAAATTTAGAGTTGTCTTCTAGACTTGTAAGACATACAAGTATGAAAGTCTGTATAAATCAGAGTTGTGAGTCTGAATTTAACTCTAAAGTGGCCTCCAGACTTCTAAGTATGAAAGTAGGAATTCAAATGAAGCCTGACCTGTGAAGTCTGAAAGTAAAGTGTAATTCAGACTTATAAGTATGAATGTAGGAATTCAAATGAAGTCTGAGCTGTGAAGTGTATGAATTTATGGTTTTCGATTACTTGGATTCCACTAAAAGTCATGTATCACTTTCAGATTGAAGTATTTCGATGGTACAATCGAAATATCAATCGGATAAAATTTAGTGGTTTTTCCCGAACAGAGAGTTTTCCCGTGTTATCAAATTTGTGTTCCGAAAATCCAATGACGAAATCGTAGCTTTTCCCTCAAACGGTCGGAAACTGCCATACGGCAGTTAAAAAACCGAGTTTTCAAAACAGAGTCAAAACCGGGTTTAAAATTTCAAATTCGGATTTTTGAAGCATTTTTCACAAAGCAATATTACCCGAATAAAATCAGGGGCTCTGCACCTTGGACCCTGCCATTGGGGGCGCTGCCCTGAACCCCCGTCATTTAGGGGCTTCGCCCCTAAATCAAAATAAACTCAAACATGTATGCACTCCGCACCTTCCTTACTTGTTCGATATTTATCATGATTACATTGGTCAACAAATTAATCTCATTACACTTAAATGACATTAGTGATACAAATCACCAACATGAAGTAATCAGATATTGGTTATTTATCAAACTTACAACATTATTTTGAATTGTTTTGTTCCAGACTTAGTTCCATGGTTTATTTCCAGACTTAGAATACAACTCTAAACTTTCTTCAGAGTTGAAGTTCAGAGTTACGTTTCTGAGTTATAAGAAGTCAAAATTCTTGTGACTCAGAGTTATGATTATAGATTCTTTCTAGACTTTGAAGCAGGGCTGATCCTAAGATTTTTGATGCCGTGTGAGAAAATAATAAAATATGCCCCTAACCCTATTTTTTTAAGCCAATGAAACATGCAATTTTTTAAAGAGTTTAGAACCTATTCAAGCTAAGTATCTCATCCCCATGTTGATTTTTATTAATTATAATAAAACAAATACAATGAGGGGAACATAAAAACCAAAACCCCGAATACAAAATATAAATGATAAAAAGATAAATTTTGGATTAAGATCGTGCTTCCTTCTTTCCCAATTTTCCCTTTTCCAAATTTAAATTAGCAAAATAGAAACTTTATTTCAATATATGAGACTCAAAAGACAAGGAAAACTATAATTAGTTTTTGTTGATCCTCTCTCTCAGTAATTTGATGATAATCTCTTTTTCCTTTCACGTTGTATTTGTGTCTCTGTATTTTCAGTTCTAGCGATCATCACTGAGTATGTTCAGTGATCGCTGAAGAACTTGCATTGTAAATTCATCAGAGACAAACAATACTTCAAGAAGACAACACTCACACCAAAGATCCTT
>NC_037540.1:30905466-30926651 GCF_001531365.2 Cynara cardunculus var. scolymus | reverse complement strand
TCAGAGGTCAACTCATCAGAACCTCTGGCGCTTCTAACAGAGGCTCTGTGGGTTTGAGCTGAGCAAGTACTCATTTTCTCTGTGGATTTTCAAACCGTTTAGGTAAAGGTGTAACATTATAAGAAGGCCTGGCACATATCATAGAGGCTCTGTTACCCTTAGGTCTCTGACAAAAATCTCTTAATAGTTCTTGTCTATTGATATAGTGCGCGTGGTTCTATGGATAAGGGTTAGAACCAACACACGCGTGTCAGAAAAGGGGGCGCACGTCATCAATCGCGCGTCTTTCGAGCACGGCGTGTCATACTTTTTGAGCCGTTTCAACCTAAAACCACTCATCACGACCTTTCGTCAATAAAACGGTTCAATTCAAAATTCTCAATATAAGTACCCCTTTCCCCCCAAATCAAAAACCTTTACCACTCTTATATTCTCCGGCGAACCTGAACTTGCGAACCTTCATACAAAACCTGCAAAAATGTCTTCCTCATCTGCCTCAGCTCAATCCGTCAACGTCTCCAGTGACAACGAAGTCACACAGGCCCAAGCTCTAACGTCTCACGCCCTATCCTTCGTCCAAAACCGATACGAGAAGGTCGTGCTCTTGAAAAAGCCAAACAACTACTACTTCGTTCCATCACACACAGGTTTTCCTGAATTCACTTTCCCCCTCCTCGAAATTCTAAGAAACCATCCCCTTTTCTATGCCCTGTCTGCTACCAAACCGACCCCTAAGTCCTATATAACCCAATTTATTTTAAGCTCTTACATAACTAATTTGGACAATACGGGTTTTGAACAATGTTGGGTACGCCTCTCACCCTACGAATAAATCTTTGGTACCCTTGGAATTGAATGTGGACAAATTGCGAACTGCCCTTCACTTACCCACCCTGGAAGACCTTAATTTGAATGCTTATGCTGCAACCCCTACAGATGAGGAATTAATTCAATTCCTTGAATTCCATTCCTATGCAACCCAAATCATCAAACGGACTCAATTCAAGCGCAAAGGACTACCCCCTATCTGGAATACCCTGTTTTCCATCGTGAACTGTTGCCTGACAGGGAAGGCTGGAAGCCACGACCAGACGTCTCATGCTATGCTTTAAATCGTGTATGGAATCTACTTCAACCTACCTCTGGATTACGCACAGCTTATATTCGAGGATATGGTTGGATTAATCAAAAAGAAATGTGCGACACAAAGGGGAGAAAAGTCCAAGGTCAAAGCGCAGAAGAAGGCCAAGGAAGACATGAACCAACCAAACTTAATTCTACAACGGTTCCTTGGTCTTGTCTTTGGAGATTTGTTAGCTTTGGAGATTTGTTAGCAGCAAAGCTACCTTCTGTGGAGCCCAACGCAAGGCTGTACCCGTTCAAAGAATTCCACCCAACTGAGCATGAGCAAGGGTACAGAAGCCCCAAACCCTTATCAAAAGCCATGCTCAGGTTCCTTAGTCACGGAGATAGGAAGGCCTACAGACGTGGATTCAGGAGGCCAGAGCCGGTCCCTGAGACCCCACCACGCATAGGAATCCCATTAGGTGAGAAAATTAAAAAAAATGAGGGTTGAGGGACGAACGGAGGAGCCAGAAGTGGCTGGTAAGGTGAGTGAGGCTGGCCCTAGAATCCCAAGTCCCCCACCTAAGAAGACGAAGAAGACACAGAAGGGTGCCGACTCTTCTGTGAAGAAGAAGGGGAAGAAGAGGCTTGCAGAAGAAGAGGGCCCAAGTAGTTCTCTAGAGAAGCCTAAAAAGAAGAAAACCAAGAAGGCCCAACCGACAGAGGTTGTGGTCACAGAGGCAGCAATCGAAGAGAGCCTCACAGAGGCTACTACTCCCAAGCGCAGAAGGTTGCACAAGGTCGTACAAGAGGAGTCCTCAACGGCGCAGATCCATGATGTCATTTTCAACCTCCAACAAGAGTTCAGAGCGCCAATTGACGTGACAGAGTTGGGGACAGAAGTCGTCTTAGACGAAGAAGAAGAGGAAGTGGAGTTAGGAGAGGGAGAAAGAGATACCACAGGTACACATCCTAGCCCTCCTCCCAGTGCTACTCACACTTCTAGGGGCCCTGTTCTAGAGGGATCCCCTATTGAACAAGGCGAGCACACGCCAAGCCCAAACCAACCTAACCTCGCAGAGGACATTCTTCAGTCCTCTGTCGATCGCACAACCGGGCAACCACCTTCTACTCCTACATCCTCTCAAAAGGATGAAGGTTTTACTACAAGAGTCCCATCGCCCAAGGACTCGCCACATCCCAGAGAGGCATCTGTTGCCTCTCCACACATGAGTGACCAACCAGAATGTGCTTTAGAGGCATATGTGAGAGTCACCGCGACAGAGGGTCTAGAACGCCCAATGTCTCCACTAGATCACTCTGCCATGTTAGGCTCTGAACCTACAGGGCACAAAATCTACAGAACACTAGTAGGCTCTCCTCTTGGAGAAGTTCGAGGATCTGGTGGAAGTCCCTGAGCAGACTACGAATAACCAGTCGTTGAGGGCGCCTCACGCTCCGAGGCTACTAGGTCACCATGTGTTGGTGATCTAGGTACCCAGGATGTCTACGTGACGAAGGGGGAGCTTTAAACCTTCGCCACAGCGGTATTCCAAAAGATAGACAAGTTAAAAAGCTTGTTCATCTCTCGCTCGATGACAGAAGACCTCGCCCCCATCACAGAGGCTCTGAAGGAGTTGAGCTCTACAACGGTAGAATTCAAGACAACACTCTCAACCCTTCAGAGCTCTGTCCTACAGAAGGATGATCTCACAGAGGCGTTCAATGCTCTGACCCTCAATCCTTCTTCAATCCAGACGTTGAAGACATAAGTATCAGAGTTGACCGCCTAGTTTGCCGCTGATTTCGTCTCCGCGGGCTATACAGACTACTCCAAATTCAAAGACGAAATCAAGCAAATGTTCACTTCTGCAGTCACTTACGGCGTGGATACCAAGTCATCCAGGGCCAATATCAACCATCTAGCCATTCGCAGAGAGCTAGATGCGATGGTTGAAGCTCTGGGAGACATCGTGTGCAAACATACAGACCAACTTCTTAAAGAGGCCCGAGCCTCCAACACGGCGATCAGAGACTGCACTTCCCAGCTCGTGAAAGAGGGAGACCTCCTTAGAAGCAAAATTTATCGAAGCGTCTCCAAGTTGTAGTGGTCGACAGAGATAGACATAAGCCACGCCTCCGTGCTCGCAGAAGAGGTCATTAAGAAAATGAAGAAGGCGGCCACCAAGATTCTGAAGAGATTGGAGAAGGCTCCCCTGGAAACATGCAAGGCAGAAGCCACCAACCACCATGACGATCAAAGAGATGATGACCATGATCGTCATGAGGGGGAGAAGAGGGCTGAGAAGAAAGATGAGCCAAAGAAGACTTCTGCCAAAGGCATCAAGATAGTGGACTCTACAGCTGCCTTGTTCTCAAAAGGCAAAGAAAAGGCACCAGTGCCTAAAGGCAAAGGCAAAGCTGTGGAGGAGTCACCACAGAAAGGGTCGTCAAGCATAGAGACTCCACAACAAATAAATGAAGAGGAGTACAACGACCCAGCACTCATTCAAGCTTTAAAGGAGTCTCTGGCAGAGGCTCAAGCAAGAAAGGGCAGAGGCCCCATCCACAAAGCAAGAGAAGGCCCTTCATCAAAATTCCCACAAGTCCAAGAAGAAACATCCACAGGTACGTTTGACGCTCTGCACGGAACTGTCAAACCTATCCTTGCAGAGGGGTCCACCCAGAAGCCAATTCTTGAAGAAGAAGAAGCCAAAGTGCTAGAGTCCGCCACAGTAGGAAGGGTCTTTGAAATATTCGAATCAATGAGCAAGATTCCCATGCAACAAGTTCGCACAGAGCCTGCTTCTACTGTGGAAGATATTTTGCTGTGGAGATACTCTGCAGTAGACACAGAGCCCCCCTATGATCCAGAGCTCACAGGTATTCCTTCTGCCGCTGCCAAGTTCCAGTTCTCTAAGCTCACCAGCACGTGATTGTGTCTCTTGAAACAATTTCTCCAAGGACCCTGCTGAAGAGGACGGTGCTCTATGCTCAATACATTGTGAAAAGGGATGACGGCAACCTGTACACGTTCACAGATGCTGACCTCCACAACCTCTGTGTATTTGATTTGATCCTCTTGCACAAAATTCTCAAAAAATACATGGAGAGGAGGTTAAGCTATGCTCTGTCGCTTAAAAGGCTTATCGAGGTCATGCGCGCACAAGTTTAGTACTACAGCCAGAAGGACTTCGAGATAGCAATGAGGTTAGCCCAGTCAGATCTTAAGATCACCCCTCCAAACAACAGGCCAGGATGGATACTTAGGTGTCATCCCAACTCCATTGTTCGCAACCCCATTTTTGGGTTTGTGTTCTTGGACAAAGATGACATCCTAAGGTTCTTTGATCCGACAGAAGCAAACAAGTACTCCACAGAGACTCTTGAGTGGATATTCAAAAGAACGCTGGCAGAGGTGAACAAAGGGCATCTTAGGATGGATGAAGTGTCTGGCATTCTGGAAGCTATCAGGATTCAAGTCAACTTCAAAGAATGGATCTTCAATGTCTACAAAACCATCAAAACCGACATGCTATATGCCGTAGACGACTATCCAGACTCCGCGGTTGGATAAACTTCTGTAATAGTATTGGCCTATGCAACACAATTTTGTAATTCTTTCTTTATGTAATTCTTTTTCAGAGGATGAATTTTATCTCCTCTTGTAATTTCTTTCAATTAAGTCATTTCTTGCATTAAATTGTCAATTTTTTTACTTTTTCATACTTAGGGGGAGATTGTTAGCTCTCATATTTCATTTAATGTAAAAGTATGAAAAAGTACTACTGCAAGTGTTGACAGAAGAGTTCTACCACAGAAKAYCACAKAGGACCAACAACAGAAGATGTTCAAACGTACAAGTCAAAAGTGACAGAACCTCTGTTGTCTATCATAGAGATTCGGGAAACTTGTCCTCTGTAATCAAAAGCATACAAGTCTAGAATGACAGAACCTCTGTTGTCTCTCACAGAGTTTCTGGAAGCCGATCCTCTAGCATCAAGAGCTTACAAGTCACATCCAGCAGAGCCTCTGGGATGGCTCACAGAGGATCTGCAGTATTATCTTCTGTGAAGAACTTCTTTACTGTTTTACTTAGGTAGTTAGCTGCTCGTGCTTATCACGTGACTATGTTTGTAATCTGCTTTATTTGAACGACTTAGATTATTTCACTTGTCTAGGTCATGTCAGAAAAGCCGTTAGGAACTAGTATAAATAGCAGCTTAGGCCTCTGTAATTCTGTGTGCTTCTGTATTGTAATTGAAAATCATTTGAAGCTATTCTCTCTAGTTCATCATCTTCATTCTACTGTGTGTTCTTAATCCATTACTCTGTTTTGTTCATATAATTGTTTCCACTGCACTGTAATCGTTCTAAGAGTTCATCCAGAGTAATTGATTAAATACCAAGCTGAATCTAAAGGTCCTAACATACTATATAAGTTTTCTTAAGTTATAAGTTTAAGAAAAAGTACAAGAAGGGAAACTAAAATTGAAAGCATGTTCACTGACCGAAGATTGTCAGTGAATGTAAGAGCATATTTTAACACATAGACATGTATCCCTATTACTCTTTTTAGGGATCTTTTTCAGTGATACTGATGAAATACTTATATTTTCAAAAGGAGTACATGTGTTACAACAGTACATTCTAGACTTATTACATATAAGTTGTACACTGAAAGAAAAGACATAGAAAGATAAGATTTACAAGACAAAAAATTCTATCTACTCTAAGTCATTGAAGTCGATGTAACCAAGTACTTCTTCTCTAAGCATCTTTCGATGTAGATTTTTTTTTCGATCTTACGGTCTATCGTCTCACCATAAAGGTCATTGTTCAACCAATATATTAGATAATCTAGATGTTCTATTGGAAAGAGACGGAGCTCATACACTCTCTGAAAGCTGTGTTTGCCATCATAGTCAAGAAATATAAATCCAAACTCAGGCTTTAGGTGCATAGAGTTGGGTGTATAAGGACCCTTCGCTGGAAAAGATAGGTTCAACATAGAGATGTCTGACTTCTCCAAATCCTTTAGGACTTCCTCGAAGGAGAACTTTGTTTCATATTCATTCCTCAGAGTTGGTCCATCATTAGAATTAGAAGGTTTTCTTCTTTCACCTTGCTTCAATGTTGGCTTTGTAGGTACAACAACAAATTTGGACATCTTCTTGATTAGCTCGCTGAGGATGTCTTCAGTTATTGGTTTGTGCCTTGACTTTGAGTGCTGAATGGCATGGAGGATTTCCAGCCATTCACTGTAGCCATATTGTCCAAGGTAGGAAGGGTACTCGACGACAGCGTCAAGGTTGTCTCTGATGAGCATGGAGATAATAATTCCACCATCTTTCTTATGACCACTGATTGTGACGTTAGTGATACGTCGGGGATTAATTCTTTTATTTATACGATCTGCACTCCATCTCTTGTCTCGGTCGTTCAGCTTTATTGCTTTTTTACGTTCAAATTCTACAATTGAGAGAAATTTAGCTTGGGCCTTGACAACGTTCACCATCTTTTTAGACATTTTCTTCGGAAGAACTTGAGAAGCAAGAGACTTGGCTAGCTTGAGGCTGTCCTCAGTCTGTTGTCGTTGAATTTGGAGTTCTTCCTCATCCTTGAGTGCTTCGAGTCTTTCAGCTTCGGCAAGGAAGTCGATGTCACCACAACCAGAGGTACGAAGAAGAATTTTTACTCTAGTTTGGTCAAGTGACTCCTTAAGCCAAGTCATTTGTTGGTCGCTAGAAACACTAGAAGTTGGGTTTTTAGATACCCATTCAACTAGACGACCACAGGTGGTAGAAAGAACAGTAGAAGAGAATTGATAGAGAGAAGTGATGACAACAAACCTGGAGGGTTCAACATGTCGTTGAGGATTGATAAGCTTGAAGACAACTTTCAAGTTTCCTTCTTCAACAATACCTTTGTGTTTGGAGGAGGTGTTTTGGTTCTTTGTAGATGTCATTTTATCTTTCTCCTTCTCCTTCTCCCCCTAGGATGAATATTCCCTAAGAGAGACTCCTTTCAGAGCGGTAACTGGTTTGGTATGGTATTGAATAGTGAAGTCTTTGTCATCCTCGTCTTCATCATCATCAGCAGCAGCATCAAGATCTTTTCCAGCATCAGGAAAGGAAAGAGGATCATCAGCTTCATCATCATCATCATCTTCATCTTCCTTATCACCAGCATTAGCTGCAGAGGTGATAGAAAGGTCTTTGTCTTGAGCATCAGCTCTAACAACATCATCAATTTCCTTTGCTTCAACAACAACTTCAGCAACAGCTTCAGCTTCATGGGAGGTGATGGCATCTACAACTTTAGCAACAGCTTCATTTGCTTCAGCTCTTTCATCGCTTCAACATCAGCTTGTGTTATAAGGACAGCAACATCAACAACTAAGTTTTCTCCCCCTCTTTGTCATCAGCAAAATGAGAAATGAGATCATCAAGACTTTTAGCAATTATATCCAATCGGTGTTCAAGCTCGACCAGAGACTGAGTTTTAAGAAGACCAAGTTCGAGCGCTTGATCCAGCGATAGACGATCATCAGCTGTGAAGGAGGGTGCAGGAATTGGCGTTGGACATTGAAGAAGATCTAGTATCTGCTGCATGATCTCACCATGCCTGGTCAGCTAAGCCTGTGCTTCATCGACTTTGCTGTTGAGAGTAAAGATGGCCTCAGCATTGGTGCAGACATTTGCTTGGATCGCATATAGCAGTTCCTTCACATCATTGACTTCAGCATTGACAGCTGAGAGGTCAGAAGAAAGGTCTTCCCGAAGAGGCATGTCATTATGGACTTGGTCCATTTTGATCAAGACAGTGTCTACTGCTAGGAGAATCAGCTTGACATTGTCAGCCATGTTGTATTCTTCTTCCATGACTGGTGGTTCTTTATTGCAAGGACCTGAAAAAAAGGGGTAGGTTGGTAGAGTACTTGAGGGGTCATCAGCACCATCTGAAGGATTGATGATGGTTCTTCCTGGTTGCCTTCAAGAGGATAGGCTGCCGTTGACTGAGGTATCTTGAGAGGAGTGACCTCAGGTTCTCTGGTGATTTGCTCATCATCAGCGAGGACAATCACTGATGAATCACCAGCATGTGTCGAGACCAAAGAAGAAGGATAAGAGAAGATTGCTGAGAGTGGGGGAAGTAGGTATTCAACAATGGCTATGATGATATTCGCACCTTCAGTGATTTGGGTCACTGAGGCGGTTGGGAGAGGAGCCACATGTACATCAATGACTGGAGAAATAACTGAAGAGCTAGGAGGGGTTATAACAGAAGTTGCCTCGGGGGTAAGCCTTTTGAGAGGTAACAACCAGGGATGTGGGTATCCCTTTTTTTTGGATTTCCTGGCCCTCGTTGAAGAACCAAGAGTGGTTTGAGAGGAGGATATTTTAGAAGAGATGGTGGTGGTGGTTGGGATAGATTGAGGGGGGTTTGCCTTAGTCTTGACCACCAGAGCAAGGGAAGAAGAAAATACAAACACATTTGTAGAAGATGAAATAGTACTACAAGAAGATGAGTATGATGGGGGAACTAACCTACTTTCTAGGTCTCTAGATGAAGCAATCAGATAAAGGTATCTTTATCAACCAAAATAAATATGTTAGAGATATGCTGAAAAAGTTTGATCTATCCAACAACTAATCTATGAAGACTCTGATTGGCTCCTCCTCTCTCACTGGACAATGAGAAAGTACTGCAATGTGCGCTGCACGAGGTATCTAGAAGAGAGAAAAGGGCAATATCTTTAGGTTTTGACTTATGATCAAAGATTCTGGACCCAAGCCTGCAGATAGCCAGGTTGCCTTCTGTGGAGTAGTTGTTGCTAAAGATCTTAGCAAACACCATACACAGAAATCTGGTATAAGACACCACCTTTTCCCTTTGACGCTTGTTCAGCTTCAGCACCAGGTCTTCAAAGATAATGCCAACAAAGTTGATTGGCCTCTGGCGAATGATAGAATCGCTAATGTTCAATGAAACTCTAGACGCTTAGTCTTGTTCACCAGTTTTGCCTCCCATGCACTGAATGAAATGGGAAAACAAATATTGCCATACCGCTAACATGTGGTTCTTCTCAATCTTTGAGACCAATTTGAGGGGATCGCTGGAGTCCTTCTTTGTTGGCCAAAAGGACCCATTGGTAGCTGGAGAGCAGTCCTTAGTGTGGCTACACCAAAACTGACAGTCATCATGTTAAAGGTGAATGAGATGTTTTCTCCACCGGTTTGCCAGTCTTGTTAGTTTCTTGCTTGAATTCAACAGTAAGCCAGAATTGCTGAAGAACTTCTTTCACCATGACAGGTTCAGGGGAGATAGCAAAGAAAATCGGAGAGTTCTTGAGGAATCTAGCAGCGTCCTCAAAATGTGGTTTATTGGCTGGAATGTCTAGAAGTGCCACATGGTTGTTGGGGCTTATAAGACACTTCGTGAATAGTGAAATTTACGTTCTTGGTAGACATTAATAGTACTATATAATAGAAAACAGAAGATAACATGTTTGTTAAAAAAACAAGATAAAAGTATAAACTTCAAGTTTTGAATCGATAAAACTTCTTTTAAAAAAAATCCACAATAAGATTTAGGGGTTTTAAAAAAGAATAAGTATATAGAAACTTTAGATTATAACCAAGTATAAGAATGTGTTAATAATTTGTATGCTAGTTGTGTAAGAGAACAAGTTCTTAAATAACATAACAAGAGTTTCTTAGAAGAAGAACATATCAAAATAAGAAGAAAAGGGTTATCAACCTGTGATTTTTAGAAGAAGGTTGATGGTTTTTGAGCGTTTTTTGTGTTCTTGCTTGCAAAAGTCTTAGAAGCAGAGGTTTGATAATAGTTTTTTTGTAATCATAAGGAAAAATGAGAGAAGAGGTCTCATATTTATAGGTAGGAGGAAAGAGAAATGGAAAGAGGAGAGGGGAAAATACGACTTAAAAGTTGTGCAATGATGACAAAGTTAGCACGTCCTCATCCACGATTGAAATGAATTAAGAGGGGTCCCGTGTGTCAGAACGGTATACGCATCTAAAAAATCATATCATTTAAACAAAATGACGTCAGAAGACGTTTCATTTTCCATTTCCTTTTAAACAAGAAGTTTCAACATATCTTTGACATACTTATTTTGGTTGATAAAAGACCTAGAAAGTAGGTTAGTTCGCCCATCATACTCATATGATATTCTTTCTTCATGCGATCAGCGAACCGAAAACACAAAGAGGGATTAGTGGAACCAAAAATAATATCATCGAGATAAATTTGGACTATAATGATGTGACCTTTAACTTTTCTAAGAAATAAGGTTTGGTCAATATTTCCATCGACAAATTTCTCAGAGATGAGAAATGAGGAGAGGGTATCATACCAAGCATGAGGGGCCTGTTTTAACCCGTAAAGAGCTTTATCCAATCTATAAACACGTTAGACATCCTTCTACATACTTTGTTATGTCTTTCTTCAATTTAGGCCACCAATAAAACAGTTTTAAATCTTTATACATTTTATTGGTACCGAGATGAATACAATACCGAGATTTGTGGCTTTCCTCCAAAATAATCTCCTGGACATTCCCATAGCGCAGTATCCAGATTCGTCCTTGAAAGCGCAAAATTCCTTTGTCGTTCTTTTCCAGGGTGGAAATCATTTTACCCATTCGTTCAAAATTGGAATTATCGTCTTTAACGACTTCTTCTTGACACTTTAAAACTATACTGTGGAGATCTGGCAATAGGTTCATTCTCATTGTTATGGCTAGATCGTACCACTTTTCTCTTTTATGCTCAAAGTGTCTGCTATCACGTTGGCTTTCCCTGGATGGTAGAGAATCTCGTAGTCATAATCCTTTACCAGTTCAATCCATCGTCGTTGCCGCATGTTTAATTCTTTTTTACTGAACAGGTGTTGGAGACTCTTGTGATCTGCAAAGATCTGACATTTTGTTCCCAGCAAGTAATGTCTCCAAATATTTAGAGCAAAAAATACGGCTGCAAGCTCCATGTCGTGCGTTAGATACTACTTTTCATGATCCTTTAATTGTCTGAACGCATAGGAAATCACCTTTCCCCTCTGCATCAATACATAACCCAAACCCAACTTTGAAGCATCACTGTAGACCACGAAATTTTTAGATCCCTCTGGCAAAGACAACACCGGAGCACTGCAAAGACGATCTTCCAATAGCTGGAAAGCTCTTTGCTGATTCTCTTCCCACTGCAACTTAATGTTCTTCTGAGTCAACTTAGTTAATGGTACTACGATTCTCGAGAAATCCGGAATAAATTTCTAATAGTAGCCTGCTAACCCCAAAAAACTACAAACTTTAGAAGGAGTTTTCGGCGCATCCCATTTTTATACCGCTTCAATCTTAGTAGGATCACTTTCACTCCTGCCTTAGCTATGACGTGACCCACAAATTCGACATCTCTCTACTAGAATTCACACTTAGACAGTTTTGCATACAACTTTTCTTTCTTCAGGAGTTCAACAATCAAATGAAGGTGTTCAGCATGTTCTTTTTCAGATTTCTATAAGAATATCATCGATAAACATAATAACAAATTTATCGAGATATTCACTACATACCCGGTTCATCTCTCTACCCGGTTCACTACATACCTGGTTTGGAAAGCAGTCTTAGCAACATCTTCATCCCTGACGTTCAACTGATGGTACCCCGACCGCAAATCAATTTTTTAAAAGTAACTGGCTCCCACCAGTTGATCGAATAAATCATTGATTCTTGGTAAATGATACTTATTCTTAATTGTCAGCATATTCACATTCGCATCGATGTCTTTCTTTTTGACAAAAACAATTAGAGCACCCCAAGGTGAAGTACTCGGTTTGATGATACCTTTGTCAAGAAGATCTTTCAACTGCGCAACCAATTCTTTCAATTCTGACGGTGCCAACTGATATGAAGTTCTAGCTACTGGTGCTGCCCCGGGTACTAAATCAATTCTGAATTCGATAGACCTATCAGGCGGTAGACCAGTCAAATATTCCAGAAAGACTTTTGGATAATCACAGACAATCAGAATTGACTCTTGCTTATCTTTCTCTTTCTTTGAATCGATCACATAGGCTAGATAACCATGGCATCTTTTCTAAATACATTTACGAGCTTTACAAAACTAATAACAAATTGGAATGGTGATCCTACCGATCAACATAAATAACAATCAGCCCTTTTTCTGGAAAGTTGATACTAATCATCTTCTTGATACACCAGATACAGGCTTGATTTCTTGCCAACTAATCCATTCTCACCACAACATCGAATTCTTTCATCGGCATAAGAAATAAACGGATTGGCAGCCCACACCCCTCAATTTCAATTATACAATTATTAAACATATAGCTAACAGATACTTGACTATTAGCAATATCAACCACTAATGTATTGTCAAGGGGCACAAAATTCATATATGCACACCTAGCAAATGATGGTGATACGAAAGAAAATTTTGCACCAGAATCAAATAGCACTTTAGCACATATAGATTTAACAAGAAAAGTACATGTTACCACGTCTAGCATTGTTCGACCTCACTTTTTGTCATCTGAAAAGATCGGCCCCGCGCCCCTCCTTGTCCTTCCTTCAGTACATTAGGCCTTCCACAAGTACTTGGGTATTTCCTGCCATGGTCAATAATGGGGCTCTAAACTACGGGCAATTCGGTCGAATATGATTAGGTGAATTGCACTGAAAACATCTTTTAGATGTAAGACAATCCTTTGATTGATGACCCGACTCACTGCATCGAGAACACTTTTTCGGTTCAGGTTGACAGCTACCTTGGTGGACTTGATAACATCAAGGACAAGCTCTAATGGTTGGTTGTTGAATAAGTCGGTTATCTATTTTTATAAATTTGGGTCTTTGGAAACGGGCTGAAGACCCTTCCCACTTCCGTTTCTCCACCACTTTCTCTTCCCCCCATCGATTTTATCTCTGTTATTTCGATAGTATTCATAGCTAAGGAAAATGTGGCAGGATCCATTCCTATTACAAATTCTCTGATAAAGGGCTTCAAGCCCCAGATGTACCTTTCCACTTTTTTGGACTCATAAGAAATGTAACGTTCCGCAAACCGGGAATATTCGATAAAATTCTCTGTGTATTCCTACACGGATTGGTTGCCTTGCTCCAGCTTTAAAAAGTCCTCTTCCATCTGCCTCACACCTGTCTTGGGACAGAATTGTTCTTTAAATCTGTTCACAAATTCTTCCCAAGACATAGATCGTAGAATATCGAGCTTAGCCGATGATTACACATCTTACCAGTACGATGTGTTAGATTTTAACATGGAAACAACAAATCTAACCTTGTCTTTCTCGGAGCATTTACTGGTATTAAACACTGATTCAATTTCTTGTATCCAACACATTGCCTTTACTGGAACTTTTTCTCCCGAAAATGTTGGGGGTTTACATGTTAAAAACATTTTTATATCCCCCCCTTTATTGCTTGTTGTTGGAACTGGAGGATATAACCCAACTTGTTCAATTTCAACTTTGGTTGGTAATCCCATAATAGACACCAGAGTTTCTCTCAGCTTATACATTTGCATATAACATGTACTTCATATAAAAAACACAATTTATACCACAAAGGTCCCACTAGTACAATGATTCAATATATCCATAATTTACAAGTGAAAAATTTCAATAGAATATCCCTGTACTCTCACATGTATGTCAACATGTATCTTCAAAATATAACAATCAACAGGTTGATCTTCAAACATCAGATAAGCATAATAGGAAAATAATCATATTTTCCCCTTCCCCTAAATATCTCGAGACCCATCTGTTCCTACAATGCAAATTTTCAAAATACAAAATAAGGGTTAGACAAGAAGGTCTAGTGAGAAAAATCCTTTTTTTGCAATTACAGGGTGAAGATCATCAAAACCTGGTAAAAACATCTTTTGTGAATAGATAAATATATATCAGCAAAAACATGCAAATCTTTTTGTTACTCAAATTATAAAACAAGCAGATTCACATAACACAAATACACACTCCTTGAAATATGCATTTCTTACAGAACAACAAGTCTCAACAACTCCTCTTGCTCAACGGGCCAGAGCTCATTTGGCTCAACAGGCCAAACCTCCTCTGTCTCTTAAGGACCAAAGCTTATTTTTGCTCTTAAGAAACATAGCCCTTCCCTTTAACCAGTCTAAACTTAACCAGAGACCTACATTTGATTTTTAAAGAATGAATAATAAAATTATAACCAGGGCTCCTTTGGTTCTTTACTTTACTTATAAAAGATATTTAAAAGGATTTAACTTATAAAATACAAAAGATTAAGTTTTAAAAGATAGAGCTCAGATACAGAACTAGGACACCAAGCTCAGACACAGAGGTCAGACACACCATGCGAACATACCATTTCCATGATACAGAGCCCCTGTATAGAACATACAGAGCGTCTGGGTCATAAAATTCCCGAAAATACTTTGAAAGATTTTCCACATGACCAGAGGTCCTCTAGTTCATCTTGAAGACCAACCCTATCCAGACAACACATATCCGGACAGCACTTATCCGGACAACAATTATCAATGATCAACATAAACACCGGTCACACCTTGTTCGGATATTCACTCATCGGACACTCTTATCCGGACAACACTCAACCCTTCAAACATTAAATTTATACAACATAATGAGTGATGAGTAACTAACCGAACAATACTATGTCTGGTGAAGAGTCCTTATCAGATAAGGCTAAGTCCAATAAGAAGCTTCATCGGTCAATACTTAAAATTATCCAACCTTTCTCCAACCAATGCTTAGCCAGTGAGGAGCCTTCATTGAACACTACTTGTTCGATCACATGCTTTTCACCGGTCAATGAACATAACAAGAACATAGAATTAAAACTCATAACACAATAGATTCTTTAAGCTATTAAAACCAGTAACAAAATGGATTCAAAGGCTGTTGTGTATAATAAAACTTACCTTTGCAAGCCAAGAGTTTGATTTTGATAGAAGAAGAAAACAGCAGATAGAATCAATTCTACTTGATCCCCAACTTCACTTTCCAAAACAGCAAGCAACACACAAATTCTCCCAGCTTACTAAAACTGGTAGAAAACTTTACCCCTGCCAAACTTCCTCTTTAAATACCCTTCCCTCAAGAGGAAAGCAATGGAAGACTCACATGCATACACATGCATGTACACACATATTTTATCACCACATATACTTTCATGCAAGATATATATATATATATATATATATATACTCCCATGCATGCATAATAGAGATATACACACACATACATCATATAAACCATGCATACCCATGCATATATAGCATTCTCATATATTTCCATGCATACATACATACTCATAACTATATGCAAGAAACTATATATATACATACTCACATATTAAACTCATGTAAGCATGTATCCATATGATCAATTATAGCAATTAATCAAATATTCATGTGATCATATAATCAGGTAATCACATCAAATATTCACGTGATCATATAATTAGGTAATCACATAATAATTACCTCAGGTGCATAAGAGCTCTTGGTCCAGACTGCTTCAATCGACTAAGTCTTAAATGACTAGAGTAAGAGACTTCTTACTTTCACATTTACAAGTGGGGTTCTAACAAAGCTCTTTTCCCAAACACCGCCTTACACACTCTTATCTCCATATGATCAAGCATGTAAACTTTTATGCATGCATACATAAAAAGCATGCATACACATATGCATATTAATAATCTCTTGCATACATATTTTCACATATATTATGCATATATCCACATAATCAGTTAATCATATATACATGCAATTCACATAATAATTACCTCGGGTGTGTAACCAGAACTCGATTATCACATTATCCACCCCTCAAAATAATTCCTTCCCGGAATTCATTCAATTAAACAACCACGGGCATTCGGTCCACATCTCTGATTCAAACTCCCAGGTTGCCTTTGAACCCTTATGAAAGTGCCACTGAACTTCTACTAGACTAATCTCTTTGTTTTGTAACATTCTGGTTTTTCGATCAGTGATAGCTTTTGGAGTCGCTACAAAATTCAGCTTTCTATCTAACTGCGCTTCTGGTAGTGGTACTGCCACTCGTATCTGCTAAACACTTTCGTAGATTAGACACATGAAAAGTGTTATTGTTCGAACTAAGCTTCTCTGGCAGTTCTAACTGATATGCAACCATTCTGACTCATTTGAAAATTCTGAACAACACGATATACCTCGGACTGAGCTTACCTCTTTTACCGAATCTGACCACACCTTTCCACGGGAAAACTTTTAACATCACATAATATCCTACCAGAAATTCAATCGGCTTTCAGCGTTTATCGGCATAACTCTTTTGATGGTCCTTAGTTGTTTTAGTTCTTCCTCGAATCTATTAAATTTCTCTAAAGTAACTGGAACAATTTTCGGACCTGTTAATTGCCTCTCACCCACCTCATTCCAACATAACGGTATTCTGCACTTTTGACTATACAAAACTTCACACGGTGCCGCTTAGATGTTGAAGTGATAACTGTTGTTATAGACAAACTCAATCAACGGTATATGATCTTCCCACGATACCTCGAAGTCTATAACACAAGCTCTCAACATATCTTTAAGAGTTTGGATCGTTTTTTCACTTTGTCCGTCCGTCTGAGGATGATACGTTGTACTCAGCAGAATCTGAGAACCCAAAGATTTCTGAAAACTCTCCTAGAATTTAGACGTAAACCAACTATCCCGATCTGAGATGATAGATAGTGGAACCCCGTGCCTGGTTACAATCTCTTCAATATAAATCTTTGCCAACCTTTCTAACGGACAATTCTCTTTTATTGGTAAAAAGTGCGCATATTTTTGATAAGCGGTCCACAATCACCCATATGGCACCATATCCCTTTGAAGTTCGAGGTAACTTCATGATGAAATCCATCGTAATATGATCCCATTTCCACACAGGAATTTCTAGAGAGTGCAAATTCCCGTATGGTCTATGATGTTCAGTCTTTACTTGCAGACACGCTAGACATCATTCCACATGCCTTCCTATGTCTTTCTTCAATCCAGGCCACCAATAAAACGATTTTAAATCTTTGTACATTTTATTGGTGCCAGGATGAATAGAATACCGGGATTTGTGGCTTGCATCTAAAATAGTCTCCCAAATATTCCCATAGCACGGTACCTAGATTCATCCCCGAACACACAAAATTCTCTTGTTCTTTTCCAGGGTGGAAATCATTTTACCCATTCGCTCAAATTTTGAATTATCCTCTTTAACAACTTCTTCTTGACACTTTAAAATTTCACTGTGGAGATCTAGTAATAGGTTCATTCTCATTGCTACAGTTTTGATCATAACACTTTTCTCTTTTCTTCTCAAAGCGTCTGCTACCACATTAGCTTTCCTTGGATGGTAAAGAATCTCACAGTCATAATCGTTAACTACTTCAATCCATCGTCGTTGCAGCATGTTTAACTCTTTTTTACTAAACAAATGTTGAAGGCTTTTGTGATATGTAAAGATCTGACATTTTGTTCCCAGCAAGTAATGCCTCCAAATTTTCAGAGCAATAACTATTGCAAGCTCCATGTCGTGCGTCAGATATTGTTTTTCATGATCCTTCAACTGTCTAGACGCGTAAGAAATCACCTTTCCCATCTACATAAATACGCAACCCCAACCTAACTTTGAAGCATCATTATAAACCACGAAATCTTCAGATCCTTCGTGCAAAGATAACACCAGAGCACTACAAAGACGATCTTTTAATAACTGGAAAGCTCCCCTCCTACTGAAACTTAATGTTGTTTCAAATCAGCTTAGTCAAGGGTACAACGATTTTGGAGAAATCTTGTATAACCTTCCAATAGTAGCCTGCAAACTACGGACTTCAGAAGGAGTTTTTGGCGCATCCCATTGTTCTACAGCTTCAATCTTAGCAGGATCCACTTTCACTCCTACCTCAGAAATAACATGACACAAAAATTGGACTTCTCTAGACCATAATTCACATTTGGAAAATTTTACATATAACTTTTCTTTCTTTAAGAGTTCAAGGATCAGATGAAGGTGTTCCACATGTTCTTTTTCAGATTTTGAGTATATAAGAATATCATCGATAAACAGAATAACGAATTTATCAAGATATTCACTATATACTCGGTTCATCAGATCCATGAAAGCTACAGGAGCATTAGTTAAACCAAAAGGCATAACCAGAAACTCATGATGTCCATACCTCGTCCAGAAAGCAGTTTTGGCAATATCTTCATCCCTGACTTTCAACTGGTGCTATCCTAACCACAAATCGATTTTTGAAAAGTAACTGGCTCCCACCAGTTGATCAAATAGATCATCGATTCTTGATAGAGGATATTTATTTTTGATTGTTAGTTTATTCAACTCCTGGTAATCAATATGCATCCACATTGATCCGTCTTTCTTTTTGACAAAGAGAACCAGAGCACCCCAAGGCAAAGTACTTGGTCTGATACAACCTTTGTCAAGAAGATCTTTTAACTGAGTAACCAATTATTTTAATTCTGACGGTGCTAATCGATACGATGCTCTAGCTACTGAAGCTGCCTCGGGTACTAGATCAATTCTGAACTCGATAGATCTATCAGGTGGTAAATGTTAAACTCCACAATGCAAAATGTAAAAAGTAATGAAAAACAACAAGTAATGAAGAACCAGAAGACCGATGAAGACATCAAGGAAAAAACGACTAAGTCTGGAATTCGACCATTGGATCGATGGACAGACTAACCAGAGGATCGATGGACAAGGTTCAACCATTGGACCGATGGAAGAGTTCAACCAGAGGATCAATGGATGATGCGATGGAAAGAAGCATTCTCATTGATAYTCTGGACAAACATCACTTAGAAGATTTTCTATCGGTTCATTCAAGCAGGCCATGAAGATTCAAAGATAAATGAAGATTCAAAGATAAGGATGAATTCATCACATCGTTAATGACAGCTGGAGATGAAAAGTCAACAGCTGGAATTAGAGTTTATCTTGATAATAATGCTTATCCATATAAAAGATAAATCTTATCTGTTTATTAGAAGATTTGCTAGAAAGTAGCAATAGATGGTTATCTTCTAAACAGCCAACTAGTATAAATAGATGATTAGGTCTATTGTAAAATTAAGGCTTTTACTCTTTGTTTTACGTTTATGATCTAAWAAAGYAAAACCTTTGAAGCTCAAAATTGTTCTTAATCTTTCTTATTTTATTCTTGAGACTTCATAACTTTCTTCATTAAAATCACTATAATTTGGTTATTCATAACTAGATTATTAGTGTTATTGAGAGATCTGGGATCAACAATTGGTATCAGAGCCTATTGATTGATTATCCAATCAAAACGATCTTTTAAAATCTCTCAATATTTTAATCTTCTTTCTTATCAAAAGTTCTCTATTCTTCTTCAAAATCTCCAATGGCCAACTGGAATTCCGCTTACAATGTTGGTTCCCTCACAAAGCCTTCAACTCTTCAACGAGAGGAATATCCTCAAAGGAAGATCAGAATGGTAAACTTTCTGGAAGGAATGGATAGGAATCTCCTACGATCCATATAGGAGGGTCCCTACATTCCTCAAACTCTAGTTCCAAGAGTTCCAGGAACAAGTACCACAGCTAAAATTCCAGCATATTACATGCCAAAGGATGAAAGAAATTGAGACGAAGATGATAAAGAAAGAGTTGAAACTGACATAAAGGCCAATAGATTGATAATCATGGCCCTACCCAATGAAATCTTTAAATCCCTCGATACATGCTCCACTGCGAAAGAACTTTGGGACGAATTGGCAAGTCAACTGGATGGAGGAGCGAAGACGAAGATAAATCGTAGAGCTCAATGTCTCAACGATTACACCAACTTCAAAGCCCTCCCTGATGAACCCATACAAAAGACTTATGATTGYTTCAACACATTGATAAATCAATGTCGTAGAAACGATATCATYAGAACCAAGGAAGAAAACAATGTTTTATTCCTGAAAAGTCTAGGCGATGAATGGACTCARYTATCCATGTCTCTACAAGCAAACCAAGACTTAGATGGTTGGTCTCTTCATGACGTATATGGAACTCTTGCAGCACAAGAGAGCGATATTATGAAGAAAAAGGTATCCATTGGAGGACCTCTTGCTCTTGCTGCTGATGAAAAAGAAAAATCAAGGACTCCTACCAAAGAACACAAGAAGAAAGGCAAGAAAGCATTGCTGGTAGAATCAGAATTTGAAGAGGAAACTTCTAAATCAGATGACGAGATTAAAGCTTTCGCTAAATCATTGGCCTTGATTACAAAACAGTTCCAAAAGAAGTTCATCAGAAAACCCTACAAACGAAGAGAGTTCAGAAGGGAAAAGTACCAGTCATCCTATGATAGAAAGCCATCCAAATTTCATCAAAGGGAAGAAAAAAGAGATGGAAGAGAAGAACGGGAAGAGAGAAGAGAAGAAAGAAGAGAAGAAAGAAGAGAAGAAAGGAGAGAGGACAAGGAAGGAAAGAAAAATGACCTTCGATGCTTCAGATGCGGAAAACTTTGTCATTTTTCTAAAGAATGCAAAGGACGATTGATCAAGGACGCTGATTACTATAAGAATAAATACAAGTATAATTCAAGAGAGCGAAGCTTGATGGCCGAAAAGGAAAACTGGGTGTCCGATTCTTCATCAGATGATGAAGATAAAGCACTCATTTGTCTAATGGCCACGTCCAATGCAGTATCCGCCTCCAACTCTGATGACCAGGTATGTGAGTCTTACTCAAATGAAACCAACTCTGTTCCATCTGAACTAGAGTTAAGGGTAATTCAGCTTTCAGAAGATTTCTTAAAACTAAAGGAAAGATTAAGTTTTGAAAAATTTGAAAGAATAAAACGAAAAAAGAAGCAAGTTTCTACAAAAGAGAAACTGATCTTCTAACCGCAGAAAAAGATGATTTAGCAAAAGAAAAGACTCGCATAAGCATCCTTAAGAAATCAGAAGAAGATAAACTTCTGGAATTGAACAAGCGTATAACTAAGGACCTTGAAAAGAAAACTAAGGCCTTAAAGGAATC
>NC_037540.1:30904014-30905171 GCF_001531365.2 Cynara cardunculus var. scolymus | reverse complement strand
TTAAAGTCGATGGAAAAACTGTCGTTTCAAGACAGAATTTTGAAAATGTGGTCTACGAGCAAAGTACTTGTGATAATGAAAGAAATGACGCTTCAAAACCAGAGATTGTTGAAAATTCAATTGAAAATTCAGAATCTCTGTCTGTCAAATCTAATTCATTAGCAAGTACCGTTDATGAAAAAGAAAATCCGAATGAGAAACCATCAACCGATGAACCGATGAATCAATCAAGTGAAATTGAGAATTCATCGAATGCAACATTGATAAAACCTCAAGAAGATCAAACTGAAGCATCAACCTCTAAATCCACATCTTCCACTCCAATCCAAGTTAATTTTGATTTTGAGAAATCAACAAGAGACTTTCTTGACTCTGAATCTGAAGATGAAATAAGTTGTGAACCACCAAAGATCATTGAGACCAATAAACCTAAAAATTTAAAGTCCTCAATGAAATCTGGTAATCCTTCATCAATGAAATCTTTAGACAAAGGAAAGGGAATGGTGAAAGATGTTAGATCTGCCAAAGAAAACTTAAAAGGCCCCAGTACTCCATTCAGGTTCATCAAGTTTACCCGTGAGCAAAAACAGAAGTGGTCGATCTCTGATAAACTTAATCACAACTCTTCTTTCCATCCAGCTGAAGAAAAGTCCACATCCCTCAAAAGAAAAGAAGTAAAGTCCAAGCCTAGAACCGATGCTAGAACAGGATTCATACCTATGTTTACTTCTTCATTTTCATCGAATAAAAAGTTTAGACAACCGCACCAAAAGCATCATTTTTGTCAACGTCTAATTCTTTTACAAAACATGAGGAATCACATGTTGACACATCACTGTCCCTTCACACAACACGTTTATCGATATAAAGTTGGAACCAATGAAAACGTGAAAAAGCCCAAATCAAAGGGCAAGGGAAATTCAAAGAAACCCAAGCCTGCAAAGGCTAAGGGGGACAAAAAGAATACCCCATCCCTTACTAACAAACATGGACCCATTATGAAATGGGTACCTAAATCCCTTTAATTTGTCTTGCAGGACCAGCATGTGCAACCATGGTACATGGATTCAGGTTGCTCCAGGCACATGACTGGTGATAAAAGTTAACTATCCTCCTTCATCGAAAAATCTGGAGGCTCTGTGACTTTTGGAGACAAC
>NC_037540.1:30902449-30903914 GCF_001531365.2 Cynara cardunculus var. scolymus | reverse complement strand
TGTTAATTGCTGAAGTTTATTGTGCTACAATGTTCAAGGGGGAGTGAATGTGAAGATTATTTCTTTAAAAGAGATTGATGTTTCTTAAAGTTTTTGAAGATTTCTGAAGTCTGTTTGGTTTGGACTTAAATCCAAAGAGAGAGAATGTTTGGAGATTGTTAAGGTTTTGAAGGTTTAAAGTTGCTAAAAGCTTTAGAAATACAAAATGTACAATGTCTTAAGCTTGAAACCAAAGGGGGAGAATGTTGGGTTTGAGTTTTTGTGGTTAGTGTTGTATTCAGGCTAGTTTCTTCATTGTAATTTTGTTTTGTAATTTTCTATTATAAATAGTTTTTGTCTTTGTTATCTTTAGAATAGCCTTTCACTTTCTAATAATTCTTATGAATACACTTTGATGTCCAATAAACAAGATTTAAGATTCTCTCTCAATATCTACTACTTTCAAGATTCTTGATTTGCCATTTTAAGTGTTCTCAATCTTGCTTGAAGATTGGTTAATCAAACTGGGATTCTCAAGTATTCAGTGATTACAACCTGGTCAATATATATGTGGAAAATGCACAAGCCTTGGTGAATGCTGAAGAGACCTCCAACATTATTCCAACATTCAGCTATCAAATGAAGCTTGTCATGCACGATTGTTTTTGTCTTGTCCTTCCACACACAAAGGACAAACCAATACCCTTCCAAGAGTATCGTACTGCACGAAGCCGATTAGTCGACTCTAGTGCTCACCAACTCCATGAAAGGATGTCTGCTCATGAATAGACAATAATACTATTCACTATAGTAAAGGATAAGCTTTCCTCTAAAATCTTGACACGTGTTCTGCCTCTTCTGCATTGCATTTAATGCAATGGGTATAAATAGCTGAATGCTCTCTTCACTCATGCATACACACAAACTTTGCCTTACAAGCAAGTTAAAATTTCTCTCTAAATTCTAAGACACATACCCAAGAAGAACACATCTCTATCTTATTTCTTTCGGCAAATCTCTTATATTTGCTAAGTGTATCTGTGTGTATTTCTAAACTGTTTTAGATAGGTTTTGCTTTACTTTTTCTATTCCACAAATAATTGTAAAAATTTGTATTGATCATTCTCTATCAATATATATTTTTAAAAGTGGAAGTTACTATGTTTGTATTCATTTCCCTTTCTACAAACTGGTCACCTTTAAACTCTTGTAGATCCGGCTGGGACCAACAATAAGGATCGGCTAAAATTAGCCAACTCTATGAGTTGTCAAAAAGGGGATCCTTTCGTTCTAACAATATATACTCACATCTTTCATACATTTTTTCATCTTCTCATCAATGTGGGATGACTAAACTCATCATATTTCAAGATTTAAGAAATATTTGTGTTAGTCCCGAAGGGCAAGGCAATAAGCAGAAAGTAATTGTAGAAGGGGGGGTTGAATACAATTACACAGATTTTTTCAACTTTTTAATTCTTATTGA
>NC_037540.1:30900808-30902349 GCF_001531365.2 Cynara cardunculus var. scolymus | reverse complement strand
ACCAGAGCCTCTGGTTTCCACCTTTACTTGCTATTTATTATTCCTTACAACCAGAGCCTCTGGTTCTAAAGACCAGAGACTCTGGCTTAAGATTCTTTGAAAGCAAGTAAACTTTTTCCTTACAACTCCTTTTTTATTTCTTTTCCAACCAGAGCCTCTGGTTCTAAAGATCAGAGCCTCTGGACCCCATCCATTGCTTTTGAATCTTACTTTCCCATCCCCTTTTGAAACCAGAGCTCCTCTGGTCCTTGCTCACTAAAATCATTTATATGACTAAGTGTTTCCATTCACCCAGAGCCTCTGGTTCCAAAGACCAGAGCCTCTGGTTCCAAAGACCAGAGCCTCTGGTTTCATTCTACTTGCATTATATTGATCTCAACCATAGTCTCTGGTTCTAAAGACCAGAGCCTGTGACTTTGATTTCTTTGATAGCAAGTCTTCACTTCTTCTCACACTTCATCTACTCATCCTTCACAACCAGAGCCTCTGGTTCTAAAGACCAGAGCCTTTGAATTTCAAATCCTTTGCAACCAGCGCCCCTCTGGTCTCAAGTTTCATTCTTTTTCATCGCCCTTCACAACCAGCGCCTCTGGTTGTATAGACCAGAGCCTCTGGTCATCCAAAATGTAAACTCCTTACTATTTCTAGGGGGAGTTTTTACATTTCAATTTCATATCTCCATGCATCCTTTGAGGGGGAGCAAAAAGTTTACATTAGTAAACTTGCATTTTCCATCCAGAGCCTCTGGTTCTACTATCCGGAGCCTCTGGTTTTATAAAATGCTACATATGTTTACATTACCAGACCTCCTCTGGTTTTATAAACATGGATTGCTAAATTTGAAYAGAGTCTCTGGTTTGTCAACCAAATTCTCCATAACAAGCAAATCCAACATTTCGTCATGAAGAACCAGAGCTCCTCTGGTTTCCCACCCACTTTATCATGCATAACCAGAGCTCCTCTKGTTACCCACTCTTTTTGTCATGAATAACCAGAGCTCCTCTGGTTCCATGCAAAAAAAAAATTTAAACATAAAACTCATCTTAATTGAAACAAAATTTTTAGATTATACAAAATTGCAGCTTTTGTGACTAAAAACTATACAACAAGGGTTTTTAGAAGACCAAAACTTCGTAATTAGTATTAATCTTACAATTAGATGATATTTTAATTTTTTTTTGGGAAACGTCTTCACCAAGATACTTGGAATGAATCCTCATTTCAAATCATTTTTTGACGTCACTCAAACCACGCGCCTGACACAAAGCAGGCTGTCCCCTTTTTGCCGCTTCTTTCTTTTTTCCCTCCCAAACCCCAGCGTGCACGTGTCCACATTCATTTATGGCACGTACTATCAAGACGGCTCACGTTCCTCCAATCCCATCATACAATACTCAACCGCCACTTTCATGATTATTATATTATAATAATCAAAGAAACGTTTCCCTTCCCTCTCTAACCCCACCCATCTCCACTATATATACTCATCTTCCCCACCATTACCATCTTTACGCCTTCACAACCTACAAACCACTTTTTGA
>NC_037540.1:30893847-30895023 GCF_001531365.2 Cynara cardunculus var. scolymus | reverse complement strand
AGGTGAGGGAGAAAAATATACCAAAGGTACACATCCTAGCCCTCCTCCCAGTGCTACCCATGCTACTAGGGGTCCTGTTCTAGAGGGATCCCCTATTGAAAAAGGTGCGCACACGCCAAGCCCAACCCAAGCTAACCTCGCAGAGGACATTCTTCAGTCCTCTGTCGATCGCACAGCCGGGCAACCATATACTACTCCTACATCCTCTCAAAAAGATGAAGGTTTTACTATAAGAGTCTCATCGCCCAAGGACTCGTCACATCCCAAAGAGGTATCTGTTGCCTCTCCACACATGAGTGACCAACCAGAATATGCTTCAGAGGCATATGTGCGAGTCACAGAGACAGAGGGTCTAGAATACCCAATGTCCACACTTGATCCCTCTGCCATGTTAGGCTCTGAACCTACAAGGCAAAAAATCGACAGAACACGGGTAGGCTCTCCTCCTGGAGATGTACGAGGATCCCGTGGAAGTCCCCGAGCAGACATCGCAAAATCAGTCGCTGAGGGTGCCTCTCGCTCCGAGGCTACTAGGTCACCATGTGTTGGTGATCTAGACTCCTAGGATGCCTATGTGACGAAGGGGGAGCTACAAACCTTCGCCGCAGCAGTATTCCAAAAGATGGACGAGTTGAAAGCTTGTTCATCTCTCGCACCATGACAGAAGATCTTTCCCCCATCACAGAGGCTCTGAAGGAATTGAGCTCTACAACGGCAGAACTCAAGACAACTCTTGCAACCCTTCAGAGCTCTGTCCTACAAAAAGACGATCTCACCAACGCCTTAAGCTCTCTGACCCTCAATCCTTCCTCAATCCAGACGTTGAAAACAGAGCTATCAGAGGTGGCCGCCCAATTCGCTGCTGACTTCATCTCTGCGGGCTACACAGACTACTCAACTTTCAAAGATGAGATAAAACAAATGTTCTCCTCTGCGATGACATATGGTTTTGATACCAAGTCCTCCAGGGCCAACATCAATCACCTAGCCACTCGCAGAGAGCTCGATGCTATGGTTGAAGCTCTGGGTGATATTGTACGCAAACACACGGATCAACTTCTCGCAGACGCCCGAGCCTCCAACAAGGCGATCAGAGACTGCACTTCACAGCTCGTGAAAGAGGGTGACACCCTTAGAAGCGAAATCTATCGAAGCGTCTCAAAGTTGAAGTGGTAG
>NC_037540.1:30884659-30889772 GCF_001531365.2 Cynara cardunculus var. scolymus | reverse complement strand
TGAATTTTTGGGCCTTGTATTTGGTCATGTTAGATTCTTGTACTAAGGGACCTGAATGGAATGATATTATGTATTTCTATTGTATGAAATATGTGTTACATGCAATGTGTGGGTTGGGGCATTTCAGAATGGTATCAGAGCCTGAGTTTAAGGGATTTAGGTATTCAACAGCATGATACCTAGACTTAACTGTTTTATTGCATGTTAAGGGTCCCGGACATAGTTAGCACCATTGGAAATAAATATGATGAGTTGAAAGAACAGTGTGTAAGGTAAATTTTAATTACATCTGGCCAGTGTAATTATGAAATTACAGGTACACATCTAAACTTGAATACTTCATTATATTTGGGAATGTGAATACGTGATTATTAACATTCAACTCTATAGATGTCTAGCCGAACTAGAAGATCTGAAAGAGTGGCTCGTCCAGAATCTTCGAAAAGGGAAGAAACACCCGTAAATCTACCGACTAGCATGTCTGGAAATAGAGGTCGGGGAAGAATAAGGGGACGAGGTAGAGGAAGAAGTCAGTCTCTGGGAAGGGGTCGGACCGAAATACATTATGAACAAGAAGAATCCCACTCTGGGAATGTTCAGGAAAGGTCGATGCCACACCCAGAATATATAACCAGAGTATGTTGGCAGAGGAAATGCGAAAGTTGCGGGAAACTCTGACATCTATCATAGGAATACCGGCTAGGGTAGAAACGGAAAGAGTAGAAGTTTATCCCTCTGCTCCAATCACTCACAACAAGGAAGGAGATATTAAGATGTTTTTAGCATGTAAACCGCCAACCTTTTCTGGAGAGAGAGATCCAGTGAAAGCAATGTGCTGGATCAAGGAAATGGAATTTGTGTTCAACACCATTCGGTGCCCGAAAACAGATAAAGTTCGATTTGTTGTTTCTGTATTAAAGTCAAATGCTTTATTTTGGTGGGAAGTTGAATCATCTACCAAAACAGATATTTTACAGACTCTATCTTGGGTAGAATTTGTGGATAGATTCAAGAATCAATTCTGTCTTAAAACAGCAGTGAGACAAATGGAGGAAGATTTCCTGAAATTAGAGCAAGGAAATGGAACAGTTCAGAAGTATACCGAAAGATTCATTGAATACTCTTGTTTTGCTGAACATTATGTTTCGACTGAATCTAGGAAGATAGAGAGGTATATTTGGGGTTTGAAACCCTCAATTAGAGAATTTGTTATTGCTCTGAACCCCAATACTTTTCCATTGACGGTGGACGCAGCTGAAGTAACCGAACGAAATAAGAACCGACAATCAGAAGGAAAGATTGTAGAGAAAAGAAAATGGGAGGGACCTTCAGCTTATCGAGGGCCGAAAACTGTAAGATATGATAACAGATCAGAACAAAAGATCGATGAGAAAGTCTGTTCACAGTGCCGACAAATTCATCAGGGTGAATGTAAGATGGAACCAAGGAAATGTTATAAGTGCGGCGAAGCAGGTCATCTATCTAGAAATTGCCCAGCTAACCGAAGGTGTTTTAATTGCAATTCTCTAGATCGTATTCGACCAAATTGTCCCTTGTTGAGAACTCCACAGTTAACAATGGGGAGTAATGCATTGGGTACACGGAGAAGACGTACTGCGAATAGAGGAGGGCAAGAAGGGGCGCATAGACGATCCGTCCAGATGACTAAGAATGAGGCAGAAGCATCACCAGATGTAGTAACAGGTACATTCCTCYTGAATTCAATACGTGCTAAGGTGTTATTTGACTCTGGTGCAAACTTTTCGTTTGTATCACCATTGTTTGCTCAAACTGCATGTCTGAATTTTGTGCTACTTGATGATAAATTAGTAGTTGATACTGCTAATAGTCAGGAAACTGTTACTAGTGTGTTCAATAACTGTATTATTGTTATTGAGGACTGTGAACTTCCGATCCGGTTATTTCTCATGCCAATGAAAAATTTTTGCGTAGTAGTGGGTATGGACAGGTTGGCAAAGTATCAGGCTAGTATTGTTTGTAATCTGAAAATGATCAGAATTATTCTGCCAGACCAGAGAACAGTTGTTATTTATGGTGATCGTCAGAATCACCATACCAGTATCTTGTTAGTAATGAAAGCCCAGAAAAGTATTCGGAAAAAGTGCCAAGGATATTTGGCGTATGTAATTGATTTAAAGAAAGAGAAAGGAAAAGAAGAATCGATTCCGATTGTTAGTGAATATCTAGAAGTTTTTCCGGAAGACTTATCTGGATTACCACCAGATAGAGTCATTGAGTTCCGAATTGATTTAGTACCAGGGGCTGCACCTGTAGCAAAGGCGCCRTACCGTTTAGCTCCATCTGAATTGAAAGAATTGGTGGCACAGTTGAAAGATTTATCTAATAAGGGATTTATTAAGCCCAACACTTCACCTTGGGGTGCTCCGGTCTTATTCGTTAAGAAGAAGGATGGGTCTATGCAAATGTGTATAGACTAATGTGAATTGAATAAGTTAACAATAAAAAACAAGTATCCTTTACCAAGGATTGATGACTTGTTCGACCAATTGGTAGGAGCAACTTATCATCAGCTTAAAGTCAGGGAAGAAGATGTTGCCACAACAGCATTCCGAACAAGGTACGGGCATCACGAATTCTTAGTTATGCCATTCGGTCTAACTAATGCGCCYGCAGCCTTTATGGATTTGATGAATAGGGTATGTAAGGAATATCTTGATAAATTCGTTATTGTAATTATCGATGATATTCTTATATACTCTAAGACTGAAGAAGGACATGCAAAACATCTTCGTCTGATATTGGAATTGTTGAAAAGAGAAAAGTTGTATGCTAAATTGTCCAAGTGTGGGTTCTGGTTAAGAGAAGTTCAATTCTTGGGTCACGTTATTTCAGAAGCCGGAGTACAAGTAGATCCAGTAAAAATAGAAGCAGTTGCAAGATGGGAAGCTCCAAAAAATCCTTCTGAAGTTCGTAGCTTTTTGGGTTTGGCAGGTTACTACCGTAAGTTCATTCAGGACTTTTCTAAAATAGTCATGCCATTAACCAAATTGACTCGAAAGAATGTCAAGTTTCAATGGGAAAAAGAACAACAAGAAGCTTTTCAACTACTAAAAGATCACCTCTGTAGTGCGCCGGTGTTAACTTTACCAGATGGATCCGAAGACTTTGTGGTATACAGCGATGCTTCAAAGTTAGGGTTGGGATGTGTTCTAATGCAAAGAGGAAAAGTGATTTCTTATGCGTCAAGACAATTGAAAGAGCATGAGAAACAGTATCCAACTCATGACATGGARTTAGCTGCAGTRGTATTTGCTCTGAAAATCTGGAGACAYTATCTTYTGGGAACGAAATGTCAGATTTATACTGACCATAAAAGTTTACAACATTTRTTCAACCAGAAAGATTTRAATATGCGACAGCGTCGGTGGATTGARYTWGTTAATGATTATGACTGTGAAATYCTTTAYCAYCCAGRAAAAGCTAATGTGGTAGCTGATGCTTTGAGCAGAAAGGAAAAGRGTGGAACYATTAAAACTGTAGCAATGAAAATGAATTTGATTCCTGATATTCGTAAGGAAATTCAGAAGTGCCAACAAGAAGCTGTGAAAGAAGAAGTTGTTAAAATAAAAAAGTTGGGTAAGATGATCTCAACCTTGGAACAGAATGATGAAGGACTAATGTGCTTTCAAGGGCGAGTTTGGGTACCATATTTTGGAGATAACCGAAGTATGATATTAAATGAAAGYCATAAATCCCGATACTCTATCCATCCAGGCACCAATAAGATGTATCGAGATTTAAAACCTTTTTATTGGTGGCCAGGATTGAAAAGAGATATAACTCGGTATGTGGAACAGTGTCTGACATGTTTACAGGTCAAGATTGAACATCAGAAGCCTTATGGAAGCCTTCAATCTTTATAAATACCTGTATGGAAATGGGATCACATCACCATGGATTTTGTTATGAAGTTACCACGAACTCAAAAGGGGTATCACGCAATTTGGGTAGTTGTGGATCGTTTGTCTAAATCTGCTCATTTTCTACCAATAAGAGAGAAATACTCTTTAGAAAAGCTAGCGTAGATTTACATCAAAGAAATTGTTACCAGACACGGTGTTCCCTTGTCTATTATCCTTGATAGAGATAGTCGATTTACTTCAAAGTTCTGGGGAGGATTACAAAAAGCTTTGGGATCTGAAATCTGATTATGTACAGCTTATCATCCGCAGACCGATGGGCAGAGTGAAAGAACTATTCAAACTCTCGAAGATATGTTGAGAAGTTGTATTATTGATTTTAGGGGATCATGGGAAGATCACTTGCCATTAATAGAATTTGCATATAATAATAGTTATCATTCCAGTATCCAAGCGGCACCATATGAAGTGTTGTATGGATGCAAATGTCGAACGCCGTTGTGTTGGAATGAAATGGGTGAAAAACAGCTAACGGGTCCTGAAATTGTCCAAGAAACTTCTGAAAAGATCAAACAAATCCGTGAAAGAATCAAAACAGCACAAGATCGCCAGAAAAGTTATGCAGATAATCGTCGAAAATCAATTGAGTTTGATATAGGTGATTTCGTAATATTAAAAGTTTCACCATGGAAGGGTGTTGTCAGATTTGGAAAGAAAGGAAAGCTCAGTACAAGGTATGTGGGGCCGTTCAGAATATGTAAGCGAATTGGGCCAGTAGCATATCAGTTAGAGCTGCCAGAAGAGCTGAGTCTGATTCACAACACTTTTCATGTGTCGAATCTGCAGAAATGTTTGGCTAATCCGAGTCTAGCTATACCATTGCCAGAAATTCAATTAGATAGTAAGCTGAATTTTGTGGAAACACCAGAAGCTGTAATTGACCGAAAGATCAGGTTGTTGAGAAATAAAGAAATAAGTCTGGTGAAAATTCAGTGGAAGTTTCACAAAGGACCGGAAGCAACATGGGTATTGGAATCAAAGATGAGATCAGAATACCCATGGCTTTTTGATTAAAGGAATTCCAGGACGGAATTCTTTTAAGGGGTGGATAATGTGATAACTGGATCCTGGTTATCACCCAAGGTAATTAATGTGTGATTATCTGATTAAATGATTGCGTGATAGCATGATAAATTGTTATATTTGATCAT
>NC_037540.1:30881570-30883604 GCF_001531365.2 Cynara cardunculus var. scolymus | reverse complement strand
TAAGGGTGGCATATCAAGGAGATGTGTACCATGGGATAAGGGTGGCATTTGTATGTGTGATTATATGATATAACTCTTTCTATTATATCCCTTAAGACTACCGTGGTCTGGAATCTTTATTTCTTTGTGATTTAAAGATTTAGGATCAAGGTTCTTATTGGAAATCATAGTCTGGATGTTATTGAGGAGAAAACATCAGGTTTGGCCTGAAACTTTATATAAACCTTGTTTGATTTGAAAAGGTTTAAAAGTGGCATTATATGAGACTTGATTGGTTTAGAGGTATGAGATTTGTATAGCTGAATGCTTTGCTTGAAAAATGAAAAGGATATGGTATTTTGTTTCTTTTCATTCATATATTTGTTATATATATATATATGAATAATTGTTTTTCGTAAAGATTTTGGTGATTTACATCCTGTAATGACATAAATAGGGTATCTCACTAGACCATTCGGTCTAACCCTCATTTTGTGATTTTAACTATGTGTTGCAGAAGGTACAGATGGTAAGGGAAAGGGGAAGATTTAATATATTCCTATATGCATTTCTGCTTGAAGATCTGTTATGATGTACAGTTTTGATTGATTAGTACAAGAAATGTATTTTGAATTTTTGGGCCTTGTATTTGGTCATGTTAGATTCTTGTACTAAGGGACCTGAATGGAATGATATTATGTATTTCTATTGTATGAAATATGTGGTACATGCAATGTGTGGATTGGGGCATTTCAGCTGTTCTCCTTCCCTCTGGAATTTAATGTTCTTCCAAGTTAAGTTAGTCAATGGCACAACTATTTTGGAAAAGTCCTTAATGAACTTACGGTAATAGCCGGCCAATCCCAAAAAGCTTCGGACTTCAGAAGGATTTTTCGGAGCTTCCCATCTTGCAACTGCTTCTATTTTCATTGGATCTACTTTTACCCCTGTTTTTCATATGACGTGACCTAGGAATTGGACTTCTCTCAACCAAAATTCATATTTTGACAACTTTGTGTACAACTTTTCTCTCTTCAATAATTCTAATATCAGACAAAGATATTCTGCATGTTCTTCTTCAGTCTTAGAGTATATAATAATATCATCGATAAATACAATAACGAATTTATCAAGATATTCCTTACATACTCTATTCATCAAATCCATAAAGGTTGCGGGTGCATTAGTTAAGCCAAACGGCATAACTAAAAATTTGTGAAGCCCGTACCTAGTTCTGAAAGCTGTTGTAGCAATATCTTCTTCCCTGACTTTTAATTGATGATATCCCGATCTTAAATCAATTTTGGAGAAATAACTTGCTCCCACCAATTGATCAAATAAATCATCAATCCTTGGCAAATGATATTTGTTCTTGATTGTCAACTTGTTCAGTTCACGATAGTCTATACACATTCGCATAGACCCATCTTTCTTCTTGACAAATAAAACCGGAGCACCCCAAGGTGAAGTGCTGAGTCTAATAAATCCCTTGTCAGTTAAATCTTTCAATTGTGCAACCAATTCTTTTAATTCAGATGGAGCTAACCGGTACGGTGCTTTTGCTACTGGTGCAGCCCCTGGTATAAGATCAATTCGGAACTCAATAACTCTGTCTGGTGGTAATCCATAAAAGTCTTCTGGAAAGACTTTTGGATATTCACTAACAATCGGAATTGATTCCTCTTTTCCTTTGTCTTTCTTAATATCAATTACGTAAGCCAAATATCCCTGGCACCTCTTCCGAATGCTTTTCTGAGCTTTCATTACTGTCAAAATACTGGTATGGTGATTCTGACGATCACCATAAATAACAACTGTTCCTTGGTCTGGCAGGGTAATTCTGATCATTTTCTGATTACAAACAATACTATCCTGATACCTTGCCAACCAGTCCATACCCACCACTACATCAAATTCCTTCATCGGCATGGGAAATAACTGAATCGGGAGTTCATAACCCTCAATAACAATAATACAATTATTGAACACACTAGTAACAGTTTCTTGACTATTAGCAGTATCAACTACTAATTCATCATCAAGTATCACAGAATT
>NC_037540.1:30849422-30881239 GCF_001531365.2 Cynara cardunculus var. scolymus | reverse complement strand
TTATCTAAACTATGGATAAACTTTAGTAATTAAGATAAACTCGAAATCTAGCTGTTGRCTTGTCATCTCCAGCTGTCATTCATGGTATGATGGATCATCCTTATCTTTAAGTCTTCATCGCATGATTCTGCATGAATTGCTGGATAATACACAAAGTATAGTTGACCAGAGGTTCGATGAAGATGCTCTTTCCATCGCATCCTTGGTCGTCCATCGGTCCTCTGGTTGTGCTCCAGACTTAGTCAATTCTGCCTTGATGTCTTCATCGGTCTTCTGGTTCTTCATCACTTATTGTTTTTCATTACTTTTTCACTTTATGAATTATAGGGTTTAACAAATTCAGAAGGAAAGTACCTGTTACTACATCCGGTGATGCTTTTGCCTCGTTCTTATTCATCTGGAAGGACCGTCCACGCGCCCCTCCTTGCCCTCCTCTGTTCACAGTAGGTCTTCCTCGAGTACCCGACACGTTACTCCCCATTGTTAACTGTGGAGTTTTTAATAAGGGACAATTCGGTCGAATATGATTCGAAGAATTGCAGTTAAAACACCTTCGATTAGCCGGGCAACTTCTGGACAGATAGCCTACTTCACCGCACTTATAACATTTTCTTGGGTCCATCTTGCATTCACCCTGATGAACCTGTCGGCATTGTGAGCAGACTTTCTCACTTATCTTTTGCTCCGATCTGTTATCATATCTTACTGTTTTTGGTCCTCGGAAAGATGAAGGCCCCTCCCATTTTCTTTTCTCTATAATCTTTCCTTCTGGCTGTCGGTTCTTATTTCGTTCAGTCAATTCAGCCGCATCTACCGTCAATGAAAAGGTTTGGGGTTTATAGCAATGACAAACTCTCTAATTGAGGGTTTCAAACCCCAAATATACCTTTCTATCTTCCTGGATTCGGTTGAAACATAATGTTCAGCAAAGCGAGAGTATTCAATAAATCTCTCAGTATATTCCCAAACTGTTCCATTTCCTTGTTCTAACTTCAGAAAATCTTCTTCCATTTGTCTCACTGTAGCTTTAGGACAAAACTGATTCTTGAATCGTTCCACAAATTATGCCCAAGACAAAGTCTGTAAAACATCTGTTTTGGCCGACGATTCAACTTCCCACCAGAACAAAGCATTTGATTTTAATACAGAAACAGCAAATCGAACTTTATCTATTTTCGGACACAGAATAGTGTTGAACACAGATTCCATTTTTTTGATCCAGCACATGGCTTTCACTGGATCCCTTTCTCCAGAAAATGTTGGTGGCATGCATGCCAAAAACATTTTGATATCTCCCTCCTTGTTGTGGATAATTGGTATCGAGGGATGAACTTCTATTCTTTCTGTTTCTACTCTGGCTGGAACTCCCATAATAGAAGTCAGAGTTTCTCGCAACTTTCTCATTTCTTCAGCCAACATGTCCCTTGTTACATATTCAAGATGTGGCACCGATCTCTCCTGAACATTCCCAGAATGAGATTCTTCATGTTCAGAATGAACTTCGGTTTGGCCCCTTCCCTGAGACTGACTTCTTCCTCTGCCTCGTCCCCTTGATCTTCCCCGACCTCTATTTCCAGACGTGCTAGTCGGAAGATTAACGTGTGATTCTTCCCTTTCCTCAAATTCTGGACGAGCCACTCTTTCAGATCTTCAGGTTCGGCTAGACATCTGCAGATTTTAGTGTTAATAATCATATATTAACATTCCCAAATATAATGAAGTATTCAAGTTCAGATGTGTACCTGTAAATTCATAATTACACTGGCCAGATGTAATTAAAGTTTACCTTACACATTGTTCTTTCAACCCATCGTATTTATTTCCAATGGAGCAAACTATGTCTGGGACCCTTAACATGCAATAAAATAGTTTAAGTCTAGGTATCATGCTGTTAAATACCTAAATCCCTTAAACTCAGGCTCTGATACCACTTTCTGTAACACCCCACTCCACACATTGCATGTAACATATACTTCATATATAAGAAATACATGTTTGTACACCACATTGGTCCCTTAGTACAAGAATCTACCAGTACAAAATACATGGTCCAAAAATTAAAAATACAATTATTGCACTAATCCAGTTTCATCTATTAAAACTATACATCATAAAAAATTCTTCATGTAGATATGCATTTAGGAAAATATCACATTTTTCCCTTCCCCTTACCATCGGTACCTCCTGCAATACATAGTTAAAATCACAAAAGGAGGGTTAGACCGAATGGTCTAGTGAGTTACCCTATTTATGTTATTGCAAGATTAAAATGACCAAAACTTTGTACAAAAATAACCTTTTCATATATATATAACAAATATATGAACAAATAGGAATATATTACCAGTACCAATTCACTTTTCAAGCCAAGCATTCAGCTATTCAAATAACATACCTTTGAATTAACCAGGTTTCATATAATGCCACTTTTAAACCTTTTCTAATCAAACAAGGTTTACTTAAAGTTTCAGGCCAAACCTGTTATTTTCTCCTTAATAACATCCAGACTACGATTTCCATTAAGAACCTTGATCCTAAATCTTTAAATCACAAAGAAATAAAGATTCCAAACTACGGTAATCTTAAGGGATATAATAGAAAGAGTTATATCATACAACACACATACAAATGCCACCCTTATATCCAAATGTACACCTTTTCTTAATATGCCACCCTTATCCCATGGTACACCTCTCCTTGATATGCCACCCTTATTTCCTCATCAAAACATTTCACAAAAATGATTCCAATAGACCAAAGTTAATGGAATTAATATCAGTTCAAATTTATCTTTATAAAAATATCCCATTTTATGATAAAATAACAATTTTTATCAATCATGCACAAGACATAATATAAATCCGATCAATATAGGCTTGGCCGGACTTCATCTCCGGTCAAGTCGTGGCCGATTTACCACATCCGGACAACACATCGCGCAAGGCTTGTCCGATTTAACACTTGGTTTAAATCACGAAACCTTGTCCGGATAACAAATCTGGACAACACATTTCACCAGTCATCCGATTTAACTAAATCGGTTACTATTTAGTCGTATTCCTACTTCTCCACTCAAAATGTTTAACAAACTCATTATTCATAAATCGCTCAACACTTATCTAGTTTAAGACTAAACCACTTATGCCTTGACCGATTTAGGGCTTAAATCGCCCAACCCTTGTCCGATATAAGACTAAAACCGCTTAACACTTGTCCGGTTTATGGCTAATCCGGACAACACATCAGCGGATAACTTTTATTACTAAAAGTAAAGTTCTATAATCAAATATACATCTATAATGAGTTTAAAAGTAGTAAGAATCACTCACCTTGAAAAGCCTTTTGAAATCAGTCTTTTTGAAAAGCTTAGATTATTGTCCGGTCAACACTTCTTCTTCTTAAATCGCACACTCACTTTTAAAAATGGCAAGAAAAAGGTTTTGAGGGCTTCAACCCCTTTTTATACCTTTCGTCACCAGGGAAGGCGGTCACACACCACCCCATGCATCCTTGTATCATGCATATGTGTATATTTATATCAATATATACTCTTATGCACATATACTCAAACATGCATGCATATCACACCCATATATATATATATACACATCATACATACATGTGTATTCTCATATACACATAATATCATTCATGCATCTACATTATGCACATTTTCACATACTAGCATGATCAAATATATAAATTTATCATGCTATCACGAAATTATTAAATCAGATAATCACGTATTTATTACCTCGGGTGATAACCAGAATTCAGTTATCACAAGTTGATTTTGGACCAACAGCCTCAGAAGGAGTAGGAACAATATCATATGATCCACCAGCGTTGGACCTCATCTCCCCCTCTCTGGCTAAGACTTGAGAGAATTGGCTAGAGAGTTCATCCAAGTGCTGACGCTGGAGAATCATTACCTCATTTAGCCTTGACAGAGCACCGGCTAGAGTGGTTGTTGCCTCACGCGTCTCAATGATCTGGCCACGATCATTGGCAGAGAAAGAAGGTGGGATCACTGAAGCTGGTTGACGGACAGCATCCAAGATCTGTTGAAGAAGGCCAGTCTGCTGAACGACGACAACCTGAGCATCGTCAGCCCTGCTGGAGAGAACAACAATGGCATCGGTGTTGGCTTGAACAGATTCTTGGAGAGTCTGGATATGACTTTGAACTTCTTGAACGTCTGCCTGGATAGCGAGGAAGCTCGCATCAAGGTCAGCCTGGCGGGGCATCTCTTGGTGGACTTTTGTTATCCTGCAAAGGACGGTATCAACAGCGGGGAGGAAAAGTTTAATATTAGATGACATATCATAGTCATAATCAATTTCTTCAACCCCTCCATCTTCTTTGTCGCCCCCGTCCTCTTCCTCTCCCTCTCCCTCTCCCTAAGCATCAGGATGATGCATAGAAGAAGGACTTGCAAGAGACGAAGTGTGAGCAAAAGGCTCAAGGTTAGTAGAAATGAACGGGTAGGAAGATGGATTACCTAAGGGGCCATCAATGACATCCAAAGGATTGTCACTGGCGTGAGCACAGATGTCGTCGAGAGGATGGACATCTGTATATTGAGGAGCGTCGAGAGGAGCAACCTCAGGTCCAGTGGTGCGTGTCTCAGTATCAGGAAGGACGGTCGTTGATACATCATCGACATGTGTAAAGACCAAAAAAGGAGGAGAAGAGAAAATGGTCGAGAAGAGACGTGGGTGTTTAGCGTTGGTGGGGCTGATATTCACACCTTCAGTGATTTGGGTCACTGAGGTGGTTGGGGTAGGTGCCACTGATATGACAGTGATGGGAGAAACCACTGAAGAGCTGGGAGGGTTAGCTGAAGACGCCTCGGGGATAAGGCTAGTTTCAATAGCTGAAACCTTTCGAGAGGCTTCAGCGAGAGATGCTACTGTCCTCTTTTTGAACTTCTTAGCTCTCTGAGGATAACCAAGAGTTGGTTGAGAGGGTCATTTGGAAGGGGTTTTAGTGGCTTGGCTAGACTCAGGGGGTTTACCCATGTCCTGGACACCTGAGGAGAAGAGGTAGTGATGGACACAATAGAAGTTAGTGCCACATCACTCTCCCTTAGCTTATGATCCAGAATCTTGGATCCAAACTTGGAAACCTGGAGGTTTCCTTCCATGGAGTATTTATCTTCAAAGATCTTTGAAAAGATCATCGAAAGGAACCTGGTGTAAGACACCACCTTTTCTCGCTGGCGCTTGTTCAGCTTGAGCACCAGGTCATCGAAAATGACCGCAACATAATTTATATTGCGATGCTGAATTGCATATACGCCTATGGTTAAGGCAATCCTAGAGGCCTGGTCCTGACCTCCAGTTTTTCCACCCATACACTGGATGAAATGAGAGAACAGGTATTGCCAGACAGCTGACATCCTGTTCTTCTCAATCTTGGACAAGGACTTCATGGGAGAATTTGAGTCCTTCTTCATTGGCCACTGATAGCCAATGGCATCGAGAAACTTGATGATCTCGACCGTTGTTGGTTCGCTGTCGTAGGGGCCTTTGGGAAGGCAGAGAGTCGTCTTAAATGTGTTGATGCCAAACTTCACTTCCATGCGATTGAAGATGAAGTTGACCTGCTCCATTTGGCGTCCAGGCTTGACCTCGACTTCAACAACTTCTATAGTGAACCAGAACTGCTGAAGAAGTTCTTTCACCATGATGGGTTCATGGTTGAGTGTGAAGCCTAATGACGACTGCTTGAGGAAGTCAGCCGCTTCTTGGTAATCCGCCTTCGATGAGAGGATATCCAACAAGGCAATGTGATTATTGGCCTTGAAGGAGACCTCATCGATAGAGAAGTTGACTTTCTTGGCGGCCATCTGTTTAAGTAATAAGAAGAAATAAGATAAATAGACTGTTAGTATAAAGCAAGATTGTTTGGGATAAGAGTATAGGAAAAGTTTTTGAAATAATAAAAACTTCTTTTGAAAACTTCTTAATGATGAGTTAAGGTTTTTCAAGTAGAATGTGTATTAAAGAAACAAGATAATAACCAAGAAGGAGATGATTAAATAACCTTTGTTGTTTAATGTAATAAGAGAACAAAGTTCTTAAACAGATTAAACGTGTTTCTTATAACAGAAGATAAAGAAAAAGAAGATAATGACCTTTGAAGATTTGAGAGAAAGGTTGAAAGGTGTTTGAAGATTTGAGAGGGTTCTTGCTTTGGAGAGATCTTAGCAGAGTTTCGTCTAAGAAATTTGAAAGCGTAAATAGAAAAGTGAAGAAGAAATCTCATATTTATAGGTAGGAGGAAAGAGAGAAGGAATATGAGAGGGTAAAAAGACAACGGTTCGGGAAAGTGGTCATGATGAAAAATACCACGTTCTCATCCATGATTGGATGGCATTAAATGAGATAGCGTAATGACAGAACCTTTTACGCGTCTCAAAGCATTGCACATAGTAAATAGAGAATGTCGTCATTAAGACGGCTCATTAACTATTTTCTTTTAAAAACAAACAGTTTTTAAGAAAACGAAGAGTCATACAGTGTTTAACTAAACACTGATAAGACCGTTTAAAACATTTTATCACTGAAAATGAAAGATTCAGTGAAGGTTTTAAGACATCAGTGTCAGTCATAAGAGAGTCACTGAAACTAGCATTTAAAAACATTTTAATCACTAAAGGAGAAAGGTTCAGTGATCGTTTTGATTTTTAAGAAAAGTATAAAGATATACTTAGAGATGGTCAGTGATAAAAGAATCACTGAAACCACTTTTAAAACTTTTAGACACTGAAAAAAAGCTTCAGTGAGGGTTTTAAGTTGAAGAAAAGAGAAGAGTAATCATACCTGAGAGAGAATAGAAATATTTACTCAAAAGTTTAGTGTCAGAGATAGAGCACTGAATCATTTCACTTACTGAGTGATGCTTAATAGCTGAAGATTAATCTTCAGTGTTCAACATCCCCAATTCGCTAATCAAGATGTTAAATCTTGTCTCATCAAGAGGCTTGGTGAAAAGGTCAGCGAGTTGATACTCAGTTGGAATGAAGTGAAGTTCAATATCACCATTCATATAATCTTTGATAAAATGATATCGGATCTCAATATGTTTGGTCTTGTGTAATATTCGGGTTACAAGTTCTATTTGAGAATTTTGGAATAAATATATATATATATATATATATATATATGTGTGTGTGTGTGTGTGTGTGTGAGTGTGTGTGTGTGTGTGTGTGTGAAGGTTGATGTGTGGGTGGGGGAGGTTATAGCCGACTTTTAAAAGGCGGTTATGGCACTTGCTATAAATAGCAATTGCCTTTGAAAAAGAAAGTTTTTCTTTTTGCCTAATTTTAAAAGAAAATCGGAGGGAGAAAAGAGTGAAAAGAAGCTACAGATAATAAAAGTCAAAATTGAAAAAAATTAAAGGTGAGTGTTTTATGCTTTGAGTATTAGAGATTTGCATACAATTCATTGCTATTGAACTGCCTTACTATGGATCTCAATATATTTAAATACCCTGCGGATTCGACTGTTAAACCGGATATGTATTGCCCGGAGTTCTACTTAAACCGGACAAGGGACGTCCGGATTAGTGCTAAACCGCCCAAAGGTTAACTGGGGTATCCTCTAAACCGGACCAAGGGTGATCGGATATCTCCTAAACCAGGTAAAGGTTGACCGGATATCCCATAAATCAGACAAGTATCAACCAGGGTTCTACCTAAACCGTTCAAAGTTCACTCAAATAGCTAAATCGCTCAAAGATTTCCAAGTGTTGTCCGGATTCCATATCCGGCTGAGTTGTCCAGATTCCATATCCGGGTAGTGTTGTCCGGATTTCAAATCCGGTAGCTGATTGATTAGACTCTATTTTGAATTAAAGTTCTTATCTTTGTAATGGCGGTGTAACCGCGAGAGAGATGTAATGGCGGTGTAACCGCGAGAGAGAGATGTAATGGCGATGTAACCGCGAGAGAGATGTAATGGCGGTGTTACCGCGAGATAGATGTAATGGCGGTGTAACCGCGAGAGAAAAAAAGATAAATATTTTTATCTGTATAGGTTTGATTCTAAACTGCTGGTTTGGAAATTATGTATTTGTGTGAAATTTGTACACTCACTAGACCTATTAGGTCTAACATTCAGTTGTTGGACTAACCTGTTTTGCAGGTCATCATACCTCACAAGATAAAGGAAAGGGGAAAGTTTAGAATAGATGAAATTTAGTTGCTCATAAATGTATAATAAAAGGTTTTTGTTAGCCCATGTTTTGTAAACAATACTATATTTTGATCTATGAGAATGTGTATGTGGATTATCTGTAAGTGGTAATTATGGGTTGTTACATCTTCGAGTGAAGTACATGGTTGTTTGCATTTGCAATAGCACTAGTGCTATCACAATAGATAAGAACCTTAGAAAATTGAAGATCGTATTCCAGCAGTTGGTTTTTCATCCAAAGAATTTGGGCACAGCAGCTACCAGCGGCTACATATTCAGCTTCTGCTGTTGATGTGGAAACTGAATTTTGCTTTTTGCTTGTCCAACTCACCAACTTTCCACCTAGAAGCTGACAGCCTCTAGTGGTGCTTTTCCTATCAATTTTGCAACCTACAAAATCACTATACTAATAACCGATTAGGTCAATACCTGAACCTTTAGGGTACCAAAGACATATTAGGATTTCCCTTAAGATATCTGAATATGCATTTGATAGCGATCAGATGGGATTCCTTTGGTTCAGCTTGATATCTTGCACATAAGCAATTGGAGTACATGATATCGGGTCGGCTAGCTGTTAGATACAACAAGGAGCCAATCATTCCTCTGCAAACAGTAACATTTACAGACTTTCCATTTGGATCCTTGTTGAGAGAAAGTGGAGGAGCCATTAGAGTCTTCATAGATGAACTGTTGGATAGATCAAACTTCTTCAGCATGTCTCGAACATACTTACTTTGGTTGATAAAGATACCTTTATCTGATTGTTTGATCTGAAGACCTAAAAAGAATGTTAGTTCTCCCATCATGCTCATTTGATATTCTTTCTTCGTGCGTTCAGCGAAACGAAAACATAAAAAGGGATTAGTGTAACCAAAAATAATATCATCGACATAAATTTGGACGAGAATGATGTGACCTTTAACTCTCCTAAGAAATAAGGTCTGGTCAATCTTTCCACGATAGAATTTCTCAAAGATGAGAAAAGATGAAAGGGTATCATACCAGGCACGAGGAGCCTGCTTTAACCCATAAAGAGCTTTATCCAACCTATAGACATGGTTTGGATACTTAAGGTCAAGGAACCCTAGAGGTTGTTCAACGTAAACTTCCTCTTAAAGTTTCCCATTAAGGAAAACGCTCTTTACATCCATCTGAAAGACTTTGAAGTCTTTATGGGCAGCAAAAGCTAGAAAGAGTCGAATTACTTCGAGTCTAGACACTAGTACGAAGATCTCGTCATAGTCGATCCCTTCTTCTTGTCTATAACCCTAAGCAACATGTCGAGCCTGGTTACGGGTTACCACACCATCTTCATCCAACTTATTGCGATAGACCCATTTGGTGCCTATCACTGACTTCTCAGATGGACGTGGGACAAGGTACCAGACTTTGTTCCTATCAAACTCAATGAGCTCCTCTTGCATTACAAGGACCCAACTAGGGTCAGAGATAGCATCATTGATTTTCTTGGGTTCAACTAAAGAAAGGAAGTTGACAAAGAGACAGATATTACCCAGACCATGACGTGTCTTGATACCTGCATCTGGATCACCAAGAATTTGATGAATTGGATGGTCTTTTGTCCATTGCTGAGCCGGTAAAAGAATTTCATTTGAATAAGCGAGTTCAAGAACAAAAGATGAGGCTTTAGCTGCAGTATCTTCAGCAATAGCAATTATCGCCAAAGGAGCTTCAGATTTAGCAACTGAAATAGATTCAAAAACTGAAGGCATTTCATTCACTGATAGATCAGTGTTTGAAGTAGAAGGAGGAACACGGCTAATGGGCACGGCAGTGATCTTTGAAGAAGATGCGTTGGAGTGACTAGTTGTAACTGGAATGATGATTGGATCATCTTTAGCTTCAGGAGATTTAGTGTTGAGAGGAGCACTATAGGAAGCTTCAGGTTGTCCATAGTGAGAGAACATCCAGTTTTCTAATTCATCCTCATCATTTAAGATGGGTTTTGAATTAGCTGATTGAGATTCGTCAAAGATGGCATGAATAGATTCCTCTATTGTCTGTCTTTGTTTGTTGAATACTCTGAAGTCTTTGGATACAGAAGAATATCCAAGAAAGATTCCTTCTTGAGCTTTGGGATCAACCTTTCCAAGTTGGTCGCAATTGTTGAGAATATAACAAGTACAACCAAATATATGAAGAGTTCATAGGCCGTCTTCGTGAACCTCTTTATGATCAACGATCGATTTTGAGTGAAACAAGCGGTGTTGACAGCTTCAACCCAAAATTAAGTAGGGAGATGGGATTCGCTGAGCATTGATCGAGCAGCCTCAATGATTGTTCGATTTCGTCTTTCAGCGACCCCATTCTATTGAGGAGTTCTCACTGAAGAGAAGTTGTGAGAGATTCCCTTGTCCTCAAAGAAGTTATCTATAGTACTGTTTTTGAACTCAGTACCATGGTCACTTCTAATAGATCGTACTTTAACATTGTTTAGTACTTCTATCTTCTTGATGAACGAAATGATTTCTTCAGGTGCTTCATATTTGGATCTGAGAAAGAAGACCCAAGTGTACCTGGCATACTCATCAACAATGATGAGTGTAAACTTCTTTCTAGCTAGGGATTGCACGTTGACTGGACCAAAGAGATTCATATGCAATAACTGAAGAGGTACAGTCACTGAAGAGGTACAGTCACTGAAGAGATTTGCTTCGACTTGAAGCTAGCTCTTGTGTGTTTTCCTTTTTCACATGTTGAGCAAAGAGATTCCTTTGTAAAAGAATGTTGAGGAAGACCAGTGACAAGATCATTTCTTGACAGCTCACTAAGTGTCTTGAAGTTGAGATGAGATAGCCGTTTGTGCTATAGCCAGTTAATATCTAACGAGGCTTCTGAGAAGAAGCAGCTATTCTCAGTGAGAGAGGAATTCATGTTGATGACATATACATTCTCTAGACGAGAATCGGTTAAGTCAACCTTATCATCTTTGTCAAGAACGTGACATGAATTCCTCGTGAATTTAACTGTATAATCTTTTTCACACAGTTGATTGATGCTAAAAAGATTGTGCTTTAGTCCTTCAACATATGCAACGCATTTGAAAGTTGCTGCACCATTGGTTAATATACCAAAACCTCTTATATATATCTTTTTTCGTTACCACCAAAGGTTACGGAAGGTCCTCTTTCTTCCTTGAAATGAGTTAGCAGGGATTTATCTCCAGTCATATGTCTTTAACATCCGCTATCAATATACCATATACCTTTGACGTCCTGCACAAGGAAACAAATTAAGAATGCTATTGGTACCCAGCTATTGGGGTCCAGCTTTGTTAGAGGCTTCATCCACTGTAACTGAAGAATCAACATTAGTAGATGGCATCCCTAAACCTGAAGAGGTTTGAGTGGAAAGAGGAACAACCTATGACACTACTAAAGTAGTTTCAGTGGAAGTCTTCACTGAGCTTGACGAAGAGACTTTAGTGGTAGGAACTACAACATCTGATGCTGAAGACTTTTCAGCAGGAGTTGTCTTCACTGAGCCTGAAGAATAGGCTCCAGCGGTTTTCTTCACCTTGGTTGCTTGTGCAGCCTTTGTGGATGATTTCACCTTTGTTGATTTCTCAGCCTTGGCTACTTTCTTGCCCTTAGCTGGTGAACCAGCTTTGGCAGCAGAAAGACACTTGTTGGCAATATGTGTTTTCTCACCACAGTGTTTACACTTCCTAAAGCTTAGAGTAGCTTTAGGGCCAGGAAGTATGAGACTAGAAGCGGGACCAGCTCCAAGGATTCCCTTCTCATTAGTTCTAGGAGGAACCTTTGAGGAATTGAATTCCTTAGGTGAAAAGTTCACCTTGAGTTGAGACTTGGATTTCTGAAAGGGTTCAGATTTCCTAGTCCTTGAAGAGGAAGAAGCTTTACAAGCTGAAGGAATTGATCTTGATCTATTAGACTTGTTAGACTTCTTGGGAAGGGATGCTATGACAATGGATTTACCTTTGTCTTTGCAACCAGAACTCGAAGGAGTTCCTTCAAGATGACTCTCAGAAAGAGAAGACTGAGAGGAAAAAGTGTTGGGAATAGAAGAGACAAAAGTGCCAAATTTAAGCATAGACCTGTCTTTAACACATTCTTCCTGATCATAGGAAAATCCTAGACCAGTCGTTATCTTGGCGGGGATCTGAGCGTTAATGATCTCAGAGGCTTTGATGGAAGCTTTACACCACCCTTCAAAGGTAGCTTTCTCAGCCTTAAGTTTAGCGATTGCTCGCTCACGCTCAACGATAGCCTTCTCACGTTCAATGGTGATGGCTTGGTTTACAATAACCTGATCCTTAATATTTTTCTCGACAGAGGTTAGTTCTTTGATCTTAGAATGACAAATCTTCAATTGCTCTTGAAGATCAACATTAAGCATTTCTACTTTCGATTTGCCATTGAGGGCATTGTAAAGATCAACCGTCAATGTCTCCAGTGCAGAAAGACTAGAAGAAGAAGAGGGTTCATTCCGGGAACATACTTGAGAAATAGAAGAGGTGGATGGCTCAGAAGAAGTAGATGCTTCCGAAGAACCTTCATCTGTATCTATGGCCATCAAGCAGATATAGGTTGTATCCTCTTCATCTGAAGATGATTCATTGAATGACTCAGCCCAGTCATGCTCTTCAGCGACAAGGCCTTTAGCCTTACGTTGGTTGTTCTTCATCTTCCTGTACTTCTTCTTCAGTTTTAAGAACTTTTCATCTTTAGTCCTGAAGGAGGAAGAAGCTTTGGAGGATGACGTTGCAGCCTTCTTCGATCTGCATTCACCTGCAAAATGTCCGGGCCAGTGACAGTTGTAGCAGACAGTTGAAGCCTTGTCTATTCTTTCAGACTTTGGCTTTTCCCTGAGGGATAGCTGAGGAGATCTGCAGAAATTGCTTTTACTGGCGAATCTCCTGAAAGACTTAGTCAGGAGGGCCAGGGATTCATCAAAATCTGTTAGATCAGATTTTGGAATATTCTCAAAGATGGAAGAGTCTATCTATGTTGTAACAATAGGAGGAAGAGAAGAGACAAAAGGGGTAGAAGAAGTTTCAGCTGAAGAAGCTTCTGAGATCAAAGCTAAAAGAGAGCTTTTCATTTCCCTGGAATCTTTTACAAGATTCCTCTTTAGTTGACGAGATTGCTCATGGTTAAGCAGAATCTCGTATAATGTAGAAAGAGAGAGAGTGGACATGTCATTTGACATCTTGAGACACATGGAAAATGTGTCCCAAGACTTAGGAAGGCATTCCAAAAACTTGGTTAAAGTTTCAAAATTGGAATATTCCCTGCCGACAGCCCTAAGATCAATAAGAAGACAATTAAAACGTTGATGTACTTCGGACAGCGTCTCAGACTTTCCACAGAGAAAGCTTTCGTATTGTCTTACTAGATTGATCTTTCTAGTCTCTTGAACCTGAGTGGTTCCTTCATATTGAACACAAAGAGTGTCCCTAAAAGATTTGGGCTTCATCACGGAGTGATAAATCTCATCAGGAAGAGACATAGCTATTATAGACCGRACACGTGTGTCTATAGCTATTTTCTTCTTGTCTTCATCGCTCCACTGATGAGGGAGCTTCAGAATCTGCCGTTCAGGAATCGCGGCAGTHGTAGCTGTTGCTGGAACAGCCGGAGCAATAGAAAATGGAATATATGGTCCATTTTCTACGTAATGTGGAATTTCAGGATCCACACCTTCAAGAAAGAGGGACATCTGGTTCTTCCAGAGACTAAAATTGTCACGAACAAACCGGGGAGGTTTGGCAACAGAGCTATTGTCTTTCGTGTGTGTGTGTTTGTAATTTGTAAAGCCATTTGTAAGCGGTAAAGTTATCTAAGAAAAGAGATAAACTAATACAGAAAACAGCTAAACAGATAGAGAGAAGAAAACACTGCTCTGAAACCACTTGTTGGTCCCTTGAGGGTCCACAAGATAAGTAAAACAGTTTGTAGAAGGGGGGATGAATACAAACACAATATTTTCAAATTTAAAATATATATTGATAAAGAAGATCAATACAGATTTTACAAGATTGCTTGCGGAAAGATAAGGTAAGAAAACCTATCTAAACAATCTTTGATTACACACAGATTCTTAGCAAATGAGAAAAGAAAAGTTGTAAGAAAAGTTCCTTTACTTAAGCTAGAAAATGCTTAAAGTAAGAATTAGGTTTAGAGAGTGAGTTGCGCACACTCTGCATGGAGAAGAAACACTTCTATTTATATCCAGTGCATTAAATGAACATTTAATGCAAAATGGTAGGGTTAGAGTGCATGTCAAGCCTTAAGAGAAAGGTTTGTCCTTTGCTACAGTGAATAGTACAAAAGGCATTATTCATGAGCAGACATCCTTACCTAAAGTTTGTGTGTATAAGGACAAGACAACAACAATCGTGCTAAGCAAGCTTCCTTTGATCGTTGAATGCTGGAATAACCTGAAGGTCTCTTTAGCATTCACTGAGGCTTGAGCAGTCTTCACACATATGTAGACGGGCTTGTAATCACTGAGTACCGCTTCAGATCACATACTCGCCAGTCTTTAATCTTCAGTTTCAGTCTTCGACATTAGCTGAAGGTTCTTTGATGTGAGTGTTGTCTTCTTGAAGTATCGTTGTCTCTGATTGAATTACAATACAAGTTCTTCAGCGATCACTGAACAGGCTCAGTGAAGATCGTTGGAACTGAAAAGACAGAGCCATAAATACAACGTATAAGTGAAAAGGGATTATCATCAAATCACTGAGAGAGAGGATCAACAAGATTTGCAGCTAGTGTACATATGAACACAATATGAACAACTTGTGAACAATACTTTCTTCATTATGAACGCATTCAGGAGTGAGCCAATGTTGAGATATGCAACTAGTGTACATATGAAYACAATATGAACACTTGTGAACAATAGTTCTTTCATTATGAACAATGGGTTTATCCATAATAGCTTGAACGAAACCGAAAACTTTATTACCATGTCTCTTCTACGAATCACAAATTCAAAAATATTATAGATAGAAAAATCAATATTATAAAATAAAAAACAAGATCAATAATAAATTAACAAAAATAATGAGATTTTTTGATTTTGTAACTCCGAATTAATGATATGGGAATTACATAAAAAAATTACATATCTACCATTGTCATTAAATTATAAGATGAATATAAACTTATATATAAGATGGATTGTCATTGGTTGAAAATGGTTAACAGAATAAACTTGGTTAACATATGAACCAGGATCTATACATATATATATACATATATACACATATATAGGGGCTGGTTCAAATACTAACCAAGATTATCGTGTTAACTTTGTTAACCGATCTTGGTCGTTGATTTGAATATCCAACGGTTGTCATTTATTGAGACTAAAAATTTAATTATTTAATTACTATATTAATAAAAAAAAAATTGGTTCACATGGTTCAAAGGGTAGAATTGTAAAAAGTAAATGATCTTAACGTATCCTATATCATCAGCCTATTCTGTAACTTCCAATCAATAAAGAAACCATCAATCTCATCGATCAATATCGTAAATCAGTAGCTAAAAATTAGGTTCATAATCTTCATCAAAACAATGGAGGATTTGGAAGGATTACCAGGCGATGGCATCCAGATAAGAGGTATGTTTGCCAGAATTAGGGCTTTTCATCTTTGATCACTACTTGCAAACCGTTTAAATCTTTGTCAATTTCTACTTCAGCAAGGAGAAAGAGTGAGCGTATAATGAAGAAGTACTCGTTTCGAACTTCAAGAATACAATCGACAACCCAGTGGATGTCGATGAAGAACAAGAAACCATAAGGTCTAGTGGTAGACGAGTTACTAAGCTAGATAGTAGAGAAGGGAAACAACATTCAACGGCAGCAAGTGAAGTCGAAAAAGGTAAACTAAATATAAAGTCTTCATTTGTTAAACTTGAAGTTCTTAGTTCTACCGGTTATGTGATACAAACATTAAAAATCTCAATAAATACATATATGTTCGTGTCAAGTTTTTTTAATTTTTTGCTTATAATGTGTAAGTTTTCATTCCGGATGAACATGCATGTAACATTTATCTACATTTAATGTTCAAAAATATATTGTTATGTACCTTACTGTTCACTGATTCGATAAGGGTTGATGCCCTATATGTATCACACATACTTGTTCACAACTTTTAGCGTAATATGTAATTGTCATTGTGTGGTGATAACATGTGGAACTCCATTTAGTTTTTCACATTGTATGACAAAAGCACGATTTGGTAATTTATTAAAGGTTTCCCGTAAACTTCCCATTTTCCATGTGTTGATTTATGTTCATTCACGGATGTCGATGCAGATCAAGACACCCCGATGTCTGTTGATAGACGAATTACTAGGGAAGGGAAATAGCCTTCAACTGTAGCAGAGGATGTTCAAAAAGGTTAAATAAATATGAAGACTTTATTTTGTTAAATGTTCAAGTTGTTTGTTCTACATATTATATGATACAAACTCGATATATTTTCAACAGATACAAATATGTTCATGTTTTGATTTTCGATTTCTTGCTTGTAATGTGTTAGTATTTCATTCTGTAGCAGAGGATGTTCAAAAAGATAAGTGTTACATGAACATACATGTAACACTTAACTTCCATTTGGTCACAAGTATACTGATATGTCCCCCAATGTTCACATATGGGGTTTAGTAAATGGACGTATGTGTGAACCTATTGAACAAATGAAACATGTGTGTTAACCAAATGGACATATGTGTGAACAATTTGAACACATACGTGCACATATGTGCTCATGAGTGAACACATATCTTGACATTTGAGTGAACATGTGCGTGAACTAGATGGACATATGTGTGAAACAATCGAACACATATGTGCACAAGTGAACACATATGTCAACGTATGGACATATGTCCCTCAATGTTCCCTTATGTTGGGTTGGTTTTGATGCTCTGTTTGTAGCACACTACTTGTTCACATTTGGTATCATAATATGTAATTTTATTATGTTGTGGGAACAAGGGAAACAACAAATTAGTAGTTCACATTTGGATAATAAAGAATGCTTTTGTAAATTATTAGTAGTTTTCTAAAAATGCAAGTATGTGCATGTGTTGATTAAACTTTCATTGCCTGTTCACATATGTGTTTCATTTGATTTCATTGTGTTCACAAGTAGCCGCATATGCCATTATTATTAGGGGGCATGGTCAATTTTGTTCTTTTCATATACGGTTATGATTCTAGTTGTTGACATTGTGTATAATAGGATTTTGAAATTTATTAAAAGTTCACGTTGTTAGGTTTACCAATTAAGTGACACCCACACGGTTAAGTGACACACATGTATACATATGAGTCGAATGAGCGTTAATTATTTGGTCGGGTTTTGTTTTCATACATATGTCGCATTTTGCAAACATTCTGTCCCTAAATATGAATATGGGATTGTGCGATTATTTGATGTGACATATTTCATATGTATTTAAATACATGTGCGACATATATTTATGGTTGATAAGTCATTAATGGTTAGGTTACAACTGTGTGACATATATTGGGGGTTAGTAAATGGACGTATATGGGCACATATGTGTTCAAATGAACATATGTGTAAACCAAATGGACATATGTGTGAACCAATTGAACACATATGTGCACATATGTCCACGAGTGAACACATACGTCAACGTGTGCGTGAACCAAATGGACATGTGTGAACCAATCGGACACATTTGATTTCATCGTGTTCACATATGTGTTGATTAAACTTTTGATCCCTGTTGACATGTGTGAAGATACAGGCAGGCATATGCTTTGGTTTACATAGAAACAGTTCTTGGTGAGTTGTGCATTTTCAATATGAACATATACCCCCACAAAGTTGTGTGAAGATACATATATGAACACAAACTCCATTTTGATCCTGCTTGTGCATACGTGCTCATGTGCTCAAACAGAGTTATATCCTGATTTTACAGGTTGTGTTCAGTGTCTTAAATTGTCAGTTATCCCAACACGACGGCCTTTCATCACATTAGCACAGATGTGTTCTTGTTGCATATATCACCATAGTCTGCTCTTTAACTTTGCTAATGGTGAACAGTTTGCTGCACATAAACACATACGAAAATGCACAACTCACCAAGCTTTTATATGATATGAGTCATTAGTTCAGATGTAGTCAAAATGCAGTTTGTGTTCATATATGTATCTTCACACAACTTTGAGGGGTATATGTTCATATCGATACATATGCACAATGAACACCACATGTACCTGAACAGTATATGTGATTCCTGCCTACACATATCCCTGAACATCAATTGGGTATTCTTGTATTGCATCTGTTCAGGCAGGTATATGGTTTGGTTTACAGAAAAACAGTTCTTGGGTTAAAACTCAGTGAATTATTTTTTCATATAAATCGATATTAAGATGTAGGCACACACATAACACATATGAAAATGCCCAACCCACAAAGCTTTTATATGATATGAGTCACTAGTTCACTTCATATACATATCTTGGTCCGTATGTACACTTCATTTCTTTTAATTGTAATATGTATCAAAGGTGTTACCATAACATGTGTCAAAAATATATGTGAATACATGGAAATGTAATCCGTATGTGCACATGTTTTCGTATATGGTGGTTCACATATGTGTCGCGTCTAGGGGGCAACACGTAATCAGATGATTTTATGTGAGCCTGGATGCCATTGGATGTTGGTTATTTCACAAGTGTTAACAATATGTGTACTCGACCATCAACTAGTCGACTATGTTAAAAAACCTATAGGTGTGTGTACGTTGCTCACGTCTGAAATCTCATATTGAATCCAATATGTCAACATACATGTGTCATGTCTTAGGCTATATACATGTGTTTTGCACACTCTACCAAAAATGTCGACTGCCATGTAAAGAACTTAGGAGTATACTCTCAAACATATATGTAACGAAAATGAATCAAGTATATCTATCACCTGGTTCAGTTAGGATTGTGATGACCGACCGGTTGTTCATCTACTGTTTTGGTAAAATCAACAGGCAGATGCATGTGTACAGATGCTAGGGTTGTTGATACAATATATGCATGTATAGATCCGTTTTGACTTTATTGAATCGATTGATCGTCTTGAGATTTTAATCTGTTCATATCTACTCAAAAACTGTCTTCATATCTGTTCATTCGTTATTAATTAAGTCATGTGTTCATATATACAATTTTCTTTAAATGTTTGACTATAAAATTCCATCCATATTAAACATATACGTGAGGTGTCAAAATGCATGTTAATGACGACGTGTATAAATCTATATAACACTTGGTTATTTAGGATCATAAAGAAACAACATTAGATAACAATCCATTTGTATTATTGTATACGAATGTTTTTTAATATAGTAGTATAATAGCTATATGGTTGATGCAATATCCCTACAATCACTACTCCTCATTTTCCAATGAAATAACGTTAACTAGAACTGAATACAATTTGTATGGATACGTGGTGCTTGTATATGTTGATGTTGTTATCAGTCAAGTAATAGATTGTCTTATTACACATTTTGAACATGTAAGACGATGTAGGCATTAATCAATGTTCGGGAGCACAACTAAGTTAATCTCCATTGATATGATATGTAAACTAACTACGATAACATGTACAGGTGCAACATCGTCCTCGACGTTATTGGTACTAACGAAGTCGAAGGTTATGGGTTCCTCGAAACAAATCAATATGTTTGTTGCATTTAAACAAATACGAGATTGACGTTTTCATAGTAGCATGGTAAGAACACAATAAAATGTTTTATTACTAACAAATAGTATATTGTCTGATCAGGTTAGAACTGATACCGTACTATTAGGAGATCAATCAAGAAAGCCAGTACATCACTCAATAAAGGCGCCTGACAAGCCCAACAACGAGAGGCTAGATAAACTTACAGGTAATTTTGGTACATATATATCTCTCTTTTCGGACAGGTTTGAACTGTTTTTAACAACTTACTACAAACAACCCTAACCGACTGCATACTTGTTTCATCTTTCTATCATCTAACTTAGTTTAGCGTTTTAAGGTCTTGCGTCGTTATTCCTTGTTTCATTTGTACATGCAAAGACTTGTTGCGTACACACAAAAAAAAAAACATAAAAAAAAAAAACTAAGGTATTTAGTATAATAGAAGCATAAATAGTTTGGCTTTTTGAAAGATAGATTTCTGGTATTTATACTACCTTTTTTGTTATGGATTTTGCTGATTTTGTTCATGCAACCTATTGTTAAAATGTGGTTGTGTTTGGATATCTATCTCTAGGTGGGACATTTTTTATTGAGCACCATTCCCATATTCAAAAGCCATGCTTTCCTCTAAATATGCAATTTTAACTAGTACACTTTAAAACGATACCCACTGACATATAAGCGTGAAGATTCCTCACATATCACCTTTACATTGCATCTTTCAATCAGTTTATACAGCAAAACAACTTATACACTCTGCAAACCAACCATTTTTTTCCCGTTCAATACATAATTTACTATTCATTTACATATGTAATTCATTTTTGTTATTTAATCAGATAACCTGGTCGATATATGCAGTATTTGCTTGAGGCTTCTAATTTGAGGTTGAAAATTGTTCATGAACGCAGGGATGGATTGTGATAATGATTTCCAGCTAGTCCACCAGCCTCAACTAAAGGCAGATACCCGAATCACACGTAAGGACAAAGGAACTGCAGTTGGCCTCGTCAAGGAAGCAACATGTGAACAGCATGAACCAAAGGACATGTTATAACTGGGTTTCGGACAACCTGGGTCGAGGTAAAATATACGTGATTAATTGGTAAATTACATGATGGCATATATATTAATTGATTAATTTCATGAACAATATGCATAGATGAAGACATGCATGTCATGGTATGAATATATATATATATATATATATATATATATGAGTGGATAATCTWATATGTGATATATGCTATGTGGTGTTATTATTTTATTAAAAAGAGGATGGTATCTTCACCATTAAGCAAAATGGCATTTAATAATATAAAGTCCCACCGTCTTAGTCAATATTATAATAATAAACATCCTTCACCACCTAGGTGGGATATTTAAAGAAAGAAAAAGATAAGGGTTATCCTTATCACTGTTTAATTTAGAAAGAAACTCTTGAGAGAGAAAAAGGTGTTTAAAGGCGGTGAGATATTCTTCAAGAAATTTGTTGTTTCGAAAGTATTGAAGATTCTGTGATAAGTGAAGAACTTGTTGTGTGTTAATCTGCAAAACAATCTATTTGATAAGGTGAGTTTTATTAACCAAATCTTTATATTTTGTGAATATTGAACTATTAAATATTGATGATTTGGGGTATAGAAAGAGCTTGGTAAAAAGTCGTTTTATAGATATTTTGACATAAAGATTATGAGTTTAAAGATTTGAAATTGTTTTGGAAGAACAAGTTGTTCTTGAGGTTTAAAAAGGTTTGAGTATAAACCTACATTGAAACCATGATTTGGTTTGGAAATTATGAACAGGTTCACTTTGACATATATGACTGAGGTCTGTCATTGGATGAACTACTTCATATAAATTAATGGGAGGATATAAGGGTGGAATATCAAGAAAGGGGACTATTGGGAGCATATAAGGTTGGTCGTTGTTTGTTTGGCTCAACTCTTATTATGATATCTATTAGACTTACAACAGATTAAAGTTCTCATTTCTTGGTGATTTGAGAGTTTAGAGATGTTGTCTTTAGTAGAAATGATAATAATGATGTTATGGGATTGGAGAAGATATGGCTCATGACCGTTGGTTGTGAATAAAATGCTTTGGATAAAAGCATTAATTATGAGGAAACAGATGAGCTCTGGTTGTACCTTGCAAGGAACCAGAGGGGCTCTGATTAGTTCTCATAATGGAACTAGAGGATTCTGGATATTGATTTGAAAATAATGCAAAATCTTTTATAAATCATGAGTTTAAAAATAAGATTTATGTCTTTTAATCAAGCTTAGTGTTATATTTATAATTTTAAAAAAATATATTATTTCAAAAAGTCTTTATACTTAGAAATCTTTTATAAAATAGACCAGAGAGGCACTGGTTGGCCTTCATAGATACAACCAGAAGCTCTAGATGGTCTTTGGTAGGAGCTAGAAGCTCTAGTTAGAAGCTCTAGTTAGAAGCTCTAGTTAGTATAACCAGAGGCCGATGGACACTGTGGAACCAGAGGCCGATGGACACTGTGGAACCAGAGGCCGATGGACTGGAAATCCATTATTTATTTTTAAGTATGGGATTTTGAACCAGAGGCCCGATGGACCTAATCAGGATCCAATTCTTTTATTATTCATCTTTATGTTGAGAGATTCTTTGGTAAATGTTTTGGTGATCTCACCCGGCATAGCATGAAAAAGGGAAATCTCACTAGACTTTTGTCTAACCCTGATTTTATGTTTTAATACATGCGTGCAGGTAATACCAGTTATAATATTAATAAGGGAAAAAGCATTCTATGATTACTTTCCTTATATGCTTAAATATTGAAAACCATGTTCAGATGTGTTTTGGAAGATAGCAATGATAGTTTACAAATGCATGTATTTTGGAATTTTTAAGTTACGCAATTTGTATCATTAACCGGTAGCACAGACTTTTGTAATTTTGGACCTATGTGGGAATCTATGTATTCTATGAATGAATTCTATGTAATATACAATGTATGGAGATTGGGGGTGTCACAGATTGGTATAAGAGCCTAAGTTTAAGAGATTTAGGTGATCATTTGCATGATGATGCCTAGACTTAAACTATTTCATTGCATATTAGGGTCCCAGACATAGTTAGCACCTTTGGAATAAATATGACAAATTAAGAGATCAGTGTGTAAGGTATATTCGGATTAAATCTGGCCAATGTAATTTTGAATCTACAGGTACATATCTGAACTTGGATACTTTATTGTATTGGGAATGTGAAAATGTGTTATTTAATCTTTAAATCTACAGATGTCAAGTCGATCCAGAAGATCACAAAGACTAGCCCATCCTGATCTTAGTGAGGCAGAAAATTCTCCCATTGAACCCCCTATTAATACTTCATGAGGTAGAGGCAGAGGAAGAGGGAGAAATCAAACGAGGGAAAGAAATTATCAATCAGAAGGCTATGTTAATCAGGAAGAATCTAACTCTGGGGATAATAATCCAAAGCCAGCACCACAACCAGAATTTGTAACCAGAGATATGTTGGCTGAAGAAATGGGAAAGTTAAAGGAAACCTTAACATCAATTTTGAGGATGCCTACGAGGGTGGAAACAGAGCGAACAGAGATAAATTCTTCTGTACCAACTCCAAACATCAGTGGAGGGGATATTAAAATGTTTCTTGCATGCAAACCACCAACTTTTTCGGGTGAGCGAGATCCAACTAAAGCTATGTGTTGGATAAAAGAGATTGAATCAGTATTCAATACCATACGATGTCCARAAGCCGACAAAGTCAGATTTGCTGTATCGGTTCTAAAGTCTAATGCTTTGTATTGATGGAAAATAGAATCTCTTGGAAGGATGGATGTTTTGGAAACCTTGTCATGGACAGAATTTGTGAATAGATTCAAGAAAGAATTTTTTCCTAATGTTGCAGTTAGACAAATGAAAGAGGATTTCTTAAAGTTGGAACAAAGCTCTGGATCAGTTACAGAATACACAGAAAAATTCATAGAGTATTCTAGATTTGCTGAGCATTACATATCCACAGAAGTTAGAAAAGTTGAGAGATATATCTGGGGTTTGAAACCCTCAATTAGAGAATTTGTTATAGCAATGAATCCTGCCACTTTTCCATTGACAGTCGATGCAGTTGAAGTCACAGAGAGGAACAAAAACAGAAGCGATGAAGAAAAACAAATGGAAAAGAGGAAATGGGAAGGATCTTCAACAGGATATCGAGGATCCAAGTCCTTTAAGTTCAACAAGAAACCAATGCAGAGGTTGATGGAGAAGATCTGTCCTAGGTGTCGACAATATCATCAAGGAGAATGCAAACTAGAACCGATGAAATGTTTCAATTGTGGTGAGATTGGACATTCATCGAGAGACTGTCCAACGAATAAAAGATGTTTCAACTGCAATTCACCAGATCACTTTAAAGACAAATGCCCACAGCTCAAAGCTCCGCAACTAACTTTGGGAAATACTACAACGAGTACTCGAGGGAGACCAAGTGTGAAAAGAGGAGGGCTAGGAATGATGCAAGGACGATCCTTCCAAATGACTAAAAATGAAGCAGTGGCAGTTCTAGACATTGTAACAGGTACTTATTGCATCAACTCCGTATATGCTAAAGTGCTATTTGATTTGGGTGCAAAATTGCATGCTTGCTTTCTGTGCCTTTTGACAAAAAGTTAGTGGTTGACACCGCTAATAGTCGAGAAATTGTTGCTTATGTGTTCCATGAAAATACCATTTCCATCAAGGGTTGTGAGTTGCCTATTCGGTTATTCCTCATGCCAATGAAGGAATTCGATGTAGTGGTGAGTATGGATTGGCTAGCCAAAAATCAGACAGCTATTTTGTGTAACCAAAAGAATATTGAAATTAAGTTTCCAGGTAGAGGAAATGATCATCGGGATTGTCATACCAGTCTCCTCTCCATATTGAAAGCTCCTAAGTGTATACAGAAGAAATGTCAGGGGGTTTCTGGCTTATACTATCGATGCAAATAAAGAAGAGAAAGAATCAGAACAGATCTCAATTGTCAAAGAATACCCAGAGGTCTTTCCCAAGGACTTGTCTGGTCTTCCACCAGATAGAGCCATAGAGTTTAAAATTGATTTGATACCTGGGACAGCACCAGTAGCCAAAACACCATACAGATTAGCCCCATCAGAGCTAAAAGAATTGGTGACTCAATTGAACGATCTACTTGACAAGGGTTTTGTTAGACCAAGTACTTCACCTTGGGGAGCTCCGGTTCTATTTGTTGAAAAGAAGGACGGGTCAATAAGAATGTGTATAGATTATTGGGAACTTAACAAATTGGCAGTTAAAAATAAATATCCATTGGCTAGGATTGATGATTTATTTGACCAATTGGTTGGGGCCAGTTATCTCACAAAGATTGATCTGTGATCCGGATATCACCAATTAAAAGTCAAAGAAGAAGATGTTCCTAAAACTGCGTTCAGAACAAGATATGGACATCATGAATTTTTAGTTATGCCTTTTGGCCTAACCAATGCACCAGCAGCCTTCATGGACCTGATGAACAGGGTATGCAATGAATATCTTGATAAGTTTGTTATTGTGTTCATCGATGATATCTTGATATACTCCAAATCAGAAACAGAACATACAGAACATCTTCACCTGATTCTAAGTCTCTTGAGGAAAGAAAAGTTGTATGCCAAGTTATCAAAATGTGAGTTTTGGTTAAGGGAAGTCTAATTCCTTGGCCATGTTGTGTCACAAGAAGGAATCAAAGTGGATCCATCAAAAATTAAAGCAGTAGAAAAATGGGAGCACCAAGAAATCCTTCAGAAGTCAGAAGTTTTCTAGGCTTGGCCGGTTATTATCGTAAATTTATTCAAGATTTTTCAAAAATAGCGGTACCTCTGACCAAGTTGACTCGAAAAGACATCAAGTTTCATTGGGCCGAAGAACAAAGAAGGGCCTTTCAAACCTTGAAGTCGCTTGTGTAGCGCACCAGTTCTATCTCTACCTGATGTAACAGAAGACTTCAATATTTATAGTGATGCATTGAAGCTTGGCTTAGGCTGTGTTTTGATGCAAAGGGGAAAGGTAATCGCATATGCATCACGTCAATTAAAAGATCATGAGAGGCAGTACCCAACACACGACATGGAATTAGCAGCTGTTGTATTTGCCTTAAAAATTTGGAGGCAATGCTAGGAACAAAGTGCAAAACTTATACAGACCACAAAAGCCTTCAGCACTTGCTCAACCAGAAAGAGTTAAACATGAGGCAGCGTCGATGGATAGAACTGGTCAATGATTATGACAATGAAATTCTTTACCATCCAGGAAAAGCTAATGTTGTAGGCGATGCTTTGAGCCGAAAAGAAAGAGGAGGAATTATCAAAACCGTCGCGATGAAAATAAGTGTGAGACCAGATTTTCATACAGACATTCAAAGATGCCAAGCAGATGCTGTCAAAGATGATCATTTAAAGGCCGAAAGATTGGGAAAAATGATTACTACCCTAGAAAAGAACGATAAAGAAATTTTGTGCTTCCAAGGACGAATTTGGATACCACGCTATGGGAATATTCACGATATAATTCTGAAAGAAAGTCATGAATCTCGATAATCCATTCATCCAGGTACTAATAAAATGTATAAGGATTTGAAAACTTTTTATTGGTGGCCAGGACTAAAGAAAGACATAGCAAGATATGTAGAAAAATGTATGACATGCCTACAAGTGAAAATAAAGCATCAGAGGCCCTATGGAAAGTTGCAATCCTTGGAAATTCCTGTTTGGAAATGGGATCACATCACAATGGATTTTATTATGAAGTTACCCCGAACCCCAAAAGGGTATGATGCCATATGGGTAATAGTGGATCGCCTATCCAAATCTGCGCACTTCCTACCGATAAAAGAAATTTATTCATTAGAAAAGTTAGCTCAGATTTATTTTAAGGAAATTGTAACGGGACATGGGGTTCCACTATCTATCATCTCGGACAGAGATGGCAGATTTACATCAATATTCTAAGAAAGTTTTCAAAAGGCATTAGGATCTCAAATATTTGATTAAGCACAGCATATCATCCTCAAACAGACGGACAAAGTGAAAGAACAATTCAGACACTTGAAGATATGCTAAGAGCTTGCATCATAGATTTTGGAGGATCGTGGGAAGATCATCTACCACTAATAGAATTTGCATACAATAATAGCTATTATTCCAGCATCAAATCGGCTCCATATGAAGTGTTGTGTGGTCGGAAATGCCAAACCCCTGTATGTTGGAATGAGGTGGGTGAAAAACAATTGACAGGTCCTGAAATTGTACAAGTAACTTCTGAAAAGATTGATCATATTCGGAGAAGAATTAAAACAGCTCAAGACCGTCAGAAAAGCTATGCAAATAAGCGCAGAAAATCAATTGAGTTTTGCGTGAATGATTTAGTAATGTTGAAAGTTTCTCCCTGGAAAGGAGTTATGAGGTTTGGAAAGAAAGGTAAACTCAGTCCAAGATATATTGGTCCATTCAGAATCTGTAAACGAGTTGGGCCAATAGCTTACCAATTGGAATTACCAGAGAAACTTAGTCTGATTCATAATACTTTCCATGTGTCAACCTAAGGAAATGTCTTGCTGATCCTAGTATGGCAATACCACTTCCGAAGATTAAGTTGGATGACAAACTAAATTTAAGTTGGATGACAAACTGAATTTTGTGGAAACTCCAAAAGCGATAACTGATCGTAAAACCCGAGTGTTGCGAAACAAAGAAATAAGACTAGTAAGGGTACAGTGGCGATTTCACAAAGGTTCAAAAGCAACGTGGGAGTTAGAATCAGAAATGAAAGAAAAGTATCCATGGTTATTTGAACGAATTCCGGGATGAAATTCTTTTAAGAGGGAGAGAATGTTATAACCGGGTTTCGGACAACCTGGGTCGAGGTAAAACATACGTGATTAATTGGTAAATTACGTGATGACATATATATTAATTGATTAATTTCATGAACAATATGCATAGATGAAGACATGCATGTCATGGTATGCATATATATATATATATATATATATATGAGTGGATAATCTTATATGTGATATATGCTATGTGGTGTTATTATTTTATTAAAAAGAGGATGGTATCTTCACCATTAAGCAAAATGGCATTTAATAATATAAAGYCACACCGYCTTAGTCAATATTATAATAATAAACATCMTTCACCGCCTAGGTGGGATATTTAAAGAAAGAAAAAGATAAGGGTTATCCTTATCACTGTTTAATTTAGAAAGAAACTCTTGAGAGAGAAAAAGGTGTTTAAAGGCGGTGAGGTGTTCTTCAAGAAATTTGTTGCTTCGAAAGTATTGAAGATTCTGTGATAAGTGAAGAACTTGTTGTGTGTTAATCTACAAAACAATCTATTTGATAAGGTGAGTTTTATTAACCAAATCTTTATATTTTGTGAATATTGAACTATTAAGTATTGATGATTTGGGGTATAGAAAGAGCTTGGTAAAAAGCCGTTTTATAGATATTTTGACATAAAGATTATGAGTTTAAAGGTTTGACACTGTTTTGGAAGAACAAGTTGTTCTTGAGGTTTAAAAAGGTTTGAGTATAAACCTATATTGAAATCATGATTTGGTTTCGAAATTATGAACAGGTTCACTTTGACATATATGACTGAGGTATGTCATTGGATGAACTACTTCATATAAATTAATGGGAGGATATAAGGGTGGAATATCAAGAAAGGGGAGTATTGGGAGGATATAAGGTTGGTCATTGTCTGCTTGGCTTAACTCTTATTATGATATCTATTAGAGTTACAACAGATTGAAGTTCTCATTTCTTGGTGATTTGAGAGTTTAGAGATGTTGTATTTAGTAGAAATGATAATAATGATGTTATGGGATTAGAGAAAATATGGCTCGTGACCGTTGGTTGTGAATAAAATGCTTTGGATAAAAGCATTGATTATGAGGAAACAGAGGAGCTCTGGTTGTACCTTACAAGGAACCAGAGGGGCTCTGATTAGTTCTCATAATGGAACCAGAGGATTCTGGATATTGATTTTAAAATGTTGCAAAATCTTTTATAAATCATAAGTTTAAAAATAAGATTTATGTCTTTTAATCAAGCTTAGTGTTATATTTATAATTTTAAAAAAATATATATTATTTCAAAAAGTCTTTATACTTAGAAATCTTTCATAAAATAGACCAGAGGGGATCTGGTTGGCCTTCATAGATACAACCAGAAGCTCTGGCTAGTCTTTGGTAGGAGCTAGAAGCTCTAGTTAGTACAACCAGAGGACGATGGACACTGTGGAACCAAATGTCGATGGACACTATGGAACCAGAGGCCGATGGACCCTGTGAAACTAGAGACCGATGGACACTGTGGAACTAGAGGCCGATGGACACTGTGGAACCAGAGGCCGATAGACTGGAAATCCATTATTTATTTTTACGTATGGGATTTTGAACCAGAGGCCTGATGGACCTAATCAGGATCCAAATATTTTATTATTCATCTTTATGTTGAGAGATTCTTTGGTAAATGTTTTGGTGATCTCACCCTGCATAGCATGAAAAAGGGAAATCTCACTAGACCTTTGTCTAACCCTCATTTTATGTTTTAGAACATGTGTGCAGGTAATACCAATTATAATATTAATAAAGGAAAAAGCATTCTATGATTACCCTTATATGCTTAAATATTGAAGACCATGTTCAAATGTGTTTTGGAAGATAGCAATGATAGTTTACAAATGCATGTAATTTGGAATTTTTAAGTTATGCAATTTGTATCGTAAACTGGTAGCACAGACTCTTGTAATTTTGGACCTATGTGGGAATCTATGTATTCTATGTAATATGCAATGTATGGACATTGGGGGTGTTACAGAACACGACGTTGGGAATTAGAACAAGGACTTCTGCCAAGATATTGTACGAAACAGTTAAGTGCCTAACCCCTGCCCAAAGAGCAGCTATCAAGGACATGGGATTCAAATCTTTGCTAGATATGACAGTAGACGGGATTCCGGTCAAACTGGGTTCTACGTTGTGGATATGTTAGATGTAGCTGCTATGAACATTAGGATAAACAACGGTGCAATCCCAATAACAGTTGAATCCATACATGAAGTGTTAGGGCTACCAATGGGGGGCATGGGTCTGAATTCAGTTGAGCAATCCTCGTTCCTTGATGACATGATTGTGACATGGCATAAGCAATTCAACAAGGACCGGATGAGGCCTAAGGATGTTATGAATGTTTTGCATAAATCAGCTGACGTAGGAGCTATGTTCAAGTTGAGTTTCCTGGTTATAGTTCTCAATGTTATAACCTGGTTTCAGACAATCTGGGTCAAGGTAAATTATACGTGATTATGTGGTAAATTACAAAATGGCATGCATATTAATTGATTAATTTCTTGAATAATATACATATGTGATAATATATATATATATATATTTGTGAATATTCTATATGTGGTGGTATTGCACATGCATGGGCTATTATTTTATTTGGAATAAGATATCTTCACCCTTAAGCATTGATTTTATTATAATAATAGTATCACCGCCTAGTTAATATTTTATAAATAAAATCCTTCCACCACCTAAGTGGGATATAAAAAGAAAGATAAAGATAAGGCTATCCTTATTTCTATCATTTTAGAAAGAACTTGTGTGAGATTCTTGAAAAGAACCTGCTATTTCAAAGGCGTGAGAAGATTTTTTTTAAGCAAAAAGAACTTGTTGTTTGATCTGTGTCAGCAGAAACTGTTTAAAACAAAGGTTAGGTTTAAATTGCTCATATAAATTGTGAGTTTTAAATTCTTCTTTGATTATAACTGTGAGTCTATTATCCAAAACTTCTATATTTATGAATAGTGAACTGTTAAGTTTTAATGATTTGGGTATAGAAAGAGCTTGGTGMAAAGCTGTTTTCTAGATGTTTTAAACATAAAGATTGTGAGTTTGAAGGTTTGAAACTATTTTTGGAGGATTCAAACAGTAACTGGGGTTTAAACCACTTTGTATGAGATTTTGTCAGAAAAAAGTGTTTGAAACTATTTTGGAAGAACAGATTGTTCTTAATGTACAAAAAGGTTTGAGTATAAACCTATGTTGAAACCATGATTTGGTTTGAGAATTATGAACAGGTTCACTCTGACATATATGACTGAGTTCTGTCTTTGGATGAACTATTTCATATGAATTAATGGGAGGATATAAGGGTGGAACATCATAAAAAGGGGATTATTGGGAGGATATAAGGTTGGTCGTTGCCTGCGTGGCCTAACTCTTATTAGGATATCTATTAAAGTTACAACAGATTTAAGTTCTYATTTCTTGGTGATTTGAGAATTTGGAAATGTTGTCTTTAGTAGAAATGATAATAATGATGTTATGRGATWRSAGCAAACWTGGTTCATGACCGTTGGTTGTGAGTAATATGCTTTGGATAAAAGCATTGATTATGAGGAAACAGAGGAGCTCTGGTTATATCTTGCATGGAACAAGAGTGGCTCTGATTGACCCTCATAATAGAACTAGAGGATTATGGATATTGATTTAAAAATGATACAAAATCTTTTATAAATTATTAGTTTGAAAATAAGCTTTATATCTTTTAGAAACAAGCTTAGTGCTATATTTATAAAATGATATTTCTAAAGAGTCTCTATATTTACAAATTTCTATAAAACAAACCAGAGGGGCTCTGGTTGGCTTTCATAGGTACAGCCAGAAGCTCTGGTTAGAAGAACCAGAGGATCTGGTCCTTCATGACATTCTAAAATATGATTTAACTTCTTGGAAAGGTTATGTTTATTATTAGAATTGATCAATGAGTTTTCATGGGAGTTGTTATTTAAGAAA